>NW_008239054.1:4883673-4906958 GCF_000691975.1 Corvus brachyrhynchos | reverse complement strand
GAAAGAACTAGCAAAAACAAAGAAGAGAAGTGAAACTTTCTGCGCATTCAATGCACTATAATCTTCAGCCTTCTTCCTGAGTTGCAACAGAATTCCTGCACCTACATTCTGTTTGTTCTCTTTTACTTCAAGCCCTGGCTGAAAAGAAGACTGGAAATACTTTATTAGCTCTGAAACACTGGAGAAATCCACTACCAATGGAAAATTGTCCACCAGGATTTTTATTTATTTATTTTTTGTCATACTTACATGTTTTTCATTCCTTGGGAGCAGCACAAAACCACAGAATCACATCAGTTAATCATGCCACAATATACCTATTACTTCTAAGTACAAAAATAGAGCAGGAAAAAAACCTAATCCTTCTCATCTCCGCCTCCCCCTCAAAAACTCCAGAACCAACAGACCATAAGTCCTTCTTAAGATATCACAAACAAAACTTTAAAAGGCGAAATCTACTGGTTTTCCTTTCCTGTCAAGTTAATGCTGAAAGTTTGATACAGTATTTATTTTTACTTTATCTAATTTCTAGCAAGTGCCTTTCCTTAAAGAAGGAAAACTGTGGGATATATATTCAACAAAAATTAATTCCTCAGGAAAATGGCTCATACCAGATGTCTGTGAGCTGTTAGCCACATGTTGCCAGTTGAGCCTTTTGTTGTGATAAGCTACACACAATTCTTCCAAGTATTGTTCGTTCCTTCTAGTATCACCAACTAATCTGATTGAAAGACCAGACAGTAGGTTCCAAATTCCCAGATGGGGACTGCCTGTAGCGGCTAATAATTTTCACACCAGGAAAAAATAAAAAGCTCTTTTCATGTTAAGAGTGTTTTATTTTATTTTTAAAAAGATACCTCAGATCCACATCTTTCCACATACTCATTCAAGCCACTTGCAAACATTCTTGCACATTTTCACAGTCTGTTGCCAAAATATCTAAGACTAACAGCAGCAAATTACCTCCTCACCTTTTTGATTTTCAGACTCAAACTTTTTTTTGGCTAGTGTGATGGCTGAGGAAATTGCAAGGTGCTAAAACAATCAGATAAAACAAAACAGACAATTACCTCCTCTTCCTGGCATATCCTGCTCTCCTTATGGAACTTTCATATTTGAATAATGATAGAATTGGCTGTCTCCTAGCCAATTATAAAGCCAATGCACCTGCAAGAATGGAATTAAATGGAAAAGAGAAATAGGAAATACCTTGATCAAACATAAAGCTTCAACCAAAGAGGAAGCCTGAGCTAGAACAGCACATCCAAAATGAACTTTCTCATGCAACTTTCTCTAAACTCCTAACGTTTGCACTGAGCTATATACACTTTTCAGCTACATACAGTATCTAAATATAATACACTTACATAAGCCTTTTCAATTTTACTGAATTAATTTATTTATTAAAACTGAAATCTTAACATAAAAAATGTACATTTTTTCCTCCAACAAGAGCTCTTTTTTTTCCTTGCCATATTGCAGGACTGGAATATTTGAGACTTCTAATCTGTCTCTGCGGAACTGATGTCAAAGTATAGTGCAGTCTAATTTTAAAAAACAGAAATTATAGAAAATCTCCCTTCCCAAACTTCAGCAGCTGAGCAGTGAGGACCATCATAAGAAGGCAAAATGTTAGAGGTTATTCTTCCCTTGCTATCTCTGAAAATGCAACAACATGTAAAATGTGTTATCTTTCCCATTAATGCAAAGTGAAATATGGTTTTGCATGCTGTCTTATAGAGATCTGCGAAACAGGAAATGATTGCTGGATGGGGACAATGGCAATCAGAAGCATCAACTGTGTTACTATACAACATGGAAGCTATCTTTTATCTTAGAAAGCTGCATTTGCTTGAGTTGAAGGCATATTCATTGACCTGGAGGCCTGTCAGGAAACTCAGTAAGATCAAAAATTATTTTTACAGTCCATTTAAATTTGCATCTACCCTACACTTTCATGCTCTTTGTTCAAAGCCAAAACTTCACAGATAAATTTGCATCTCCTTCTCTAAATTCTTTCATTTATGTTTTTCCACATACCTGTATTTCTGTGTGCAGACAGAAATGAAAGGAGGTAATAATTCTGCAGTATTACCACTTAACCCTGAAAATTACAACCCTACCTTTAAAATAGTTCTATTCCTCCACTATTTGCAGTTCCAAATCTCTCCTTTGCTGTTTGCACTCAAATTTACAAATGCATTCAGAATGGTTGTTCTTTAAGGAACATACTGTATGCTCCAGGTTCAAGAATGGTCCATCCCCACCTGTAGGAAGTCAGGCAAAGATTGCAGGAGACCAATGTAGTTAAACAAGGAGCTCCTGACTAAACTTAAGCATAAAAAGGAACCATGCAAGGGAGGGATGCAGGGTCAGGTCATACAGGAGAAATATAGGTACTGAATACCCAAGGATGATATTAGGAAAGCCAAAGCCCACCTGAAGTCAAATCTAGGATATGAAGGATATGAAAGGCAATAAGAAGGGCTTCCAGAGGCCTACCAACAGCAAAACAAATCATAGGTGAAAAAGCAGTACTGACACTGAATGGGGCAGGGAAGCCAGTGATAATGGACATGGGTAAAGGTACGTCACCTCAAACTTCATTAATAAGACTTCCTTCAGGAATCTCTGGATTGAATCTATGAAGACTAGAGCATATCTCATTTAAAAAAAATGTGCTTGAGAAAGCTAGAACTGTTCAGCATGTGACAGAGAAGGCTCCCAGTAATCTTATCAATGTGTATGCAAAGGTGGAAATAAAGATGATGGAGACAGACTCAGTCATATTCAGTGGCAGGGCAAGAGGCAAGGGGCACAAAATGTAATAGAAGAAATTTCCTTTTAACATCAGACAAAAAAATTCATTATACAAACACTGGAACAGGATGCCCAGAGGTGTTGTGGTTTCCATCCTTGGAAATATGGAAAACTTGACTAGGCACAGTCCTGAGCAACTTGCTTTAGCTGCCCATGCTTTGTACATGACAGGTGGACTAGGCCATCTCCTGAGGCCCTTCCAAACTCAGTAATACTGTGATTCCAAAAAAGGTTGCAAATCATGTATCACAAGTACCTCAGAAATAAAGGCTAGGAACTTCAACATTTGGTTTAAGTTGTTTGAAAATCTGTTTCACTGACCACACAAGACAGATGTCAGCAGTGGAAAAGTAGTCCCTGAAATATATTTTTTCAAAGGGGAAAAAGAATCTAGCACTTTGTTCTGCCACTCAAAATCCTATTATTCAATAAAGATCTGAATAACTTACGGAACTTAAATAGTAATTACTCAGTGATGTAAATAGTCACTAACAATCATCAAGTGGTAATGATTTTGTGTGTTATAAAGCTTGATGCCTTTCAACATTTTGTAAATGGTCTGGAATGAAGTAAAAACTGATTCATTATCATATTTGTAAATCCACCAAAGTCTGCAGAATATTAAGGTAGAGAGAGCAACTGTGCAGAGTGATCTGGAAATTAATTTAGTACGTTTAAGCCCATTCTTACAGCACATACCTTCATACAGTCAAATAGATACAGAAGCAAGGAATATCTGCTTGAACTTTATTCAAGGACTCTATCCAATAAAACAGTCATCCCTCATGACTCCTAAATAATTGTCAAACTGCTGAATAACTTCCAGCCCAGTTCTGCCACCAAAAAAAGGCTACTGTGAGTGTTGGTAAACAGAATAGCAGTATGTGACAATACCAAGATACACTTTACCTCTTTGTGTCCTTGATGAGAACTACAGTGAAGATACTCAGAAATAATATATAATTATATATAGACAGAGGAAGTGCAGAAGTGATTTAGACTGAACAAAGCCTCACATTAAATGAATTCAAGGATTGCATTGGCTTAATTTACCAAGAGTAAGTTGTGATTTTGAGCAAACAACTATATTCATTGAAAAAAGCAGTTTAAAAGGCTGTTTAGAGGATAAGAGTAAAAGCAGAACCCATAAGTGCTCACTAACACTAAACAAATTCAAATAGAATTAAGTTATCATTTTTTAACAATGAGACAGAATATTGACTCATCTTTTACAGGTTTGAAACAGGCTACCTACACTTCTGAAAGAGTATGATAGATTATGAGTTGTTAAGCTCTATGCATGTAATGATCTAGGGGCTATGCTACCTTGCCACCTGGAACTAAATGATCTAATGGTCCTTTCTAAGACAAGATCAATTACTTTGTGGAAGCATCAAAATAGTCACATTTAATTAAAACGCAATTTATCCTTGTCAAAAATTAAGTTCATTATGAAGTCACCTGTGTGACACAGGTTAAATCTGGAGGAAAAAACTTCAGGTAATCAGTATCCCCCTGTTCCAGTAGCCACATTTTAAGGCATATCCTCCTACAGAAGCTGAACATTGACCATCCATCTATTGCACTATAAAACATTTCCTGTATTTATTCTATGCTCCCTGATTGTTCAGTCAGAATTTGCTAATGTAAGTTTTACACCTCTACTGATCTGCAGAATATTTACAGACTTATGACATGTTTCCAATCAGAAGCATGCAATTTTAACAAAAACATAGCATTAATGCTAGTAACAGGTATTAAAAGTCTCATTAATACACTTATTTCAATTTCTATTGAATTTATATTTCTTATTCCTATTTAACAGGTTTAATTACATTTCAGTGAAAGAACAATGTTATTCCTTCTACCATCCACCCTGTCTTCACTACAGGAGAGCATCTGTACAGAGGTGGACACTGTTTTACACTGCACTGAGCTCAGCAGCAAGCAGGTGGCCACAGTCCCTTTCCCTCTGGTGTGTAGGGGCTCAGGGCACATATTGAGGCTCAGCCCTTCATTTGCAAACAGAAACAGGGGAGCAGATGATCACTAAGACAGAAAGAGCAGAGCTGAGAGAACAGTGGATTTCTGCTTGGAGAATGACCATTAAACCTGATGAAGCAAAACAAGAAAGTCATCTTGACAGCAGCAGATAAGAACATGTTTGTTTTCTCCTCAACAATATGGCAAAGCAAAGCTACTTCCATTTTGGAACAAACCAAATTACTTCATTTTCTCTGGCAAGAAATGTTTTATTTTTACCACAGGTGTTGCAAAAGCAGGCAAAGCAATGGATTGGAGAGCTAGAGCTAGGCACAAAACCGAGACAGGAGATGGCTCTTTTTCTCTACGGAAGCCCTGGTTTCACAACAGCCAACTCTTTACATGCACAAGGCTACTTAACTGCTCTCCACCTGAGGAGGTCTGAACTCAATACCTGCTCCTTGCAGAATGTCTGAAACACAAAGCCCTTGGTAATTCTGATGGGATGTTCTGCTGCTTTTCCTGTTTAAGCTATTCCAATCTGAAATATCTCTTGGTACAATGAGAGAAAACCATTCTGTATCTTCTTGTAATGTTCAGTGCCAAGAAGCCTGGCAAAAGCACGTTTTACTTAATGCATGAGATCTAACTGATTGGCTGCAGCTTACATGAGTTTCTACACTGCCCATCAACCACTTCCAAAAACCTCTCGCAAAGGTATTTTACTTGTATCTTCCTTCCCCAATAAAACATTAAGTAACCCACTACCTAACCCTCTGAGATTTCCTGTGACACTATCACACAGTCGTAAGTCACTGTTCCATCTCCTTTTCAGAAAACAACACCCTAAAATAGTTTGAGAGACTTGTTTCTAACCAGCAGGTCCTTTCCTAACCCAATGACGCCCTACCCACTGCATCTATTTTCTAACATTTTTCTTGAGCAAAATGGCTGGTTGAGTGACCACTAATTCATCTCCTCCTGAATGCAGAGCAGAAAACATCTACTTCTCTGCAGTCTATCCTGATATATAAGGAATGATGTATTTTCCATCACAGTATTTAAAACTATATGTGTTTCTCCAGTACTAGCTGAATCATTCAGCTCTGTAACATCATAGCACAGTGTTGTTTTTATGAATTATGGGTCTCTCCTGAACACCAAAATGCTGAGGTTTTCATTTTGCTCTGCCAATGTACACCTGCAGTTGGAATAAAACATTCTAACTCTGCAGACACGCTTATTTTCAGTTCTCTGAGCTAAACGAAAAAGTGATAGCAGACAGCAAAACAAGCTTTGCTTTGTCCATCTGTGGCTGAAATGCACTGTTGATTAGACCTTGTGTTCCTCTTCAGCTCTAGGAGCGACTTTACTATCTTCACAACCCTGTGGTGGAATAGCTGTATCCACACTTTGCTGGATTTAACAGCCTAATGTCCCAATAGGAGCTATTATTAAACAAGGGCTAGTCCAAATGGATTTGATTTTATGGTGACCTTTATAGTGACAGCATATTCAGGGAGGGCTTTCTCAGAGGAGTGAAAGAACAGATGGGCAGCCAAGGCTAGCAACTCTGCTCACTTTACTGCATGGGATATTTTTTCCCCTTGTGCTCCCCAGATGTATTTTCCTGCTTTATTTTTTGCCTGCAGTTTTAATACATTTCTAAAAGATTATTTATACATGTATTTGTGTGGTCCAAGTCCTAATAGCATAAATATCACTGTTTATCTAAGTCTTTTTAAAGCACAATTGACCCTTCCAAGGAACAACGTTGGACACTACAGTGTGCAAGATTCCTTCATTCACTTCAGCTTAGGGGTCTGACTCTTTTGAAAGCCCCCTTTCTGTAGCAAAACATCTCTAAAAGGTTTGTCCTAAATCAAAAGGTCCAGTATACCTGCCTTAGTGCTCACTCCAGGATTTACTTTCTATCATTCCTGGTTGGGAAATCCATTGGATGCCAATGATAACTAATGCAGCACTCTGAAGAAACAATGTTTTCCGAACAGATTGCTGAAAACATACAGACGTTTGTACACCACCTCTTTCTCCCAGGATGCTTACCAGACATCTATCACTGCATCAAGAAAAATGTAAAAAACAACACGAAGCACAAACAAACAACAAAAAAAATGGGCTCAAGCATTACCTACCAGATAGCTCTAACTGCAGTACTGAAAATAATTCTCTCTTTACATGAATAGTTATTAAGGATATATGAATTCAAAAAACATTTTATCATGTAAGGGTTTTTTCCACCCTTACAGAGAACAGCAACTGCACCCACTCTATGGATTACTTCCCCTAGGCCCTGCAGAGCAACAGGCATATCATACTCTGCTGCAGGACACATATCATGAAATAATTGAATGAACTTAGCTTTTTGTGCATGCTTTCCCTTTCCAGGATGAAGCCCTCAAACATTTCTTCAAATTTTCTTATTTTTCCAACAATTACTCTCTCCTGTTGAAAAGGGTTTGCCATTATTTTACTACAACTAACATCTTTTCATGCTGAGCCCTTTACATATTTTCAGACTGTTTTCACATTTTCACATTGCTTTTCTTCACACAGAATTGTATTTACCACATTCCTTTACAATATTGTGTTCAGAAGCCTGTGCCCTGAAGTGTATCCATCTTCCTTTGGCTACATCGATCTTCTGTTTCAATGCTTGTCCTCAGCCTCATTGCAGCTTATGTGACAAGGCTCAATTCAACTAAAAATTTAAAAAAAAAATCCTGTTTGATATCAGACTAATATTATATTATTATCCATTTTCTTTATCAGGAATTATTTTAATCTAGTAGTGCTGTTATCATACTTGCTCGTGTTTTCAGGTCTTGTAAGCCCTTGCAAAGTGATACAATTCCACCACAATTCTTGTCTCTTCTCAAACTGTGTCCACTTCCTTTTGTCTTCCAGAATGTGCCATGTGATGACCATCTCCATGTTCTTTTTGGGGACATCAACATTCTTTCATCCTTACAGTATTTTGGATCCTCCATCATGAACAGCAGGATCAGAGGACAATATCTGCACTCCACATCTTTGTATTTAAACCTGCTTGCTTCATAGGAAAAAGTCACTTTTGTCAAGTGTTAATCCTGAGCTACACAGTAGCCTCTTTTTTGATATTCTGCTTTCATATATTGCCTATTAACTAATCACAAAACAGGGGAAGGGAAGGGAAGGGAAGGGAAGGGAAGGGAAGCTATTCAGTCACATCACATGCAAACAACTTCATATTTCTTTATTTTCTTCTATTTTCTGTTCAAAAGGAAGGGAAGGGAAGGGAAGGGAAGGGAAGGGAAGGGAAGGGAAGGGAAGGGAAGGGAAGGGAAGGGAAGGGAAGGGAAGCTTTTCAGTCACATCACATGCAAACAACTTCATATTTCTTTATTTTCTTCTATTTTCTGTTCAAAAATGAAACTCAGATACTTCATTCTTACATCATCCCCATCTCCTTTTCTTTTCAACCGCTTTTTCTCATTTGATAATACTCTTTTTAATTTGAGAAACTAGCATTCCATACTATATTCACAATGATTGTACATGATGAATTTGCAAAGTGGCATAATGAGGTTCTGATTTGTTCTCTGTTCCTTTCACAATAATTCATAATATTCTATCTGATTTTTGACTGCCACTCAGCACTGCTCTCCTGTTTCCATAATGCTATCTATTACCACCCAGAATGAGATTTAGGGCTGTAATAGTCAACTCACAACCCATACAAGAATATGTCAAATTAGGACTATTCTTTCCTTGTCGTGCCCCCTCCCCCACTCCCAAGGGCATCATTATCCATTAATCTACATTGAATTTAATCAGCTGTTTTATCATAGCATTCTTGGATTGCTTTGCAGCTCTTTATCTTCAGTAGATGGTATCATCAGCAAACTGTTGCCTCAGTATTCTTTCTTCTTCTGATAATTTAGGAATATGCTAAAGAACATATTGCACCAGAGAATAGTCATCTTCATTGGCAAATTCCCTCCACTGTGACAAATGATGTTTTACCCACACCCTCCTTTACCCTAGTTTATAATCCACTATTAGTCCATATGAGAAGCTTCGCTGTTATCCCATGATCTCTTAGTTCTTAGAAGATTTTCCTGAGAAATCTTGATGAACTGCTTTGGGGAATACATTTACTAAATCAGAAAAAAGTGTCAGACCTGATTTTCTTGGGTTTTTTTAACAGAAGATAAAGGCTTATCCTAATACATGTGTCTCTGTTTTTGAGACAAAACTTCAGGAGGAAACACTCCAGAGTGAGGGTCTCCTCCGAAGGGAAAAGGGCGTCCCCTTTTCCTCCGTCAATGAGACAAATAGGTCACAAGAAGTGAAAGTGGGAAAAAGAAACCAAACTGTTTATTAACACCCAAACAAAACAGGGCAGAAGAGGATAAAAAAAAACCTCAAAATACAACAAATTCCCGGAGAGGGAACAGACACATGGGCTCGGACCAGTGCGGAGACCCCACGGGCCCTCCAGGGCCACCCCCACAGGCTCCCTGGACTGGCGAGGAGGGAAGGCAGGCAGTGACGCAAGGGGAAGGAAAGGGAAAAAAGAACAAGAAAAAAACCCAACAGAACCTTTTCCCAGCTAGCTGGAACACAAAGGAAAGCCAGAAAAACAGCACAGTGCTCCCAGCGCACTCCCTCCCTAGCCCTGCCCACACCCTGGAGCCCCTTGGGCTGGAAAGTTCAACTGCCCCCTCGGGTCCGTGGCTCCAGCCCCCGGGTCCATCCTAAAGGCACAGCGTCCTCGGGCACTGAGCAGATGGTTATGGAATAAAGCGGCTTCATAACATCACCCGAGGACATTATGTTTCTCCTTGTCCATCTAATATGTATATTCTTCAAAAAATTGCTCTAGCTTACCTAAACTGATTTTACTGACATGTAGTCATGTTTCAGCTGTTTCATCTCCAAGTTTCTTTAGAACTCCTGAGTGAATGTCATCTCTGTCTGTAGATTTATTCTTTTCTTTTTTGTCCATTTGCTCAGAGACCTCATCCATCAATAACTAGATTTCAGAAAGATCCATCAATAAACAGATTTGAGAAAGATCCTCCAACATTTTTCCCCATCAAAAAGCCTTACCATTTGAAAAATCTCACCCAGTTCTTCCCAAATCTACATTTAAAAAAAAAAAAAGTTTAATTCTTCAGCTTTATTGCCTCCTCTTTCGTACATTAATCACTTCTTGGACTTACAGGTCTCCACAACACTTACTTTTTGAACACACACAGAACAATGATTTGTTACTCATGTCTACACTTTCAATTCTTCCCTGAACACTTTTTTTTTTTAACTCATGTTCTTTACCCACATCATCCTTCTTTTGGCATTCAAAGAATTCCCTCCACAACACACACCAGCAATATGCATTTGCTCTCAGAGTTGTCAGTATGTTTTGAGTTTTGAAAAAAATGACCAGATGGTCATATATGAATTAAACAAAAAATCTTGTAGAGCAAGAGAGGCACAACTTGTCCCTACTCCATTTATTAGTAAAATAGCATACACAGTGTGTGGTATCTTTAGCAAGAGACATTATGAAGTTTCAAGGTACAAGTAGTAACATACACGACAATGATTACATCATCCTTGAGAACAGCAAGTAATTTGGGGTCAATTCAACATACCCGAGTAGATCAATAAGCAAATATTAAAAAAAAAAAAAGGATTGCATGTCAGATGGGCGACCAAATCTTCTGGTCACAACTCCAAGTAGGGATGGCTAGGTAAAGGCAACTAGCCTTTATTAACGGATGACGGTTATCCCTGAAGTGCAGTAGGATAAGGATACAAAGTAATGAAGCAGTGGGATCTTTATTATCATTCAGTGGATACCTGGAAAAATGCACACACAATGAGTTCATAAAGGTTCAGAATTCAACTGATGATGTTAGAGACAACATATCTTTTGGAATCAAGGGGAAGAGAGGAGCATCTCCATGAAACCTTCAGTTGTAAACCACAACAAGAGGTGAAAAACATTGCTAGCTGAGGATATCTGCCCACAGAAGAAAAAGACAAGGAGAACTTGAAGGACTATAGTAACTTGTTAATATGGAACAAAACGGAAGAGGGAGTTTGATGCCCCAGAGAAAAAAAAAAGTGAAAAAAATAAGGGTAGTGTGAAGGAAGGAAATAGATGCTAACTTTGAAATAAGACAACAAGAATATCAAGTATTGGCAATTAAAGAACAAAGTCACTACACAGAAACACGGAAAGAAAACAGAAGGGACATTCAGAGTTCCAGATGGAATTAAAAATGACACTCCTAAGAAAAGGCTGGAGATTTGCACGTGGAGGGGCAGGCAGTCCTGGTTTAATCTCCAGCTGGGCTTAAAACCACGAGAGCAGGTCTGTGCGATCACAGCCTCCTTGCTACTTGCAACAGTCTGCTCATGGAAAGGGATCAAAAAACCAAAATGGCATCATGTCTGTTACATGCAACTGGCAGGTGGACCTGTAACTGGGAAACATCACAAGGAACCTGAGAAACAGTTATAACTCCCCAAAACCAGTACTGCCCAATTCCCACTGGAAAAAAAATAATATCAAGGACTAACTGTTTCAGGGAATACTTGCAAACAAACAGATATTTGTGTGAACTTCAGGGGCATCAAGTCACCAGAGGAGTAAAAGTTCTAATAAGAGATTAGACTAACCAATAGTTAAACGATGTGTGGTATAAGAAGCATCTGTAGTGTTTGACTGTTGAGGTGCATTTATTGAAGGAAGTAATTTTTCAAGAGATAAATTTGACTTGAACGTTCAAGGGAATAGCTACCTAGGATCAAAGCTGACACAACTGATAAGAACAGCTTTAAACTAGGAAATGATAGATCTCCAAACACTAGTGAAAGAAAAAATATAGAGTAAAGGAGAACCCAGACATGGATAAAAAATCCTGTGGTTACAGGAGAACATATGGTAAATAAAGAATTAAGACCATGAACAGCAATCAGGTAAAAGATGATGACATACCTGAGTCTGCTCTATATAAGAACAGAGTAAGAAAGACCTTTGATGTATAAACAATTCTCAAAAGTTTCATCAACACAATAGAAATCTTGAATTACATTTACAGGAAGTAAAAATAAATGTTAAGGAGAAAACATAAGCTTGACAACACAGAATTCAGAACTGGAGTATAGATATGGAAGGACAGATACCATTCAGGAAAGATAATTCTAAAGATGAACAGCTTTGGGGTATGAACAGGACTTATGAAGGAAGCATTTATGGGATCCACGGTCAGATATAAATTTCAATAATGATCACTGCATCATTGGAAAGTGAAATACTATTAGCTATTGTGACAGTATATTCTTTGACAGGAGACAAACTTCCTTACAAAGATTAGAACTCACAACGGTGAGTAGCAGATAATGATAGGGGTGGAGGCAACTGGCTATTGGAAGTTACAACCAAGAAAAGTGTGTAACACACAGCCAGAGCTAACAAAAACTTACACTGTCTAAATTTTATTTTGCCATGTAATGAAGACTTAAATAGCTTAACATTAAAAGCTGGGTTAGTATAAATTAAATCAAAGGATGAAAATAATAGTTTCATAACTCAATTATCATAAACTTCAGTAAACCCAGGGGACTCTTCAGGGAACCCAAATGAACTAAGGAATTCAGACACTGGAATATCTTTCAGTCAAAGATAGTAGGATACCTAGGAAACTGAATTCCAGACATCTGGAGCAGACTCCCAATCAGACTAAATTAAATGTTACAAAGTAGGCTACTAGCTACAAGTGAAGAGCCGAAAAATACAGCAAGGATTATGAGGGTCATTTAACCTCAACAACAACATGGAAATTGAATGGAACTTGCCAATTTTTTTCCTGGCACAGTACAGCAAAGCAGAGCCAAAAATTTAAAAAAAAAAAAAAGATTATATAAAATTGGGTCAGGAGCTGAATTAGTGTTCTGTATCTGTTTTCAAACAGACTTTGATGACAGACTATGAGCATTGGCATGGACATCAAGAGGAATACACAACAGAAATTATCACAAATGAGGTAAAAAGTACCAAAAATTCAAAGCACTATGTACCCTTAACTGGGAAAAAGTAAAACTTCTTCCAACTGATATGAACAAATATGATAAGAAGGAGGCTGAAACCTCTCCCTTTTTTTTCCTTATCAGAGAACAATATTGTTGACAACACACAAGAAAAGGTTGGAAAAAGACTCGAGAGGTTGAGCTTTGATTTTAAGTCAGCAGAGTTTCTCAGATCCTTGCCTTTGCATGAAGACAGTTCTGGCAACTTTTTTGCCATTGCAAAAACTCAACAAGGAATGGGACATTCCAGCCCACACTAACTGTGACTTTCCATCACCACATGGAAATAGGGGTGCAAAAATCCTGCTGATCTTCAGAATTCAGCAGCTTTCAGAATCACCTTTCACTCATGCTTTGACCCACACATGCTTTAAACCTAAGTCATGCTGCTGAAAAATTGACTACAATCTGCACTGTCACATAGCAGTGATCTTCAGGTAGATCTTTAAAAGTAGCACATCTCTGCCAACAAACACAATACATAAGTAACAAAATGTCTGAAACCATCAACAAGAACATGCCCAAACCTAATGACAAGACAAACTGAGGAAATCTTCAAGAATTTCAGGAAGCCACACCCTCTAAACACTTCATGCCACTAATGGTCCAACAGTGCTGACAGGCATCACCACTGGTGGCATCTGACCATACACTCAAGACACAATTAACCAGAGGCTTAAGCAGCAGAAGTGAGTGCAGAAGTTTCCTTGGTGACAAAAACATCTTCCATGGGATGAAAAGGGAGTGAGGAAAGATCTCCTTATTCCATTTCATCTGGCTCTGGCAGACACATCTATTCTTAGGAAGTTTCTAAGCTCAGGACATCTGGGCTTTAACCTTTCAGGTACATCCTGGAACTGGTATGCCACACAGAGTAGACACATTTAAATTAATCTTGATATTTTTTATCCAAATGGCACCTATATATCCATGCTGTAATACTGACATTAGCATACTCTGCAGTCAGTGAGTGAACAGGCTGAGTCACAGCAGGGTCCTAATTTCAGATTAAATGGATCTCTAAGTACCTCTTCAGTGTATCTGTACATCAGTTTATGCAATTTTGAGTATTTATAAGAAAAATTAGCTATTTCACTTTCTATTTTCCTGCAGAACTCCAGCCAGACCTGTCACTTCCTTGCAAGGCTGGAAATACATGTTAAAGGCTCAGGAAGTAGTCATCTTGATGAAGACTTCTGGTTTATAACTAAGGTCTTAATTAGGGGTGTAAACTAGCCTGTAAACAAACTTTCAACTGTGTGTATACACAACCTATGTAATGAGATCAGACTTCATGCCTTATTGCACAAATAGCATTTTTATTACAATAAAACAGTATAGTACTACTTCTTTTCTAAAGTATACCTATTACACAGTGAAGTCATTGAAGCTACAGGCAAAAAATAGCTGAATAAATGCTCTGCAAATACCGTCAATATCATGTTGTCAAATACCATCATTTTTCCTGATTTGGAAAATGATCCCACTAAACTTACGCGTTGGTTCTTCTCATTTGAATCATGTTCAAAATGATATGAACTTGCTGACACTTATGACTGCTTGTAAAATTATACTTACTGCTTTATATAAAAGTGCATATATATATGTATACAAATTAATGTATATTTTAGAAGAATTTAACAAACACTTCATTTTCTTAACATATCTTAATCGGTTTTACAATATACAATACAATAGCGGAGTCCAAAAAAAGTGGTATTACACTATTTTTTTTGGCTACATCCTCAACAGAAGTGACAGGGATTTTTGATTAAGCAAAGAATGACACTTATCATACAACAAAAGCATAGCATGGAACATTCACTGAGGTTAAATATGCTTCTATCTTCATTCTCTGGAGCTGAGTTCTTTAATTTTTTACTGATCTCTGCTAAACAAGTCCTAATACTCCATAGCTCCTCATTCTTATCCTGTACTAGAACTCTGAATTCTCACAAAATCTACTCAGTATATACACCAAATATTTATGAAATGCTTCATTAACCAGTATTTCTCTTACAACATAGTCCACGGGGAGCTTTAAATTTCAACACATGGAATAAACAGCAGTGAAAAAACGTCACATTTTATTTTTATGTATGATGGATATGTTACAAATTGCTTAGAATGATTTTTTATTTTAGATCTTGATTCTGCCAAGAAGACAAAAACAGACAAAATAGGCACATCAGCCAGTGATAAATATTTATTTGAGCTATATTTTATCCTGAAAGAGAGAACCGCCATTTCTGCAGTCAGTTTTCAGAGTCACTTTTATATCTGTGTCATCAGTTAGAATAACAAAAAAAATAAAAAATACATTTTCTGATTTCACCTAGAGCAGTCATTTCAGCCCTGGATCCAGAAACTAAAGGTGGCCTGCTGCCAAGTGGGAAGTCCTGCACACCTGCCTTGTCCTCAGCCATGCTTACATACAATCCACCTTGCCCAGGTGTTAACACAGCTGCAGTGTGAGTCAGGTCAGGGTGTCATCTCATCTTTTTTCCTCTCAGGTTACTTTTCCCTCAGGTCACTACAGATTCAGCTCACAGTATTGCTACATGAAAACTTCTGCCAGTAGAAGGGATGGGACAGAGCTGTAGGCAAGAGAATACCTGGGTCTAAGAGACAAAACCACATCTAGTATTAGCAGCATGTACTTCAGTCATCTAAGAGTGATTATAGACACTTCTCACTCTAAGATACTCCGTGACACTTTTCACAACCACACCATTAGATTCCTGTCTCAGTAATTACTATATTAATAGCTATTTAATCTTCAGTTCATGCAATCAAAAAAAGATTCTTATCACACACAAAGTCGTTTTGTACTGCCAGAGACAAAACAGCAGTTTCAGCACTTCTCTCAAAGCACAAGGAGATACTCAGTAACTGCAGACTGTGGCAGGATGTGCTGGACTCACACATAGCCTGTTCCCCACTGCTCTGTAGGTGACAGAATCATCTCTGTGAGACCCTCTGTGAGACCCTCTGACTTGTACGTGCACCTACAGATGCTGAAAAACAAAATGAGCTCCTGGTGCTAAATCCATAGGCATCTGGACTGAGACACACAGGTATGCATGTGCACACACATATGGATACATACATTAAAAAGTAACACTTATGTAACTGCTGTATTTCTACAGTACCTCTGTATTTGCCCTACATGCATATGTATGAAATTATGTTCTCCTTATCAATAAAACTCTATTACAGAAACGTATCTTTGTTGCACAAATCTATCCAGCATCTCTGCACAGAGGCCTTTACATCATATATATACACACACACATATTTTGCTCCAAAATGTTACCCAAACATCTCATAATTTAGCAGAGGATAAAATTCTTATCCAAAGTTTTTGAACCTCAAAAAAAAAGTATGATTCTGTTATGAAAAAATAGCTCTGAGATTCTGATTTTAAATACCATAAAAATAAACTTTCATCTAGCTTACTTTCCATAGATGTAAGAGATGGAAATGTTAATGACTCAAATAATCAGCCACCTACAAAAGCAGCAGGATGCTTTGCTGAGACCAGGTTTGCACCCCCAGCCAAAGGGGAGAAGGAGATGTTTTTGTGTGGTGGAAAAACCTCTGCTCTGCATAAGACACAGACGGTGCCCACCCACCACCAGAGGTTGACCATGACAAACCAACCTTTGTATAGCAACAAGCTGGGTTTTGAGCCAGATAAGGGAGAAGGCTGATAAGAAGCAAATCCTGATAGGTGGGGTAGTGCTTTTTATCTTGCCAAAGTCCTCCACTTCACAACTGCCTCAGGTGAGAAAACTCCCCCTCCTAAACACACATAGGCCTGAGGGTGTTCATCCCTTCTGATAGGGATAACTAGCTCAACTATGCTGATGTGAGAGGCAGCTGTCATGTCTTGGAGGGTGTCATACACCATCAAAGACCCCCAGAGTACCCCCAAAATCATTTCTGGGGCCTTCCACCTGACGACTGAGCATCATCCACAGTGTTGCAACAAACAATGTTAAACTCATCCCTAGGGGAGGCACCTAAGTATTCCCACCTGAACTGAACCTATTTTAATCCACGGAACTTTACGTGGTGGGAGCTTCCCCCACCCACAATGAGTCAAGACTGTGACCATCAGACATCTAAATGTCAACAATCAAGTCTCATTGCTGGATCCACTGGTGGGGATATCTTTCCACTATCTACTCTTACCCTTTCTTTCTTTTCCTCATGTACTTTCTGAAGTGATATCTTTATACGTTTATATTGTTATATTACTGTACATACCTCCTTTCCATTGCAAGCAAACTGTTCTAGAATAAACCCTACATATAGATATAGATAGATAAACACTGGTCATTCAGTGTCATTTCACTCTAATCCACACCAAGGGATCTATTAACAAGAACCTCAGTTCCACTTGCCCTCAGGGGCGGGTTGTAACAATAGAGTACAACATTGCCTAGAAAAAAATTACTACTTTAATGACTACTACATGTGATGTGTTTTTAACTAAACAGATCACCAGTTTCAGGCTAGAATTAGAACTATTCTATTACTTGCTCTAAACCTAGTACAGGAATGAATTTATATACACTGGTATTTTGCCCAGCTGTCAAGGATGCAAGTTAAACAAACAGCCCAAGTAAAACCTGTAATTCAGTATCTATCTTTAAACTAGCAACTACTATCAGCAAAACCTCTCTAAAGTCCTTTAGTGTGGAAGCTGCATATCTTTAGATGCAGGAGAGCAAGCTGCACAGAATTTAATTACAGGTGGGAAACTGGAATAACTTTTTAGGTCAGGAAGTTATGTCACTCCCCAGTGACAGAACAGCAGAAGACTGTGACTTCAAAAAATTACTTCAGATACCAACACAATTTTCACCTGAGTTGCCAACACAGACTTCACACACTACAGCACCATGAGCAACCACCCCATCCCAAGTCTAGCTTCAGAAACAGTTGATTACAGCAGATAATTCTGCAGTTACCCTGGGAGGAGGTACCCCAGGCTCAGCCAGTTCAGAAGAATCTACCAATCTTAACTGTCTCTAAAGTGTACGTGCCTCATTCAAGGCTGAGATTTCCCCTCCTTTCTCACTAGACTGCACTGAATTAGCTACCTCTTGCAAATGGTCATTTTAATGAAGACTGATAGAAAAAACACATTAATGACATCTGCCTCCTAGGTGTTAGTAGTCCAAAGTAACCAAATTTGCCCCTCCACTAATGACAATTGCCTTGACTTTTCTCTAAATGCTAGAGCACACAGACAATTATTTCCTACTACCTGTCCAAGTTGTTTCTATTTTGTGCCATTATCTTCCTAGTTTTGCTGAGTTTCTGAGAGTAACCTGATCTTTTCTCTTCCTTTCTATGTCCTTCTCACCTGAGGTAAATGAAGAACAATTTTTAAAAGCTGCTATCTTACTGAATTTCTTCTTTTTCATGCAGAATGGAAAATTATGTGTGTCCTTACTACTCATGTATTCAAGGACTATCTGCCCCCCTTTGGCTCTCTTATCTCTCAGATGAGTTTCCTGAAAACCTGTATCTTCCACATGTTTGAGTTTACTGGTCTACTTCCCTAAAATCCACCTGGGTCTCTCACTCTCCTAGTTATTGGCCTGATAATATTTTCAAACCCTTCTAAACAAACTGGAATTATACAACCATTAAACAGCAATTAGAAAATGGTTCCAGTGGAGGTTTTGACCTTGAAAGAACCCAGTGTGGCATTTTTGACAGTGGATATTTTGGTTCTATATTAAATTACTAATTTTGAATGAATGATCTTGTAGACAGACTGCTTGGGCTATGAGAATGTCAATTGATTATACAGTGTCTGCTTAAAGTAGCATTGAGAGGATTATGCACTCTATTTTCTAAGGACCATAATTGGTCCTTGGAACAAATTGCAGCATCTCTGAAGCGATTCACACACATTAGGCCCAAGGAATAAACAGCCTGATAAAAAACACATAACACATTTCAAACCACATTTGCACAGGGAAAGTCATTAATCAATCACAATTCATATGAGCTACTGGTATCCCTATGTAGGAGGCAGATAGAAGTCTGGTGATTTTGAATCATGACATAACCTTGGAAACCCCCTTTCAGTTCCACCAATAAGCATACTATTCAATCACTAATAGTTCCTAGTTCTTAAAACAATTATTTAAACTATAACAAGATCCAAGCTTTTGATTTTATCAAGTCTCTAACCACACAAGTTATATCTTTCTTTTTTCTTTTAAACATATGTCTTCTGGTATCTCTTTTCTCAGACTTTCCTTTTGTTTTTTCTTCACCTTTTACAAAAATTGTAATAAATACTTAACCACCACTCATTGTCAAACCTGTTAACTTTCAGACAGCCATCTCAGGTACCCTAGTATTACATATCTTGGCTCTATTTGGGCCCTTACACCTTAATTTAGCTTCAGGGATAGCTTCATTTGAATTTTGTAACTTGTGCTGGGTTCTGTGCTGTCACAGCCAAGCTCATCACTACTTAAAGTGATCAAATCCCATTTGAGCCTATACAACTTGCAACCCATGCAGACTTTCAAAAAATATATGAGTACACTTACTGCAAACCAGCACCTTCTATCCAACTTAAAGAGAAAAACCCAGCAATTAACTTTTCCCCATTGTCTATTGTGGCTCACACTTCAGCAGAGCCATATCTCTGTCTGACATCCATGTCAGACAGCACATCATCACTCCACTGATTTTCCAGCTGGCCAGGAGTCTGAGAATTGCTGTCTTCAAGGAGCCAAATGCAGACAGCAACTTAGACACAAAGATTCCTTATACTCCCTAGACTTACCCAATACTCAGTGGCACATTTACTTCTATTTTTATAGAGCTCAGATTTTCTGTATGAGCCATTGATCTTGTTTTTGTTTGTTTCAAGACCATCCAAGCTCATGCATTCAAGAATCTGTTTTGAAACCCAAGGAGGCCAACACAGATGGTTTTAACCATGTCAGTGTCAAGTCACATTCAAATGTATTTCCTTCTCCTTGCACAAAAGCAGCTATTTTTAAAAACTGTAAAACTGCACACATCTGGGAGTGCTTACAGTACTAGTAATCCCTATATAGTATATGTTGTCATCGCTAGTAGGAATTCCCTCTTCCTTCACCACAGGCCAAAAGAACACAACTTCTTTTTGAAGGAGCTCCAGTTCATGTGGGCTTGATCTCAGATTTTTGGCCATACACTTATCACAGATTATTAGTTATGTTTCAGTTCCGAGAGTTTCTACTACGCAACACAGTCACACTACAAATACAGAGACAAGTATGCCACACTGTATTCTTTATTATCTCACCTGTTTCAGTTCATGCTGAAGAAACAAACTAGAACGAGGAGTCAGGGATAGTGAACATCCATGCTTCTTGATAGATTTTCAATAACCTCCATCAGTCTCTTCTCTGATGGGCTTACTTGGTCAGAGGACTACTGAGTGGTTCAGTATTCTTCAGAAAACAGCTTATGCTAACCCCATCCATTACATCAACCTTCACTCTTTTGTCCCTTTAAAAAATATTAGCAGTGTTCTAGAACAAGAGTTTCTTGTTCCCTTTTGTGCTTTTTTCCTAGTCCCCTTTCTAACAGATCCACAGCTTCATGCTATGCAGCAACCCTCCTCTTTGTTGAGTATTTGCTAGTTTTGAGGGTTATTTAGCAAAACTGTCAGGGAGTTGTTTCTATTTCAAGGAATTCTGCTAATTTCATCCCATTAAGAAAGCTTTAAGACAAGACTCAACAAATCTCTTCACTGAGCTCCCACTCATTATGTCTAGCTGCCATTATGGTTTCTATCCCTGGAGCCAGGAAACACTCACTGAAAAAAACAAAACTTTGAAAGCATACTGCTCTCTTGCAAATTGCCTCACTCAGCCCACACCTGCACGAGGAACTCACATGGATGAAACTTTTGGATGTTTTCCGTGACACTTATTAAGAAGTTATCTATCATACAGGAATCCAAACTAACTATTACTACAGCCCTTGTATTTTTGCTTTCCAGCTTTCCTTATCAAATTTCACCAGTCAAATACCCAGGCTCACTTAGCCCATCTTGGTTAAATGCATGTTATCAACAACCACCCAATTTATTTCAATGGTTAGAAGGATTTACATCATGTCAGGAATCAGCAAGGGCCGGCTGCTCCCTGAGGTAGTACAAGCCCCAAAGTGAGGATGACCCAGTGTGGGCAGTGCCCTCACTGACCACAGCAGTGTCCCACATCTGAACCCAGGACACAGATCACACTGCCTACTGGGAACAGGGCCCTCTGGTAGTGCCAGAGAGGGCAAAATGATGAACCAGGTCCAGAGACCATACAGGCTCTCTAGCCAGGAATGAGAGAAAGAACTGGAAATAAGGTTACAACTGAGGTCCAAAGTCAACCCAGACAACAAAGACAAGACAGAACACAGGCAATAAAAAACATCTAAAGGCATCCATTTGGGAGACAAGCTACCTACAACACAGGTCTGAGGTCTCTCCAGGAGTTAGGGTCACACCAGAAGTCCCAAGCCAGAGCTGAAGTGGGGTTTCTGGGCCCATGGACAGGGTTGATGACAGAGGCCCCATGTGAGGCTGGTTAGAGCAGTTAAAGCCTATTGGAGCTCTCAGAGCCCTGATATTTTGCAGTTTCAATTTGTTTTGTACATATTTAGTCCTTCAATTTCATTTTTACCCCATCTACTACCAATTTTCCTTGCCCAGAGTCATCATGCAAGTGCACTTTACAGCCAATCCTATGTTATTGCTCTCCAGCTGCCTAGATCAGAACTAAAATTTTAGGTTCACGCTTGCAATTTTATTTCCTGCTTCTATTTTATAGCCTTCCATTTCTCCAATAACTGAATCACTTTTCATATCTGATACTTGTGAATGTCAGCTCGACTCAAATTTACTGGTATGTTTTTTGTGTCCAGGTCATTGTTTTCTTTTTTGTTGTTCTGCACAAAAAGACCAAATAACTGAGTTTGGGTTTTTTTCCCTCCTTCATTTGCGTAGTGGTGTGATTTGATTGCTCTCTGAGTCCAAATGGAAGCTCCCTTCTGGTTACTGGCAGTACATTAGCCATTTGCTACCGTGATTGCTCTGGCCTGGTCCCACAGGAATAGCAATCATCAGTTTGTGCCTTGGAAACTGGATCCTGTTTCAAGCACCTGCACAGGATCTGCTCACTAAGAAGCTGCCTGACATTTATCTATCTGTAAGCTGGCTCTATTACAAGTCACAGATAATGGGCTCACAATTCATTTAATTAGGAATGAATGTGT
The DNA here is from genome assembly GCF_000691975.1 of Corvus brachyrhynchos. NCBI lineage: Eukaryota > Metazoa > Chordata > Aves > Passeriformes > Corvidae > Corvus > Corvus brachyrhynchos. The sequence goes on along the minus strand of NW_008239054.1, from coordinate 4,884,752 downwards.
AAAGCAAATGGCACAAATTAATATCTTTTATCCCAAGCTCAAGTCTCTTACAGACCTTTGCTGCAAATGTTTATATGAAACTAGCACTCCCTTTTAGACTTATGGAAATTGCCCAATTCCTCTTTCACTTCTTCTTCTTTTCACTTCTTCTTTGCCTCACTCTTAGTCAATTCAGCAAACCATGCATCTTGACCAGCTTTGGTCAAGATGGAAAATGCCTTTGGCTTGCATGTAAGTCTCAGGTTTAGATGCACCATTGCATAAGAATTTAAGCCATTTATACGTCTCCTCCATCCATATTTGGAAACAAAAAGGTCAGTAAAGCTCCACCTGACTCACTACAATAATTTAGCAGCAAATAAAGACAGCAATCACATAACTTATGTCACACAGTTGTGAATCTATTCATAAGGCCTAGACGAACATTTTAATATTTCCACAATTGTTCATCATATGAAAACACAGAATCATAGAATGGTTTGGGTTGCAAGAAGCACAAAAGATCATCTAGTTCTAACCTTCCTGCCACAGGCAGGGTCACCTTTCACTAGACCAGGTTGCTCAAAGCCTTATCCAACCCGGACTTGAACACTTCCAGGGATGGGGAATCCACAGCTTCTCTGGGCAACCTGTTCCGGTGTCTCACCACCTGCACGGTAAAGAATTTCATCCCAATATCTAATCTAAATCTCTCTTCTTTTTGATTAAAATCATTCCTCTTTGTCCCATCACTATTTCCCTGTGCAAGAACTCACCCTCTCTCTTAGTTTAAGCCCCTTTAGAGGTGTTTACTACACTTCAAGCTCAAAGACTGAGCCGTCCTTGCAAGTCCTGGGTGTCACTATTCCAGGCAACTTGTGCCTTTATAACTCTCTTTTCCCACAGGTGTCTGGGAACCCTCATTTCTCCTCCGTCTCCACACAAACCTCCAGGACAAACCCATTTTAAAAAAAATCTCGATAACCTTCTCAGGGTTTCAAAGCCACCATTAGTGCTGCCTAGCGGGCAGCGTTGAAGGCCCAAGATCTTTACCCGTGGGTTTATTTACGGCGGGCTGGGGGGTTCTCCAGGCTTCCCTC
>NW_008239054.1:4822043-4883090 GCF_000691975.1 Corvus brachyrhynchos | reverse complement strand
CCCCCCCCTTTTTTTTTTAACCAAAGATGTCCCCGTACTTTATTTGGTAATTTAACGGCATGTGATTTAAATCAATATAAAATTCAAATACTTTTGTGCCACCTGTTGGATTTTGCCACTAATTACATGTAGCTGGAAGCACACTGCCGTGTTCAGCCTGGGAAGTGCTGGCCTTAGTGCCACCGGGTGCCCTTACGAAAATACTGCTTTGTTTGCTATTTTGAAATGTTTTCTCTCTGGGCAGGCAGATAGAGCTGGTTTTTTTCCTCATAAAAACCTAACCTATAAATTACAGACTGCATTCAATGAAGGCCCAGTGTGATGCAGGGCTGGAGTTAGGGTTCCTGTGATAATGCAGCAATAATTATTTGGGAATGTTATTAGCAAAGGAACTCCAGTCTGAAGGCCCGGGAGGCAGAAATGGCTGGTTCTAGGTACACAAAGCCATAAATGCACCTGACAGTTTCCGTGGTTCATGAAAGGGAGGAGTACTCCAGGCTGTTGCTTTCCTCATGCCTGTGAATACACAAACAAGTACCAGCACTACTGCTTAGACTATCAATCATGGGCGGTCATACAACACAAAGCATGCCAAGTGTTATACAGCTGAGACTCTCTCAAAAAATAATTTTGTCTGACCCTTCTTCAATAGCTGTCAAGTCATAATGTCAGGACACATTTTATCATATAAGAATAAGCTGATTTTATTTCACGTTGCAGTGGACAGATTTATTCATTATAGAGTAATATTTTTTAGAATGACCAGGGATAAATGAGCTGCAAGTAATACATTCCTATAAGAATCTGAAAATTAACCAATGATTTTATCTGGATTTCACTAGAAGAGAAAATTAATGACCTCTGGGTTATCAGCTGTCTTACTTGTTATTTTTTATCTGCACGTAATCACACCACGGACACCTTACTGTTCTTTGAGATCAAGAGGTGCAGAAGCAAGTAGAGAAATGCCTGGAGAAGGAGTGGCACTTGCTCTTCTTCCCAGCTGTAACTGTAAAACTGGATGTGGGTGGTCTCCGTGATGACCCCTCCTTACAGTGACAGGTGAAGGGCTCACCACTGCTTCTCATGAATTGTGGGCCATCTCTTCAGTGGATGGGAAAGTACACTAAAACCTAGAAACATTCTTCCACGGTGACACCAGGAATAAGTAAAGTCCCAAAATTGATTAATTTGCCTCCATTTACATTTTTGTATATTATTTTCCCATTTTTAAGCAGAAGATACACAGGATGAGAAATGTATAAAATTGGGGGTTGTCATTGGTTTTGGTTTTGCATACAAATACAACCATATCTTTGGTGTGTATGTTTCCATACTGTACTCTACTTTTGTGTTAAAATGCAAATGTTTAGAAAGATATGAAGTACTGTTTAATGAAAATATACATGCTTTCTAAATTGTTTGTGCTATTTAACCCGTTTCATGCAAAAGACTACAGAATTAGATTACGAAATTAATAAACTATATCAGGAAATAGTGTGTACAATACAGTATTTCAGTGCTGGCATCTGTCAGTCTGATTCAGAGAAGGCTTTAGTAATATATTTGGCCAAGTCTTCTGTTAGCAAACAGTATCTTTAAACTGTTTCAATTGACCCCAATTTTATTGACTTTGGATTTTGCCGTAATCCTGCTTCAAAATCTTCTCTGGTTTTATAAGAACAATTTTCCACTGTTTGAACAGTCATAAATGCCCACAAAATTTACAAGATGACAGAAAAACACACCAAGTAAAATTAAAGTGTTTACACACCAGTACTTTGCTCTTGGCAAGTCCATAAGTGACTTCACAAGATGCAAATCAGTGCACATTACATATTACACATTGTCTTTTTAGACCAGTCTGTAGGCAGCATGAGCACGTCCTGGGGCCCCAACACAATAGCTGGGTTTTTGTTAAGTTTCTACAGGCTCATAAATAGCATCTCAGGCTTTAGTTCCTAATGTGGTAAAAAAAAAATATGATGGCTTGTAATAAACTGAAGCCCAGTTATTTAAAAAATGCAAAACTGACTTCTTTGCTTTCATTCCCATCAACTTCTCTCTCATGTGGATTATATTAATAATTTCTTGTCAATTTATTTCTACATATTCAAATAAGCCAAGAAGCAAGGAACGGAGTCTTACACCATTTAAGATCTTTCCTACAAGAAAAAGAAAAGGATTTAAAATAAGCAGTTGCAGTTCCCATTTAGCTGGTACTTTTAAAACCAGCTGTAAATAAGTTGATGAAATCTCTTGTGCAGTGGATTTTAAGATTTAAGGAGCCTTTCTTACAGTGGAGTCAGTAAAAGTTTTGTCATTTTAAGCCAAAATTGAAAGAGAAGTGCATCAATTAAGAAGGAAACAGTGATTTTTCTAATCCTCTTTCTTAACAAACCTGGGTAGACTTCTTTGATGCAGAGAAGGTTAGGAGATAAACATTTGGCTTGGTATTGATACCAATCCTTTCTTAATTGAAGGAAGAACTATAAAAGATCTGAGAGTGACACCCTACTATAATGTCAGAGACCTGCAGAAGTCGTGACACATATGATGCCTCAGCTGTGTAAAGTCTCAAGGAATGCAAATGCAAACATTCAGTGAGATGGAAGGAGGCCAGAAGGGAGGCTGAAAGGGTGGGAGGGAGGGAAGGGGACATTCACTCACTTGCTGATCTCTTTGCAATTTGAACTGCAGAATGAGGTAGCCCTTTCCAGTGACAGATGTGCCTGGAAGGGAGCCCAGAGAAGGAAATCCTGCACAGAAAGAGGAGGAAGAAAGACAAGAAGAAGGAAGGTAATGGTTCTCCTTCAAACAGGAGAACCACATGGACTAATCTAGAAAGCCATCTTATTTAGGAAATGTTGCCCAAAGCCTCTTCTTCCTGGCAAAGAGTTTGACACTGCCTAGGTTGTCACTTCCACCAAAATACGTGCTTTTCAATTCTCCCATGATTTTAATTTGCTGTGCTATGATTTCTCAGCTTATAACATAAGTTTAGTTTTAATGCTTTTATTTTACAACCCACTCAGAAGGGAGTCAGGTTCCTTTTTTCCATTCCTCTGCATTGCAAAAGCCCTGTTTTTCTCTTCTTTTCACTTTTTTCTTCTTTTTCCTTATCATATATTCCTTTGGTTACCCCAGGAGTGCCAATTTTGTTAACTGATCTGTGTGATACATTGCTCGATCTTTCTTGCTTCTAAGGTAGTCATAAAAAATAGGCTAATTATGGGGGTAAAGGAGTTGAAAACATATAAGACTAATATTTATTTCTTGGAATGGCAAGTGTTACAACTACAATTCAGGCTTAATTTTGCCTGGGAAAAAAGGTTCTGCAATGACACCAAACAGTAAAATATTTTCTGTAGATGTGAAAATATACTAGTGTGGGCAGATTTTGGAGAAATATGCACAGACCATGCAGAAATGTATGGGATATCATTTTCCTGGTTCATAAGGGATACCTTTTAGGTGATGGTCTCTGTGTTTCTATAACTGTGGGGGGAAACCTGACATTAGAATGTGCATCCATCTTCCTGGACAAAAGAAAAGATCAACTTCCCAGAAACTTTTGTCACGGAGTCAATTCCTAAACAATGACATGTAATGCTAAATAAATCATTTTTTGAATTACAAATTGAGAATCCGTTACCCTGGATAAATGTTATTCATCGGGGGGGGCAGGGAAGGATGACCTAAGAATAATTGTCTACAAGTATTCAGAAGAGAATCTGATTTGTCACTCCCATTTTGAAGTGCCAGTGTGAAAGTTGTTGGCAGCTTTTAAAATCTCTCCTTTGGCTTTCAAGTAATACGTGTATGGTTAAAAGCCAGTTAGAGAATGGTGGTGTGATTTGGTGATGCCAGGCAAATGGCACGATTTAAAGTTTTTTTAAAAACTACTCTCTTTAGAGACTTAGATAAGGCCTTTATTTGCTTTAGTCGTGCTTGGCCATCTTATTCAGCATAGTTACCAGACTCATATTAACAAGATGTAATGTGTAAAAGTAATGCCATCACTTTGCATTTTGTAACTGGTCTCTTCAAGATAAGGTCTTTTTCAACTGTTTAAAAAGTGCGATGACCGACTATACATTCAAGCAAAAGCAGCTGTTCTCTCTCACCAAAAAACGTGACCATATCCTCCATCACTGCCCTAAGTACCTGGAAGCTAAGGTTGTATTCTTCTTTCCAGTTCACACTAGAATTTACCTGACAAATCATAAAACAATATTTTATGTTGTAAAGAAACTTTGGACTCTGCCAATGTGCCAGTCAATAGTTATGTATGATGAATCATCAAACAAATATTTCAGTGCATGGGCAAAAAATAAATCTAGGTTCAGCCCACATGCCAATCAATCAGAGATTGCCTGAAGAATCATGGAACACATTTGGAGACAAGTAAAAAATTTCTAGGCTCTGCCAGGATGCTGGGCCAATCAATCACGGTGTGGCTGATGAATCATGAAACACACTCTGCAGCATGTCAGCACACATACGTGGTTGGCACAGTTCTCATCATCCCGAGTTTGTCTTGCAGTTATTGACTGAAGGTGAGTTATAGGACTGTTGTTTCTCCCACCTACTGACCTCTGCAACCAGCCGCTCTTAAATCCTCTTGCCCTACACTTCATTAAAAGTGGAGATTCAAGACAAAGGTTCAAGCACGAAAGCAAACATGGTTTCGATGTCAGACGAGTTGTTAACATGCTGCTGAAAGCTGTTGAACACGTATTTTGACAACAGAACAGACACCTACAAGAGTGTTATTCTGTTCAAAGTCTGCTCTGCTGTTTACATGGAAATTTAACATAAGACATAATAAATATGTACCATATTACATGATATTAAAGAAAAAAAGATTAAAAAGTAAATTTGGAATTTTTACTCACTGTCCCATTGGCAATCTTTTTACCTAAGGAATTCCTAGCTTTACTGGCATTCATTCACCAGGTGAAGGTGGGAGGGCACCATGGGACTGTGATCATTTTGTTCTCCTCTCAGACAAAACTGTTCAGCACAAAATATTTCTCCTATGTAATGCTTCAACCTTTTACATCTTACATCAAAGTCATCTGTGTGAAATTAACATTGTCTACAGGTCTGGTCTGCTTTGTCTTGTGATTAGCCCACATTAGAAATATTTTAAGAGTATGCTGCAAAGCATTTTCCCTGATTACATGAATACTCATCTTGTGTGACATTTTCCACTTAAGATTTCTGAGTTTAAAAATGTATATTTGAAAAAGCAGCTTTTTTACCAAATACTAACTCTTGCAGAATTTGGCTACTCATTGTATCCCTCTATGTAATATTTTATGGTGCATTTTTCTAGACCAAGGCAGAACATAGCACAAGAGCAGGAGTAACATTTGCATAAATGACAGCGGCAGTCACATCTGAAAAAGAAAATAGGAGCAAAGAAAAATCCCATACTCACACCACATTTTTTCCATAGTCAGCAAGGCCACGTCATGAAATGGTGAAAATTTCTTGCAGGTATTTCATCAGTAGGTGTTCCATTTTTATATTAAAAAAGAACAACCCGGGTCCTGATTTCCCCGGACTATGCTGTTCAGTTCCTTATGGACTCTTTAACATCATCATCATCATCATCATTTTAATAAACAGATTTCTCAAACTTTCCTAATGATTCTTCAGCACCCATGCAGCACAGCATGTACAAATGTTTTAATACAGCGTTGAGAAACATCCCAAGCTGTGGGAAATTTAATTATAACCTCTTGTTCTACCACATACAACATTATAATCAATTTGATAGAAAGAAGTTTGGTTCCCTATGCCAGATAAACCATTACTGATTTCATAGGAGTAGATAAAGAAAAAAGAATATTTTTAATGAAAACCTCAATTATCAACTAAAGGAAATTTTGATTTGACCTTTTATGTTACTTCTGTTACTTCTTAGTACCCATTAATAATTTATTTTCTTTTCTTCTGATGGTTATTAGCATCCCTATTCTTATTCTGAAACTAAAAATGTTGGTGGCAACAGGGCAACAAGCAGTTTAAGTTGCAAAAGGTACTATTTGCAAAAATATAATACACAGGAATTATAGTGTTACACCTTAAATGTAAGTGGGTAACTATAGTCAGTTCCCTTTGATGTCAAGGTGGTGGTAAGTGTGTTGCAAGATTACATCTATGAATAATATACTACTGGAGGAAGTGCTGGGAAAGGATCATAAATTCTGAAAAAAATACTCATGTGTGTATATTTATTTTCATGTATATTCTGAACACAAGTGTATATATGTCAGACAGGGTTTTAAGGAATCAAAGGATAGGTGAGATCTTTCCTGCATAAAAATTAACTCTTGTCACCATTAGAGGTCCCTAAAATTTGCACATATAGTCCCATCTCAAGTTAAAAATATGCTGAGATGAATAAATAACAATGGTAAATAAATAATGAATGGAGAACTTACATAAAAAATACTAGTTTTGATTCTACAGTTTTAATTTCACTTTTCCCTCTTTGGAAAAGTGCATTAAAAATATACTCTTCCCATCCTATGCTGGTAATATCAGCAAGATAATTAAATAATACGAATCACCAGGGCTATGTCATTGACATTTTCAGGGGATATGACCCTTTATGTTCATTATTTTAAAGAACAAGTACTTTTCCTATTGTGGTCAGTTAATGTCAATTTCTTTATTTCAAGGTGAGTTGTGCCACACTGTCAGCCTTGTTTACTTATGCTTCACTGAATTAGGCTGAGGAGGATGCAGAAAAAATTACTATAATATTTATGAAATAAAGACCTAGTCCAGTTTGCTCCAGGATAAAAATATGCTTTAAAGACATCTGCCAACTTCAGAAACACATTGATTTGCCAGCCTGTGCTTGTTAGAGCCACCACTGAGAAATAAACAACAAAACTTGGAAAAGTGAATCCTTCCCAAACCCAAATTTTGAAAGGCTTATTGTATACAGATGCTGCTTTATTCCAGCAAATGTGTGCCAGATATGCACAGCTGTCTTTCTGTCACTTTTGATCCACCTCAGTGTGTCTCCCCTGCTAGTTCTGTCTGTACCTTGTTGAAGGTGTTAGAAGGGAAAAAGTTCATTTCTCGTTTTGAAACTTTCACTTCCCTGGTATCCATCCCCCTCATATTTCAGTGGGGCTCTTATGTCTCTGTGATGTAGAGGGCACAAATGGATGAGAAGATGTTCACACACTGATCAGATATAAAAACTCATATCTGAGTTGCCCACTACATTAAATAAAGGCCTAAAACAATAATAAGGTGGAGGTGCTAGTCCCTCCTCTAAAAAAGCCAAATACTGATACTTTTCACTTAACTGCCTGAAGCTTGTGATTTAAAGGCTTGTTTTCTCTGCTGATAGCCCCAAGCTGTGCCCAGTTTCTCTACAGACAAAAGGATAAGAGAGATGGTGACAAGCACACACCCCTTTTATGAATCAGAGGAGCAGCGCTCTTCTTGTTCCCCAGGCAGTTGAAACCTGAGCCACAGTTTTACCGCTTGGCACTTACCAGCTGGCTTTCACGTGAAAGGCTTTTAAAATATATACATACGTTCACGCACACACACGCACAGAGTAAGATATTTTTGATTCTGATGACAGTTACAGAAATATAGAAAAAATGTCTCTAAATCGTGTTCCTTGTTGCAACTGGGGCTCTTTGTATCTTCTCCTGTGCACCTTGGACAGGGGGAACAGATTGTGCCTCTCCTCTTTTCATCAATCTTTTATGTATTTGAAGGCCAATGTCATATCCCTGTTCAGCTGTTTCTTCTTTAGGATAAATTACTCCCAGGTTGTTCAACTTCTTCTCATAGCTGATATTTCCAAGTAGCCCAGCCTGGATATTTTGCTCTTGCTATTACTTGGAGCATGTTGATAGAACAGAAGGTTTACTTGTGTATCTTGGCATGGCATTTCCATGTTTTATCATCTCGGTGAGGTGTTTGCCTTTCTTTGTGAGAGCCTGGCATTGCTTGCTACCCAGTTCACCCTGTTTGCTACCTGCCAACCAGTCCTACATTTTGTAGAATGGATGAATACTTTAAGTACCTCAACCACCAGCCCAGATTGAAACAGGGGAATCTAACACATTGAGTTTTCTCTGCTTTGTGGATTTATTTGGGCAAAAGAGTGCACTAGAGTTCCTCTAACTTTGTAGACATTTGTATCTGAACAAGTCATTCAGTAACCCTTTTTAGGTAACGGCAATAAAAGGAAACAGGCAATTCTGTGGTGTGCTTTGTTTTGGTTTCCTATACACATATCAAGTAGGTCAAATGAATCACCCACTATCTGATTCAAAAGTCATGAACATGAACAAGGAAAATTGGGAAACAAAGAGAAGCAGGTTTGTCAGGAGAGATGGAGAAAATACTAAGAAGAAAGTGTTAAGGAAAAGACAAGAGAGAAGAAAGTGGACATAAATTGTGAAGGCTTCACGGGTCTTTTAGAAATAGTTGCAAAGATCAAGCAAACAGTATCTGTGTGTGAGTACTGAATGGAGAAAATGCAAAGTGAATATAAGCTACAAAATGTGCAATAACAGATTCTGTATGTATTGAGAACTTCTCAACTAAGCAACTTAACTACGCACACGAAGAATTCTCAACAGCAGTTTTAAGAAGCAGAACTTTCTGTTAAGGAATATAGCATGTCCTTTGGAAGAGGAAGTTGGTTTGTCATGGCAGATGCAGTAAAAAGAAATAAAGAATGGATGCACATAAGAAGCAAAATGTTGGTCTTTCTGGGTTAGACATGTGAGAAAGAGGCAAAAGCAGAGAACAGAGGAGAAAGTGGAGCAAACTGAGTGGAAAGGAACCAGAATAAAAGGAAAAGAAAAGCAAAGAGGAAGAGGAAGAGAAGTGTGGTGAGGGAAAGGCAAGCAAAAAGCCACAGGCTGAATTATGTAAAGAAAAGACAGTCAAATGAGATTGGAATAGTTTTGTCTACCTTCAGGAAAAAAACATACTGGAGAAGCATTACATGTAATTATGCTGAAAATATGCTTTAGCAAGTAACTTTTATTCTTTATGTGAAAAAAAACAAGTAAATGTATTACAGGAACATTTTTGTACTTGTCCATCTTGAAGTATCCCAGAACAACATTTTACATTATGATGTATCTTTTGCAAGATGTCTTAAGCAAATGTTTTAAGTGTTTCTTACTCAAACTCGTCCCTAAGTAGATTAAAACAGTAGAAAAATATATGAAACCATTGTAAAAATTGTTTCAAGTTCCATGCTTTCATTACTTTAAACACCTTACCTGAAGGTTTTTTTTTATATTCTTTTCATGCACAGAAGAAATTGGCCCAAGAAAAGAAACATTCCTGGATAATGGGAAGCAACATGTGTGTATTTCTAAAAACGGAGAAACTCTTTGAACATCTTCCAAAAAAATCCAAGTATATGCACACATTCTTCCAGCTAAAGGGAGAACTAACACTTGCTGTCTTCTTACACATTGCTTCATTTTCTCTTTTGTATTTATACAGCTACTGCTTATATCCTGCAGTCGACTCATTAAGAGTAGTGCTGGCTGGGTGCTCTTCCTCCCCACCCCCATCCCTGGTGGATCTTCAGGAGGAATTTTATCTCAGGGGAGAAGAAAGAAAATTATTTTTAGATAATCCTTTCAGATGGGAAAAAGGGCACTGCTCATTAAAACATATCTTAATCACACCGTCTTCTACCTTGCCCTCTGGTTCAGCCCGTGAAGGTGGAAAGCAACAAGGAAGAGAGCAGTACCTTCCACCCTGCTCCTCAATCTTGGTGTTGCTGACATTTGAAGAAGCTGGAAGGAATCATTTAAAGAATGAGGAGACGTGAATTACAAAATAAAAAAAGAGGTAGCAACTACTGCTCTGTTTCTCCTTTGCTTCTGCAGTCATTTCACTCTCACAGTCTCTCAGTCAGTGAATGGGAGTGACTCTTGGAAACAGAATTAATGCCAGGTGTTACCTCCTGACAATAAATTGTATGTCCTTCCTCTTATCAAATTATTTAAATTATCCTCATATTAGCTGGTAAAACATAACATTGGGACACAGTTTAAGGAAAGAAATTTTGTGGCATCTGAAGTAATTTCTTCCCAGAACCAAGCTCAGAAATATCCAAAGAAAGGGGAGCTACTTCAACCTAAATAAAGCATGAAATTGAACAGGAAGTAGTTCTACTCAGAACAGGTAGTAAGGGGACAGACGATGGAAGCTATGCTCACATGGCTCCAAAACTTAATCTTGTGTCCCACCATGGGATATTTAGGATGCAAATATTCCTTATAAACATTTTAAGAAGTCAAGGGACTAGTGAAACATTATTAGGAAGCTAAGTAAGTCATTCGTGGAACAGAGAGCTTTACAAACAGCACAGTCTGCTTTTCTCTTCATGCCCGTTATTATTTCAGCCAGAGATGTCTTACAAATGAGAAAGGCAAGCCAAAGACGAAGGCCTGAAATGGCTCACTTTTACTTTCTCATTTCTGCCTCCTCATTCTATCCACATTTTTTATAGTGTCATGAACTGGCAATGCATAAAAAGTGATACTAATGGAAAGAAACATGGTACATACCATGTACATGGACAGTGGTGGTTGGAAATTGGGAAGGCACTGAGGAAAGGTGAGAGGGAATTTGGAGGGTGAATGAGCAGCATTTCACAAACAAATTTAGTCAGCGATGTCAAAGAGGCCAGCCATATGTGCTTTTATTTATTGTAGGACAAAGATCTAAATTTTTTGTTTAAAAAGCACATGTAATTGCACAGGAATTGCCAGAATAAAGAATTAAATATCACTTGTATCATGTGTGAAACCTGTCTCTCCTTGGAAACTGCAGTAGACCTGCAAAATGTATTGAAAATCCCCTTTTTTGTCTTCAACAGCAGACTCAACTTGAACCTAACCTGGTATATAGAAATAGACCTAAGCCTGCAAAGTCATCCATCTTACTAGCTGAATTCTGTCTGATTAGTTGCTCTGCATTTTGGTTTTCAGAAACACCCACATATCCATTTCTCCTCTAAATAGAGGATGAGAGAACAAATGGGCCGTGTGTCACTGAAGGGGTCAACCTAGTTTTGTTCTAATGTCCTGAAATAAATCAACTTGTAAAGCAGAGACTCCTCACAGAGAACTTTCTGTCAGCTTTCCTAGTTACAAGGGGTGCTAACAGACACTGTAGGCTTTCAGATGGTCTCATTAAGGGAAAAAAGCAGTCTCTGATGATATTCAGTCACAATCTAATTTACTATTTTGTTTGTTTATTACAAATTAGTTGTATTATTTTTCTTTAATGTATTTGGATGAAGTCAGAAATATAATTCAAGGCAATATGGTTTTATAATGTTTGCTTCAAGTGTGAATGAGGCCTCATTTACTCATTCAGAAAATAATTATATAAGAACCTGTATGAGCAAATGCATAATTTATGTACAACTTCTGTGTGGGAGATGGATCCTTTAGAAAATCTAGTGTCCTGCTGACATGGATAGGCAACTCTCACACTTTCTAGTGTTTTGAACATAGCCTAGAACAAAAATGTCTATCATCATTGCTATTAGCATGGGATTTGACTGAGAGGGGGTATTGCTAAGGCCCAAAAAAATAGCAGGCAGGTATTATAGAGAGAATGAAAAGAGAAGAGTTTAGCATCAGCTTTCACTCATTCAGAGTCTCACCTGCCCACTGGTGTGGAGAGCTGGCAGCAGCTCTTTCACTCATTTTCCCCTGAGCCACAAACCTGCAATCAGGTTGCCCAGTTTGAGGGAAAGGTTTGCACCAGCCCCTTCTAGAAACAATCTAATGTACCAAACAAGTTGGATTTCAGTTTTGAGAACTTTTCTGGTTGCTGTTATTGGCTGGTTACTTAAATTTTTTTCTAAACATGGATGTGTTTTGCAGCAAAAGATAAACATTACAGCCCTCATTTCCTTGAGAATAAAATAACTTTTATGCCAAGGTTACCAGAATCATTTAGATAAAACACACATCAGAGCAGACCCATGTTCAGTTTAATCCAGCACTGCTTGCCAAGAGTGCAAGTACAGGACAAGCAAAGTGGGATTTAACAGTCTCTTCCATAAAACTGTCCAAACACCATTCAAACCATATGAACTTTTAGCACTCACAATGTTCTGTATCAGGGAATTCCACACTTTAATTTAATGTTAAGAAAACTACAACCTCTTGTCATCTGCTTTGCACTTACCAATTGGTGGTTTTCACTCCTAGGTTTTGTAGAGAAGGAAAACAGAGGACAGACAGTTCCCCTTCTATCCTCTTAATGGCACTCATCATTTAGATGCCCAATGTGCACCCCTTTAGCCATCTCTCCAGTCTGCTCTCTGGTTTCTCTGTGGCTCAAAACCACCCCAGATTTTTGATTGTCCTTGTTGCCCTTGTCTGAGCCTCTTGCAGTTCTATAATTTTATTTTTGAGATGGAGCAACTAGAAGTACACAATGTGTTCAAGCTCTACATGCCTCAGGGATTCATCACCATCAGGTGGTGGCAGAGTAATGTTAGTCTTCTCTACTATTTTATATTGCTTTCCTTAAAATTCCTAACATTCAATTTCTTCTTCTCTCTCTCTTTTTTTTTTACTGCTAGTGAATGACTGTGTTAGTTGTGTGTTTTCACAGAGCTCAAAATCCCAAGACCTTGTTTCTGGGTGGTAATGATCAGCTCAAGATACATGCAAAGTTAGGATTTTTGTCCCGTGTACATTATTTTACATATGTCTGTGTTAATTAGCATCTCTATTTGTTTTGTAATTCAGTACTGTGACATACTTCTGCACTTTTTTTACAGCTAACTTTCCATTTCACTGCCTTGAATTATCAGCAACAAACTGGCACCAAGGTGTGACCTTTTCTAGATCACTTATAAATAAATTGAACAGCATCAGCCACACCTCAGTTGCAACTGTGTTCATTCTGAAGTCATCAAGTGTTCCATAGAAAGCATGAAATTTTATCAAGTCTTTGTTTATCCATATTCTTTACTGCGCGAGTACTACATCTATCTTAAGGAGGCAGGTTGTCAGATGGTGTGTAAGCAGACACTGAAAAGCCCAATCTTCATTCTTTTGTGACTCCTGCGGACATCACAGGTCTGGGACGTAAAAAGACAAAGGCACCTACAGTGAAGCAAGAAACAAAGTTGAGAAACCCTTGTGGGAGATACAGAGCAAGAGGTAATGACTTCTAGGAGTGGGAGACTGAAATAGAGGAAAACCTGGACATAGCCTGGAACTGCATGGATCATCAGAGAGAGTTTCAATACCAGAAAGTGGCAAAGGGGAAGTAGGGAAACAAAAATAAATGAAGAGTTAGAGGGATTCTCCAGAAAGATACTCAGCACCAAGGGACAGAAGAGAAAATCACTGCCCAGAAGTAGAAGAAAGAACAGGTAAGGAAAGGAGGGACTCATTTAAAGGACAACCGTCCCCAGTCTTTCCACTCAAACTGTATTTTTTCTTTCAAATAAGAAATTGTGCGAGAAAAGTGGAGTCCTAAAGGGTATAAAGTCACCAGTTACTCTATTTGCCATTATAACCTGACACAAATCTTACATCAGCTGACAGTGGCTTTGGTAGAAACTACAGAACAAATGTCTGTGTAGCTCAGCAGTGCTGTAAGTTTGAGAAAATAATCTGCAAGTTAACAGCCTGTAAAAAAAATGGTAACAATCTTTCCTAAATCATCTCCAAAGGGAATTGCCCATGCTGCATGTATGTGCACTGGTTTATAATAGATAACAATTTTCTCAGCAAGACCCAATGGATAGAAGATCTAATTGACACTGTCAAAAAAGCCTGTTGTCACATTTCTAAACACAGCAGTTGTTCACAAGGTACTGAAATCTGTGCATCTGGCAAAACCTCCCTCTGATCTGTAAAATTTTCTCACAAACATTATGCTTGAGTCTAGGGATGATTTTAAAAATCTTGTTCCTATTGCAGAGCTGTCTCCAAACTGAAGATGAGAAAATCATTTAAGAGACAGCAAACTCCAAATTGGAGCATGCTTCACATTTTGGTTTTTGTTTCTCATTAACTGAAATGATATTTCTTGGCTAGTATTTTTATCTGATTAATTACCAATGAGCAGCATCATTCACTTAACAGAGAGTAGTGCCAGAAAAAACCCAAGTTTTTCAATTATGAGCTGCCAAATTCCTTCAGCCTTGTTACAGGAGATCCACTCAAATTGACAAAATAATTCATTTTCATTGCCGATCTAGTCATTTTCCTCTCCACTGAGACTGTCAATAACTGCCAATTGTGATGCTGAAAATTGTGATGTTTTATGAGACACTTGGCTTGCTTGCTGGTGTCAAGGGATAGGAAGTATGTTTGACAAATTTAAATTGAATTTGTGCCCTACAGAACTGGTAAAATCTTACACCCAAGGAAGACTTTCATGTCTCACTGTTGAAAAATGATCCCCGAAAATATATTTTAAGAATAGAAAATAACTGTCCAAGAAACAAAAAGATGTCTTTTAGAGGTCAGACCTCTCAGGATAAAATGATAAAATCATCGACAAAAAAATATGCCGTGATAAAATTTTTCAAAGGAAATTTAAAAAACAAAATTCTTTAAATGCATGGATTAAAAAAAAAAGTCAGAAAAAACCCCAAGAGACAATAAGAAGTAGGTGAATAGGAATGGAGTAACAATGAGATGGAGATTAGAGATGGCTGAGATAGGGTCCTCAAACTAAATCAATAGTCTACATCAGTTTCTCAAAAATTATGATTAGCATTATAGGGAAATGGTGAATGAGAATGGGGTCTATGGAATTAGAAATGAATTAATTTTAAGTGAAAGAAAAGCTGTAAGGTTTAAATGGGGGCAAGAGGGGGGAATAAAAAAAATCAACTTGAAAATCTCCATCCCAATATGCTGAGAAAATTGATATTCACAGTAGCATTTACAGTGTCACAGTGGGTTTGGTGTAATACCATCTGATTGAATTACAGTGCAATGTATGCACTGCCTGTGCTTGAGGAGAAAGGGGGAAAAGTGCTCGGACAAGTCTGTGTCTTGTCATACATTATATTAATATACACTAGACATTAGGACAGAGTTTGAAGAAATTAGCAGTTAATAAAATGGAGATAAATAGAAAGGGAGATAGAGTGCAATGTGGATTTAGCACAGGTAGACTGTATCACAGAAGCACATAGCCTTTAATCAGAGACAAAATTCTTTGAAAAAGAGAATGGGAATGAAACGTACCACGGTTACTCAAATTGCTATAAAGTGGTCGGTACAGCTCAAGATGGAAAATTATTACTTGAGTGGAAGAAGAGAACGATGACCAGAAAAACTATAAAGGTCGAAAAGTGGGAGGTAAAAGAAAGACATCAATGAGTAGTACTGCAAGAGGATGTATGTGGCTAAAGTGAGAATTAGAATAAGACTTTCTTATAGATTGGTTCTAGGATACTTTTCTATTTATTCAGCATTTTCATTCATTGTCTTGTCACAAGAAGCAGAAGTGAGATAATTAGATGTACCGATGACAAAATATGGGGAAGAACTGTCAATAAAGAGAAGAATCATGAGTTTCTGGGGAAGTATTTTAATATAATCAGATGGAATTCAATAGGGGAGGGTCACCACAAGTCACTTAATAACTAAGACAAAGCACTTCTGCTAGGACCTGGTTATTTTAAAAGAATTGAGAAGCAGAAATATGTGGGTGTATGAGGCAATCAGGCTGATCTGCTTAGGAACGTGAGGCAGTTGTATAAAAGCAAAATGCAACCACCAGGTGTTCTGGTACTAATGCTATTGATAAAGGCAATGGGAAGCAAATGTTTGTCAAAACAGAGATGTTTCAGGCAAAAGTGACTAGTATTTTTCAGTGAAATTAGGTTTTACTAGCGAATTTCCACCCAGCTTCAGCAGTGCCACAGTCCTGGATTGTCAACAGCATTCTCACTTGGGTTATCTCTCAGCATCTTCATGATACTTTTAAATGACTTGAGATAAATGGCACATCCAACCTGTACCCGATGGCCAGCTGATGGCATCTTTTCACTTCCCTAAGCACTCTCAGTAGCTTCTTTTTTGATTGTGTTTTTGACTGCCATAGTTGCCAAGACTTTTGTTAGCAAGCACAGGCTGCCAGCTCTGCATCTGGGCAATTTCTACATTTCTTTCTTACCCCTTTTTTTAAGCTTTGTAGCATGAGCTGTTCTGAATAGCTGGGCCTGCTTGGAAAGAGCACAATATTTAAGTATTGTTGTTCATTCCCAAATGTTTGTAATCAAGTACTAATCTGGAGGTGGCTCAAAGATTGACAGGACTTCCAATCCAAAATTTTCAAACTTGTAGCTCAACTTAATTAGTCTGTGGGCTTCCTTCACACCTTTTCACAAGGGCACTTCCATAGTGGCTCTTGGAGTGCCTGGAGCAGTGTCTCAGAAGACAATAAGTGCTCAATAGAGGGAGTTTCAGTCCCCACTGCCTTCATTTTTCTTGCATTTGGCACTCTTGCTATTTGCTTAAAGATAAACAGAATATTGTCTCTGAAGAGTGCCTCAGATTACAAGCGACCAAAACTAAGGATTTCGCTTCCACAAGAAAAATCTCCCCATCCCAGATGCTTTATGCAAGACTGACAATACATTATAGTTCAGGGCTCAAATGAAAAATACATTGTGGTAGGGGAGAGGGGAGATTGTCTTTTCCTTAAGGAAAAATTAAAACATTTATTTTTCTTCTTGCTTGAACATTATGGAATGCAGAGCCATCCTAACTCCTGGCAACTCTTTGTGCTTACCTAGAACCTAAGGGCAGCTTCTCAGGCAATTTTCAAGGCCGGGTGAACCTTGGAAGCTCCCTGGAAATACAGGGATCTCCATCCCACCTCAAAGTCGTTGGATAAGTCCCTGAAAGCTGTGGCAGCACCTTTACTGCCAAGGTAGGCACTAATTCACAGCAGTCTCTAAAGCTCTCTGCCTTCCCTCTGAAGGGTTTGTCTGAAGTATTGTCTGGAAGTGGTGGATTATCCAGTCTCAAGGAGGTCATCAGTGGCTCAGAAGTCAGGCATCTGTTTAATGAGACTTTGCCTTCATCCTCACAAAAGCATTTCAACAGGGTATTTTGCCAAAGCCTGGTTTCATTTTGTTGAATTGATTTTAAAATATTTTATAAAAAACTCCTTGGATTTGTATTGCCTGTAGGCAATAACTCTTCACAAAACATAGATAACACTGATAATATAGAGATATGTTATAATTCATCATTATTATAATATGTTATAATTCATAATTAATTCATTATTCATATTAATAATATGAATGGCTACTCATAGAACTGACTTTGTAAGAGTATCTGTGAAAGGATGTGGCACAAGTTGTCAGAGTTGGTCTGTATAGTTCACAGGGAAAAACTCATTCTTAACATGAACGGCAAACATTTTTTTGCCCTGAATGAATCAGGTAGCCCCCTGCACGTATTTGCAGTGTTTTATATCTATTGCCATTTCAGTGCTTAGCAGTTTGGGTTCAGTGCAGATCCCTGAGCTTATCTCTAACGTTTGTTTATCTCTCATCTCTGCTAATGCAAAGATTAGTTTCTGTGAACACTGAGATGGATCATCTCTGCAGACTGCTAGCTTCTTGTCACCAACTCCTTGCTTCACAAAGGCTGAACTTTAGAAATTTTGTTGGCCTTTTTCCATCTTAAGTTCCCTCACTCACAGTCTGTCTTCCTAAAAGATATTTCATGCTCTGTCAGGATCCTGGACAACAGAGCTGCTTTTCTCTCACACTGAAGAGGATCTGCTTGGCTGGCACTGCTCACTGCCTAGCAGTGGGAGACGATATTGTGTGTCTCACGTATGGAACTGTCTCTAATTAACCAAACGTCTGTGGTTCCAAAGATAAATGTGGGTGCTAGGAGCCTCAGCTCTATTGTACAAGTCTGTGTGCCATCTTCAGCATCTTGGTTCTGGGTTTAAGGAAAATGTTTTCCTAATTTCTCATTTTCAGTGGAGTTTCAGTGCTTGTCAAGCAAGAAGAGTGTTTTATCAGCTGTCCTAGTATTTCGGGCATTATTTCTGGCAAAAGTTTCTTGCTCTTTTCTCAACAAGAGAGTGAAAAGATTTACCTTTATAATCACATCTGTATTTCCCAATATCAAGATAATTATATATGCAAAATATCTTTGCCTGGGAGACAAGTATACTTTGAACTGAACTCCATGCTGGTAGTGCAAATCTGTTCAAGTTTTAAGGCCTATTTTCCTTTTAAGCTCTCACTTTTTTGCTGTCCCAAATCCTCATTCACCAACCATTATTTCACATTACAGAGAGAGCTGCATGTTTCATCTAACTGAACCAATCTACAGATTTATTGAAGTAAGAATACACAGCCTTGCAGACTTCTATGTGAATCATCATACATCTCCCTGAATAACTAAAGCCCTTATCGAAGCACATGTATGCATTATCAAGCTTTGGAAAAGTGGGTCAAGACAATCATGAAGGATGAGGACAAACTGATGCATCAGTCAGATATTTAACATTCAGCGTTGAGGTGTATTTTCCCATCATTTTGTAACACAAGGATTCTGACATCTGTCGGTACAAATTATCCTGCAGGATAACTTTTCCTTCATTTGGAAATCCAAGCTCATTGTTTCACCTACTGATCCACTTGGTGCACTTCTTGTTTAGTACACCTTTGTCTGCACCTTCAGTACCTTCCTCCTCTTCTCTGTCCAGCCCTCTGCTGAGGGTGTTACCAAGGCTATGGAGTGAGGGAACAGCCAAAGGCTCGCACCACTGATGCCTCTGCATCCCACTGAGGGCAGGATCAGGACTAAGAGTGTAAATGGGGGCAGCTGAGCTATGACCATATTGCCCCCTTTTGTACTTCATGTAGGAAAAAGAGGGTGTCTGTAAGGGACAGTTGAGCATTACAGCATCTCAAATGTCATTCATTAAATATTTCCTTGTATACATCTTTAGTCTTCAGCACCATTTCTGCGGTTCTTTTGAAAGGCTATAGCACAGCTTTCTATAGATTGGTAAATTAAAACTGAAAGATAGGATCATAGGGAGGGCAATGCCAAAAAGCTTGATGAGAAGAGCTATGCATAGCAGATAAGGAATTCATAATATTCCATTGAAGATACCATATGTCCTTCCAACAGCTAGTCATTTTTAATAAAAGAATTTAAAGCAAGGCTTGTTCTCAGTGTTAATCTGTAGTCCAGATTTAGTAAAAACCTTCATTTTGAGAAAGAGCATTTTTAAAACACTCAGAAGAGGAAGGAAAACAACACGGTGCTATTATAAAAACTAACAATAACAGGAGCTAAGAAAAAAATCTTAATTATTAATTTTGTCCCAGGAACAGTTCTTATGAAGTGTTAATAATATCTTTGAGCTAAAGAGAGGACTGAGAAAAAATGTTGCATGTGTACCTGCACATGCAATATCAAAAAATTATTCTACCTTTTTCATTTCAAAACACCAGATTCATCAAAATGAAATCTTTTCCCAGAAGTGTTTTAATTGCAACATTTTTCCCTTGGACTTGGGATTAAATTTTTGGTCCAAATGAAAGAGACAAGCAGAAACTATTCCCCAAGTGACTGTTGAACTGGGACGTGGAAGCCACAGGTGCAAGTTCCTGTCTGTGTCAGACAGAAGGAATTTCACTGCAGAGCAAGTATTTCATTTCACATGAGTGCCTCCAGTATTGCTATTCTGAGAATATCTCTTTTTTTATGTTTTACTTCAAGGGAAAAAATGTTTCAAAGTCTCTTGTTCTTTTTCATAATGGAATGAACACAAATTTCAAAATCTCCCACTTCTTTTTTTTTCCCCTGAACTTGAGTTCCCATTTTTTAACTAATTCTACAATCACATGGTCCATCTTGTATTTTACTGCCAATCTTACACGTCATAAACAGAGTCTCCAGCTACAGAATGAATTATTTATATGAAGGGAGTGAATCCCAGAATGTTGCAAGTTTCCTGCATGAATACTTTTGTGCCTCTCGTTTGTCACACACTTCATTCCATATTTGGCTCTTGTCAGATTGAGAGCAAAGGCCGCGAGTTGCTGCCCCAATAGGAGCATCTTCTCTTCCCCTTTTATTTCAGAGCCCAGAGGACATAAAAACATGACACTGCTATACTAGGAGTGCTTTAATACCCCCTTTGTGTCTGCCCTGTCCCTGTGCTTGAAGGGATGTAGGGAAGATGGAAAGATTTGTTCTTTCTTAATGTCTTTGCTCATGGGTAGGGTAAATTCTGGCACATCATCCACATCTGCCTGAATATCATGCTATGGTTTGTACAGGTGCTATGTGGATGTAGAAACAGTAAGTGGAATAGCTTTTACATTTTCCACAATTTCCATTAATTATTAAATGGGAAGGAGTTTCCTACAATTTTAATAACAATTTACTATTTGTTATTTAAAGTCTTTTTTTCCCTAGTCCTATAAAATTATCTGATTAGCACTCACAGTGCTCATGAGGCGGGTGGCTTGCAGCAGACCCCAAGGTGTTGGTTCTTCATTATACAGAAAGACCATATATCTAAATTCTCCCTTTTGAATTGCAGGATTCTCCTCCAGAACTGCAAATCTGGAAGAGTCTGTCGAGAACAGGAAAACCTATGAGCTATGAAAAATGTTCCTAATGAAAAGCAGTGGACCTGCAGAAAAAAAATCTTGGGAGATAAATACCAATTCTGGAGGGTACCTCCTTTCAGCAACGCCAGGAAGAAAGCAATATAAATTACACACAGAAGAGAAATAAATCTAACTTTAATTAGGTCAGAAGTGCATGTGTCTGTAATAATGAGCTTCTTAGATGCTGCTGCCTCTTGCATTCTACCACTGCTCCTGTCCAGCTCCAGGATGTGACTCCATGTTTTAGATGTGTCTCACCAGGAGCTCCACAACCTGTTGCCTGCAATGGCCCTGGTGCATCTCTAGAAGGCTTTGAGTGCTTTTTCTGCCTTAACTGACAGGAGCAAAGCCTTCTGGGATAATTAGTGCTGCTTCAATTGGACAGGTAGCGGATGGGAAATAAACAGGTTCAAGAGCTCAAGGGACATCCGTGTTGCTGTAGGCAGGGAGGCAGTGAAAAATAAATATAGCTAAGCAGTTGGAAAAATATTTATTTATTTATGCTCCTTTCCTTTTGAGATGTGAGATGAGGACCAGCCCCAATATGAACTCATTTTTTTCCTAAGCAGTTGCCAACTCTCTCCAGCCCTTGAAAATCACATCACACGTAAGTCCATGGCCAGCTACAATGATGACCCATTTGGAAATGCTTTTCCTTATTGTTAACTGTGAAAGGAGATAATTTGTTACATAAATAATGAATTAGATGTGTATTAATTTAGAACTGCTTGTCTGAATGGTTTGCAAAGCAGCTGTGTGATTTTAGGCAGTCATATGCTGTCAATTAACAACTTATTCTAAGCCAAATCTGTGTAAGCTTATTATGTGTATCACACAGTGTGGAATTTCTTCATCGGTTTTACTAATTCTAGCTGTATACTATTGGCTGCATAGTAGTTTTAAACTGCTAAAGATTAGTAAAAATCCCAGTTAAATTACTGACGTGCAGAGGGAACTTCCAGTTGCATTCCAGCTATTAATCTGCTAGTGATACTTTTCATGTTGTTGAGAAGTTGGGAGACCTCATTAAAATCCCCAGTTTTTCTTTATGGAAAACTTAATACGAGTCCAGAAAGGCAACAATAAAACTGAATATTCATAATACATTACCAATATTTTATTCAATTAAGGGAGGGAGCTTTTAACTTCATAGTTAGACAAGCAGCATGGCTGATTGCTATCTGTCTTTCCAAAAGCAATATGCCCCAAAATTTCAAAGGACTGATCTTGTGTCCTTAGAGAATTTGGAAAAATCTGAGACAACTAATTATGAAAAAAAAAAAATGCTTAGAAGAGATTATTTGAAACCTTTGACAAGTTCCTTTTATCTTTTAAGTGTACTGTATATAAAAACAGTAATTCCACATTTTGATGATTCTGATCTCATTGAAAGATAAATCTTGAGGGGCTGCCTCCGAACAGTATAATTATTCAAAGCATCTCTTAACAATGCAATTTTTCTCCACACAATATTTCTAAAAGGATAGTCCTAAACTTTCTATTGGTGTTTGCGATATACCCCACTGTATAGTTTGGACTGAAGTACACAGGAATGACCATATCCAGTTTTCTGCAAAAGTGTCCCTTCTCTAAGAATGTGCTCATTGCTAAGGAAAAAAAAAAAAAGAAAGACAAGTTTTTATGCAAAGTTCAGGGCATTTTTTTGCCACAAAACTTTAGCCACAATCTCCCAAGCATACAGAGTTTTAAGCATTTTCATGGGAAGAATTGCTCAAGCTGTGTATCAAGTCTTAATAAAATCACTTATATTGAAACTTGTTCCACTAGAAAAACGATGCAGAATCTTGGCTATGACTCACGCAAAACTCAAGCATACTAAGCCTGTGTATTTCTGTGTTTTCCAGTGTAATGGCTCCCCAGCTTCTCACTCACATTGTCTGGGCACCTGACCCACAGCTAAGCAGGAGAATGAACAATTCTGTGTCATTGCTAGGAAATTTTAGAAGTTCCCTATTAACAGTGTTCTCTACTAGTGCTTTGGGATATCTGCTTCTCCCCCCAGTGGAAGGAAGCTCTGCCTTCCATTCAGCACAGTGTGAATATGCTCAGTCCTGACTGCTATACTCTTCTCCATCTTCACGCTCCTTGCTTTCTCCATTCCCTCTCTTGTCCATATGAAGTTTTTCTTCCATTACCTCTCCAGCTCCATTTTTCTCTCCAATCTGTCAGCTCCTTCTAAGACAAGTCAAATTTTTTCAGTGCTGGAATTCAGTATTTCTCCTGTCCAGACACATGGAAAAGAAATATTCCTCTCAAACAAATATTAAAAAAAAAAAAAAATAGAGTAGGAAGGCCTGCATAAAAGTTTGATCAAAATGTCTTTGGGATGCAGCTGCCTGCAGACAAATTCAGTCAACAAACAGTGAGTGTCAGTGTGACCACTCTCTGATCCCTCTGTTAGTAGAATAACTCAACTGCAGCTAAGTGGGCAAAATTGCTGTTAACATGATATAAGAGTAAACGGAACTGCCATAAAACTGAGAGGCAACAATTTTTAAACCTGATAAAAAGTATTTTCTTGTGCAGAAAATGTTTCACACACACTTTCCCTTGGAATGAGATAACATTGACACCAAGAGCATAGAGCAAGACAGAGAAATACAGCGATTTCTACATAGAGTGTGAACATCCAGTTACATCAGACAGATTTCTGTTAAACACTTCAGTGACTATTATCTGATCTACCAGAGTCAGACCAGGATGAAACTTTCTTAACAACAGATTATTTCGTAATTTTCCATAACAAAACTTTCTGAACCTTCTGCTGAGCCATTTGGCCATTCACAGATGTACAGAGAAAAGGTAGTACACCAAATTAATAGCTTGAGTTTTCTTCATTTAACTGTAAGCAAAAGAAGTAGCATTGTATCAGATCATATGTGGATATTTCATGTATGTTAGGAAAAATCACAAAGATTCATCCTGACTGTTTCAGGTTTAAGTTCTTCTTCATAACTAAAATGAACTGCTCTTACATTGCGCTTCTTCCTTTCTGCATCCTCCTTTTTCCAGTTTGCCTTTTCTGCCTCTCCATACCTCTGTGTAGTATAACTGCATACTCTACTTCTCCCCTCAAACTGGCAAATTCTGATTCCTCAGCTAAGTTTCTCTAGTAAGCCAAGCAGCCAGTAAAATTAATAACATTTTCATAGCATTTCTTTTTAATACATTCTATTGCTTAATTTGATTATATGATTCTGCAGCTGAAGAAAAGAGATAAAATGTCAGACTATTGTACAGATCCAAACCAGCCCCTTTGAACTCTGATTTTACAGCAGAAGCATCAAAGAAGAATTGCTACTCCAAGGCTTTTTATCAATAGAAACTGTAAGAAAGAAATGATAAAAGAACATATTCGCATTCTTACCTCAATTTCCCATTCTAACTTCAGGAAGTTCCTATTGAATTTGATGCTGTAGGATTAAGCCTTTGGGCCCAGATCCTCAAAGGTACTTAAATGTTGCATAGGTAACTTTTATTCCCCCTGTGACCTTATGGATTTCTCAACCCAAATACAACTTTGCAGGCAATGAATAGTAAGAGTGATATTTTTTTCCTTACTAAAATATTAAAATCAGAAATCAACAGACCAAGGATCTGCTTAAATCAGCTGTGTCTGAAGAGCAGACAGGTAGGACTAGACAAAGTCACCTGCCTCTGCAGTGGCTCAGAGTGACCTAAACACCTCCACCTACATTCTGGTTATTTTTGTGTGCAAGGGCTGGTTGATGTCTGTACATATGTAAGAACAGTTGACATGCCCAACCTGACTCCTAAGCAAACAGTAAGTGAAAAGGTAGAATGGAACAGGATGGGAAGGAATAGAATGGAATGGAATGGAATGGAATGGAATGGAATGGAATGGAATGGAATGGAATGGAATGGAACAGAATATTGTCAGTTGGAAGGGGCCTACAATGATCATCTAGTCCAACTGCCTGATTGGGCCAATTCACCTAGGTGATCTGATGCAGGTATGTTGATTTGAGAGCCAGCTTACTCAGTTGTTACATATCTGTCCACAGAGTTGCACTGTTCATTGCAGACCAACCAGCTCTCCTGTTGAGGCCCTCCCACTGTCTACAAATTATGACATATAGATTGCAAGAGGGCAGGCAGCCCATGATTAGAGACCTCATTTGACAGGTAGGAAGGTGACATTCAAGCCCTTGACTTGGAGATTAGACTTTGATCTAATGCAAAACCCAATTTTGGGCTGAGGCAGGGATCTCAGCCACTGTTAGCTCTCAGGTTGACCTCAGCATTTAGGCTGCAGAGTGGGTGGCCACTGGTCAGCCAACTACAGGATTTAAACACTCATCATGTCCAGTGGTGGGTTGGCAGAGATTTTGAGCACTTCAGTGGGATGTGTGTGCACAGGGATGCTGAAGAAATACCTTTGGAGACCCGGGCCTCAGTTTCACTAACCTGGAGAACCTGTTTTCTGTTTCCAGTCTACTGTGATATTTCAAGGGCAGGACATTCTTGCCTTGAGTGTGGGCACGCTTCATCATGATGGAGTCTGTGGGTTACCTTCATCCGGTGGCCCTAATCTGCTTGGTGGGATAGGACAGGGCATCAGCCCTCAGCCCCCACTCTCCCCTACCCTTGCAGAGCACTTGCTTCTCTGGCTCTCTGGTGTGAGACATGAAATAGTGGAGCCAAGTAGTATCACAGCTGCAGGGGGATAAAGGATTTCCAGTTGTATCTAACCTGCTGCTGCCTCAGATTCCCTCCCCAGCTGCATTTGTCAGACCCACCATCTTTCACTGTGCTCCATCACCTCTCACCCTTCTCTGGTGCTCCATTTTTATGGAAATTCCTTTATAAAAGGAAGACAGTTATATTTATAATGTAGAGCATGCTGGAATACTTAATCTTTCACTTCATTTTTTTCAAGTGTGCCTTACTCAGACGTGGACTGATAAGATGACAAGTGCTAAAACAATCTGTGAAATGATGCATGGACTTTTAAGCAAATTAATAAGTGCCTTGGAGCAAAGATACATATAATCACAGAAAAACCTGACTCTTTTCATAGGAGATATATCCTTGAAATACTGTTTTATTTGGTTAATTAGAGTTATGGGGTGGAAACATTAGCTGTCACGAGATTAAAGAGAAACTTAAAATATTCAGATGGGAATTTGTTTTATATCATACACTACATATGCACTTAAATATGAAAGTTTGATCCTTTAATATTTAACCAATGGACAGTCCACTGAGACATCTCTTTCATTTCCACTGGGGTCCTGGTACAAGCACCAGCTAGTTTTAATAGACATCACACATTTTAAAAAAAAATAGGTGCAGTTAAGACACAGTTCAGCTAAGAGCCATGGGGCACAATATGTTGCATGGGTCAAAAGCGCACGTCCTAAAGGAACTAGTGAACTAGAACAGTGTCTTTGTTATTAATCCGGAAATTGCATTTTTAGAACATATATTGCTGACTATATAAGTCTCTTTTTTTCTTTTCTTCCAGTAATTTCTTTTTTCACATGAACAGAGCAAACATCTCTCTTTGTTCCTTATAAAGATCTTTTAACTTTCCTGTTCCAGCTAGATAGTAACAATCCCTTATGCATCTTAACATTTATGTTTATGCAGGCTACAAATATCCATGCTCGTACTCATACCAGACATCTTTAATACACACTTGCATCTGCCAGCGACCTGCCTGTGACCTTCTTCAGAAATGTAAGGTAACGTGGCTAGCTCTATTTCTGGTCCTTCTGAAAAAGGATTGTCAGGTCAAATTGTGACAGTTTAAGTGTGATGTCTGATATTGACTGCTGTCCAGCAGGGACTGTAAGCGCTGCGTCTCCCACTTCATTCAGGACCTTACTATTGACTTGCACTATCATCTTAAGGTTAGTCTTTTATCTCCTATGCTTCCAGGCAAAGAAATAAGTGGCACTGGAGAAAACTGCTGTACCGCAGCCCAGGGACACTGCTCTTGTGGAGCTCTTGGCTGTATGACTTCAATGCCCACAAATTAGATGACCACAGCACAGTGTATCAGAGACAGCTGTAATTACTATTAAAGCATGTTTCTGTAGCTCAGTTTTAAGTAAAATAACTTTTCCAATATACCTTTTTCTCTGTGTGTCTGTGTGTGCATGTGTATACTTTGGACAACATGGGACAACTTCTTTAAAAGAGAAGCCCTTGTACAATGAGGCAAGAAAGTAAGAGAGATACTAAAAATCAAGCAAACAAAGAAACAAAAAAATTAAAAATACACTGTTGAATGCCTTTTCTAACTGTATTTTATTGCTAAATTACTATTATTTCACCTTTTTCTTCCCCTTTCCACCCTCCAGGCATGTCAAACCACTTTCCTAACACCCATATTTGTGCTTGCCAGTCCTTTCCCAGAGCAGTGCAGGCCCTCAAGGTTATTTCACTTCCAATTCTAATTTTTTTACATAGAAACTAAATGTGGGACATTAGGAGCTTTGAAGTTCTTTTCATAGAGTAGGAACCTAAAAGAGCTTGCAGGTGCAGAGGATCTCTGCTGGTTACTGGCCAGGGCCACTAGCAAAAGGGAAGAGAGCAAAAACATCTTTACATTCCTATTTTTCTCCTTTTCAATTTATTGAATCTTCTACATAAATAAATCAGTTGGAGTTAAAAACTGAGTGCTTCAAGAATTACAGAATTCTGTTTGGTCTGATATTTGATGTAATTTAGTTTAACAATGGAATACCAGATTCTTCAAAATATGCAAGTTATTTCAAACTCATAAATGTCTTGTGAATGGACACCATTTGAAAAATAGTTTGTAAATCAGCTGCACTACAATTTCTATTGTATTTAATTGGAATGATTGTTATTTGGACTGCAGATACAGCTTCAGTTTAAGTGGGTGGCATTGCACCATCTGCCATATTTTATCCCAGGATAAAAACATATTATTTAATTTTTCCTGTCCACTTTCCAGATGCAGTTTCTCACTTAGATTATTCCATAGCTGGTGTTTTCTCTCCTCTCAATATGAAACTCTACCCAAGCCTTGAGGAAATCTTTGCTGAAACAAATATATCACCAAGATTTTCTTTTAAATCTGGATTTTAGCAAACGAAAAGTTGAAAACTCCTGCCTCATTCCACAAACGAAAACTTTGTTCAGTGTTGGCTTAGAATAGCTCACTCTTGTTCAAAGAGATTAGCAACAATGGGTTTTCATTTTTTACAGTATAAATCCATGATTAATCTAAACATATTTTAATGCTCCTTGAAGCACAGTATTATTTTCCTAATCCCAAATTTGCCTCATTGATCCCATCCTTGCTTATTTTCCCACAACAATGCAATTTATACAAGACTGTAGCTAAAGTCTTTAGAGTTAAGTCAGAAAAATTATTATTGTTATTATTATTATTACAGGAGTCAATAAGATAAAAAGGTAGACCTCTTTCCATCCCTTCAAAAATGGCCATCATCCAGAAAAAATACTGAAAGATGAAGTGTTGCTGTGATAATTTTCTACTTACTTGGGATTCTTGAGTATTTACAGATGCTTCACATATGCCCTTTCATATTGGTGAGGAGAAAAGTTAACAAGGTGTCATAAGATACTAGTTAAAATTTTTGCTCACTAATATGCTGTATGTAAGAAAGGAGAACAAGATTTCAGAATGATAAGGAGATTTTCTTGGATTTTGAATCATACCAGGACATTTCCAAGAACACTGTTTTTAAATATTTTTTTTCATTTCTTAATGAAGCCTATTTTCTATTTCTGAGTAGACCTCACTATCTGAAACAGTAATGAAAAAGAGTAGGGTAGTCACAAAATACGCCTCCTGGCTCACAAAATATTTATATTATAAAATAAAATGTTTTCCCTTTTTTTTTTTTAACAATTAAGACCTATATTAAATAACAAAGGCTAAAGTTTTATTCATGGCTCCTCTTTAAAAGTTCACATGTATTTGTTAAATGTCTCCTATGGCCAATGCCTCATAATATCTGCAACATCCACCAAAACCACTGTGAAGGTCAGGACATGGGCATTATTTAGTCTCTGTTTTTAATGTGCAGGTTGTAAGCAAAGTCAGCCTCATGAGCTGAAAGTTTCAGAGATTTTGCTTTGCATTAAATTTCCAATGGCCCTCAGTAAAAACTAATCATATTCCTATCTGTTAATGTCCCTACTTCCAGACTGCACTCCTTTCCAGGTTGCACTCCTTTGCCATAAGTAATCTTTATTACTGCTTAAGGCTTTATACTCCCCAACAATATTTAGGGAACTCAAAACACATTTTTTAACCTTTCTATGTAAGTGCAATACCCATCCTACTCACCACTGATCCTCCAGTGACTACACAGGTTGTTTTAGCAGGCAAGATATTTTGCAGGCTAGATGTTTTGGCAAACTACTGTCCTCCAAAGA
Source organism: Corvus brachyrhynchos (assembly GCF_000691975.1). Classification (NCBI taxonomy): domain Eukaryota; kingdom Metazoa; phylum Chordata; class Aves; order Passeriformes; family Corvidae; genus Corvus; species Corvus brachyrhynchos. The sequence goes on along the minus strand of NW_008239054.1, from coordinate 4,853,980 downwards.
CTGAGTACAGCTGTGATACATGCAGCCCCAGGTGGCTCTGCAGTGCCATGGTAAGATGGACTGGAAGGACCTCCTGGCTTTGGGGTGACTGGAGCAGGCAGCTGCCCAGACTTCCCTTCCATTTCCCATGACAAGAAGTGGCAGCATCCACACACTCCATCCAGTCTGCAACCAGTTTGTTTCCTGTCAGAGTCTGGCATCTCTGTGGCTCCTCCTTCACCCACAGAGGATGTAAGAATTGTCATACCACAACAAAACATCCAGTGGCACTTGAGTCAGGACACCTGACAGGAAAAAATAAAATGCTACCTACATGGAGAAGTACCCCATCTCTCACTGGTGAGGACTCCTAGCTTTTCCAAGGACTTTCTACACTCAAGTGAACAAGGACACCTCTGTGGTTGCCCATTATGTATGGGCCCATTCTGGAATTTATTTGCTCTCTAGCAGCATCTGCTCATATTCAGGGAGAGGAATAACCCTCAGGGAGCTGTAATACCCTCCCCCAAGGCTAGCAGCAGTTGTGGGAAGGCTCTGGAGTTTCCATTCCCTGCAGGAGCAGGGAGGGTGGGGATGCAAACCAAACTGCAAGGAGCCAGGCAGAGCCTGGGCAGATGGGTCTTCTCTTTGTTTATCCAGAGAGGCCATGCTCGCTCCCAGTTAGCCCAGTAAACACATCAACCTTCCAATACTTCAAAGAGAAATTCCAGCCAAGACATTTTAGACCTGGTCAAATTAAATTTGAGGGTATAAGAGTTTCAGGGGTTTTAGAAATAGAATACATTATTTACAACTAGAAGTATTTATTATTCAAGCCATTCTATCAATGCTAAAAGAATATTTAATAGCTAACGTATTAAATCCATATTTTGTGAATAGTCAGATAATTTTGATTTTTTTCTTTCATCAGCTTGTTTAAGTGCTGTGCTGAGAAATAGCTTATTAAGTTCATGTCACAGATAAGATTCTATTTTTTCTTCATGGCTCAGAAATATGCCAAAATAAAAATGAATAAATATTTTTTTTCATACCTTAACACTATTATTCTTAAAACTCAATGTAGTGTTTGTACAAATTAAAAGTGAAAATATGTGTAATATTTAATTACTGCATTCAAGTTTCATATCTTGTATGGCCATTGAGAAGGTAACATTCTATTCCACTTGAATATCAGCTGTAAATGTGAGCAGAAGGACTGCCAATATTATGAATTTCAGAAAAATGTTGATAAATCTGTGAATGATGACATCTTTGCTGTCCTGAAAAGAAGAATTAGCAACTATTTCACATATCAAAAGAAGCTTGTAGGAGACCAAAAATCACAGAAGTGCACAATAGAGTGCAATCATCTTAAATTATAAGCAGGCTGTGCTTTTATTAAATGCTTTATGCAGTGTGAAAACAATTCACAGAGTCATAGAATGGTTTGGGTTGGAAAAGACCTAAAAGATCATCTAGTTCCAACATCCCAGCCATGGGCAGGGACACCTTTCACTAGACCAGGTTACTCAGAGACACATCCAGCCTGGTCTTGAACACCTCCAGTTACGGGGCATCCACAGCTTCTCTGAGCAACCTGTTCCTGCGCCTCACCACCCTCACAGTAAAGAATTTCTTCCTAATATTTGATCTAAACTTTCCCTCCTTCATCTTAAGGTCATTTGCCCTTTGTCTGTCTCTACACGCCCTTTTGAAAAGTCCCTCTCCAGCCCTCATGTAGGCCCCCTTTAGGTACTGGAAGGTGCTCTAAGCTCTTCTCGAAACATTTTCTTCTCCAGATTGGATATCCCCAACTCTCTCAAACAGTAAAAACAGCAAGAGCTGTGGCTGCAATATTTTCCTGGTTTTATATACTGCAGCGTCTTTTTATTTGTTTGTTTCTTTTTATGCTCTCTTACAACACTTGTTCTCTCATTTTTTTAATTGGATTTATTGTGCTCAGCACCTTCAATTTTCACCTTCCATTTTGCTTTAATGTCTGAAAAATTTGCAACTGCAGTCTCTTTAGAATATCTTTTCTTCTGAAACAGATGGGATGCAGCTTGTCCTGCCAAGTGGAACTAAAGTTTATTAAATAGGTTGTATATATAATATGTGTAATATAAGATTAAGCTCTCTTTACTGTTGCAACAAATAGTGCTATATGTTGACTTACTCCAGGAATCATGTTATTAAAAGTTCTCAGCCTGATTGCGAGTAATGGTTCAAGGAGTTAGCAAGTTTATAGTCTGTTTATTCTGTGAGTACCATTAACTGTGTTTTTTTAAAGAGTGAAAGAGGACTATCAAAAGGAAAAAAACCAATTTTTCCTGCTTTCTGTACTCTGGGGACCCTCTGGAGGGAGGAGAACTGCACTCTTTCTGGACACAGGCAGCATGAAATGCTTCTAGGACATGAGGGGGAGCTGACATGGAAGTCTGCAGAAAGGATTTGGCACAAGGAGGGAGCCTGTGCTCAGAAGAAAGGAGACCTCCCTCCAGCATTATGGAAAGAAAAAGACTTTCCTAAGCAAAGGGTCTGAGCAAATCAAGGGCTGTTGACTGTTCCTGGTCTGAAAGGCAAGTGAGGGGGACAGCTTGCCCTGTAAGGGTACAACAGGCAGGAGAAAAGGAGTTCAGAGATTTGTGTTCAAAACTTATTTAATATGGGTTACCTGACTGATCTGTGATCTCCCTATATGAAGAATTATGTTATTCTAGCTAAGCAAATTTGTTCTCTGATAAAGTCTGTCTGTAGAGCCAGGGAGACATTTAGTGCCCCTGAACGACTCATTGAGAAAAGGGTGAGCCTTCCCACTCTCTGGCCAGTTCCAGATTGGGCAGGTGTAATTCTGTGTTTATTCTCTGTGAATGGTTTGACTGCAGTTAAACATAGATATTATTTTGCACCTTATACATTTCTGAACAAACAAAAAGTTGGAAGCAGCATGTCTGACATGTCTGTGACAATACGTATGGCCTGAGCTATAGCACAGCTTGTGGTGGAAAAAGGTGGTATGAGTGATATGCTCAAGTCTGATAAGCTATGTTACTTATCGCAGGGTACTTTTTTATATAATTTTATGTAGGTTACAGCAAAAAGGATGGCTGTTGCTCATTTAGACTGTCACAGCACTTGCTTTTACTCACCTACCCACCTGCATAAAACCAGTGATACAAATCTATCTGATGTTATTTGCATCAGACCCCCAAATTACCAAATGTTACTAACTTCAGGCCTGAAAATACCAAACAAACTTGAGGTTAAACTGGAGAAAGATTCAGGATCCCACCTCCTACCTAAGCCCACTTTGTGAGTGACTAGTTACAGGCATGTTGGAAAGCCCTGCTCATGGGGAGGAAGCAGCCTTGGGCAAACATAGTCATATTTGGGGTTCTAGTTTGTTTCTGCTCATATTAAAATGCACCACATTACTAGGTTGCTCCAAAGTGAATGAAGTTATTGAGTTCAAACTGAGTGTTTTACCCTACTTTACCAAACCACAAGACTCAGTATCATCTGTGAATTTTACATGTACATCTTACATGCTTTTTTTTTGTAGATTTTCTTCCAGAAAATGGGTTGAATTTCATGGGTCACACAGAGCTGAAAAATCAACCTGCAGTCAGTAGTCCTTCATACTTCCATACATATATATAAAAAGTCAAACTTTTAATGTGGAAGAATACATGTTTATAGTCTCATAGTAACAGGTCTTACGAAAAACATTATGCTTCATCAAGGCAGGTGCTTTTATCAACTGGATTGTTTCTGTCTTTAAAAAAAGCCACCAGAACTCAACTCTAATATTTTCAGGAAACTTTACATCCACCAAGAGGATTTTAAGCAATTTCATTTCTGTCTGTCAACTCCATGTGCACAAGGTTCAGTGTATCACCACCAGGATGATCAGTCTGATCCCCGGCTTTGGTGGCTCTTTACTGGGGCAGTGTGGGACTAGATGCATTATCCTGGTGGCCACCACAGCTTCAGAAATCTCCCAGATGTCTCTCCATCACACCCCTGTACACCAGGAGATCTCTTTGTCTTGTGTCTCCGCTGGACAACCAGCAAGAAGGGCATATAGTAGTTTGTAATTTTCTTATTTATATTTGCTGTTATTTATATTCATGCTTATTGCTTATTTTACTTTTTTGTGAATTGTTTTTTATATAAGTTACCATATTAATGGTTAGTTTATTTGTTGCCCTTCTGCATAAACTAATTGCATAAAACCTGTCCAAATTCTACCAAGAAAAGAATAACAATCCAATATTTGCTAGTACATGCTGTTTCTAATATAGGCTACTCAGTGCACAAAGTCTATATAATGGGTGATAAAATGTCCTTTGATTCTGCATTTCTGAGGTTTTTCAGTCTGCAAGTTAAGTCTTTTTTCCTTTCTGACTGTTGCCATGAAGAGGATACATCCATACCCATTTCTTGTGTGTTTTTCATAAAACATGTCAGAACAGGGGTGATTGGTATAAAGTTGCCCTGCCAATTTCAGCATGTCTTGGACAAAATGTGTTCCAGCCAGAGCACTGAATTTATGTTTAGGGCTGCTATTGTTTGTTACTCTACACTGGTGGAGATACACACATTTGTTTGTATTTGTGCACATTTGTGGTTACAAGTAGGTATCTGTTTGTCTGCTGTTACAGGATGCTTTGATGCAATATTTTTCATAATCTGGATGAGGCAATGCTGTTTAAATCAGAGCCAAAAAGCATATCCTTTCTTTGAAAAGTACTTTTTCCTATAATACTTTTTCTGTAGTTTTCATTTAATTGCATAGATTTTCCTCAAAGATTTTTCTATGCTTGAGAAGTGTCTTTCCACCTGAGATACACTTTTTGTGCCTTGAACTTACGATGCATTCAAAATAATAACTAAAATAATGTAAGTTCTTATTTCGGTTGATTCATTTGTTCAACATGCACCAATTTAACTGCTGTCAGCATATTTCAAGAATTTATATTATAGTCAGGCACAAATATTCCTAAAAAAGCTGACATTTTACAAACCTACATGCTTCTAGTCTTACAAAGAAATTAGAAAACCATCACAAACACTACTAGAAAATACTTTGCTATAGATTTGTACTACTTTGTTCACTCCTAAACATTCTGTGCACTGTGTTCAGCAATAAATAACTACTGAGACTATCTGCTCTTTTTCAACTGAAATCGTGTAGAGCTCTAATTTTAGAAAGTGCATTTGACTGTGTTAGATTAGTATAAAAACCAAGGACTGCATGACTAGCATTCTGAAAGACACTGATAATAGTGGCTCCAGTATAATACACCCATCATGTGACATCCAAAACATACAGTCATTCACAAACTACGTGTCTAGGTTTTGGGTATTGTGTTCAGACTATAGCTGCAAGTCCTCTCAGAACCAGGTAAGGTTTGTAGAGAATGAGAGATCTCCTCCTTCATTTGGCCAGTTTATCAACCAGATGATGTTATTTTGCCCTGAAACACATTTACTGCATTTGCCATGGGTTCTGCTGAGCTCAATGACGATTATACCTGCAAGTCAAGGAACACACTGTTCCCATAGCATTTATGAATCTTGATGGAAAGAAATGAGCAGAATTCACTATTGTTGCCAGCTCTTATACCTAAACCAGAGCAAAAGCCTTGTCACCAAGAAATGCTGCTGCTGGGACAATCAAAATGATGATGCAGGCAGGGCATTGTAGCATTTTGCAGCCTGTAAGTAATTCAGAAGGATGTTGAACAATATCCACAAGAGATAAACATCTTAAAAACAAATTCAGAAAATTTTCAGCCAAGAATTCCACAAGAATTAGCTGAAAGGCCTTGATGGTTGATACTAATCTCCAGTACAGCTTGCAATAGCAGAAAGACTTCAGATGCCTAGAGAACATTAATTTTGTGAAAGCTCTTAATAGAAGGGCAAGCCAATGACCTGCATAACTAAAGACCAGAAATCCTGGAATTAATCCAGGATAGATTAATGAAAAAGTCATGTAGGATTTACATACCAAAGTATTAAAGGATATATTAATACTACCACCAGTCATCAGAGCATATTGGAAAGTAAATCTTGTCCAAAAAATTACTTGATTATTTGAGGATAACAGATCACAAACTAGTTTCAAAAATTTGGGTATCACCTACAGCAGAAGATATTTCTATTGGGGTCCATATTTAGCCTAATATTAGTCAACATTTTAACCAAATCTGTAGCTCTCACTGACCCAACTGAATTGCAAATGAAACGGAGAGGAGGGCAGGCCAGATATCCTGTCAAATTCTAAACAGTTAATCAGTCATCTGCTACCAATACAGGCTGGGGGATCAAGGAATTGAGAACAGCCCTGCAGAGAACTTGGGGATACTGGTGGATGAAAAACTGGTCATGAGCCAACAATGTGTGCTTGCAGCCCAGGAAGCCAACCACATCCTGGGCTGCATCAAAGGAAGCATGGCCAGCAGGTCAAGGGAGGTGATCCTTCTCCACTGCTCTGCCCCACCTTTACTGCCTCCAGGTATGGGGTCCTCAGCAGAGGAAAGCCAGGGATCTATTTAGAGCATGTCCAGAGGAGGTCATGAAGATGATCAGAGAGCTGGAGCACCTCTTCTGCAAAGACAGGCTGAAAGAGTTGGGGCTGTTCACTCTGGAGAACAGAAGGTTCCAGGGAGACCTTAGAGCACCTTCCAGCACCTAACAGGGACCTACAACAGAGCTAAGGACAAAATGTTGAGCGTTTGCCTGTTGCAAAACAAAATGGGTAATGGTTTTAAACTAAAAGAAGTTCCATTTAGACTATATATAAGGAAGAAATTTTCTAGATTGATGGTGGAAAAACGCTGGAACTGGTTGCTCATAGAGATGTCCCATACTTGGAAACATTCAAGGACATGTTCAGTAAGGCTCTGAGCAACCTGATCTAAAGAAATCCTTGCTTGTTGCAGGCAAGTTAGACTAGATAACCTTTAAAGGTTCTTCCACCCCAAACAATTCTATGATTCTATGAAATTCATACATATAAGGTACAAAAAGCACACTGACCATAACCACGTGCTAAGACATTTTATCCAGGTAAACCGATGCATGAAAATAAGTTTCCATTATGGTAACTCAGCAAAAGGGGCATCTGTGATCTACAGATACACAAAGAGTAATAAATGAGGCAAAGCCAAGGTGATTTCAGCTACACCTTATGGCCTTGGTGAGACTGATACTGGAACACTTCCTCCAGCTTTGGTGTTCTTATTTCAAGAAAGATGTTGAAGGTGCACATCAATTATTTGAGAGCTCAAAGAAAATGCCTTGCGTATACAGAATAAGGATTCTGCTCAGCTTTTAATAAATGACAGTGAGAGATGGTCTGCTTGCAACATTTTAAATATCTACATGGCAAAAAAAACCCCAGTGACTACAAAAGGAATTTTAATAAATCAGGAAAGGCATGACAAAACAAAGCAAAACAAAACAAACAAACAAAAAAGAAGAAAAACCAAGACCAAGACCAAACCAAAACAGAAAACCCAGTAGATGAAAGCTAAGCACAAGGAAATTGTGGAAGAGAAGGATATGTTCTAGTTGTTAACTGCAAGAATGATTAATCCCTGTAGCAAAGACCAATGGACATGCAGTTTCCCCACATCTTAATTCCTTCACACAGAGATTGAAAGCTTTTCTGTAAGATCTACATAAGTCAGATGTAACATGAGCACTAATTAATGGCAAGTTATTAAACTCATTACAAAGGTAGATGCTCATATTACACAAGAGATCAGACCAGATGACCTACTGGTTTTTGCTGTCCTTCAACCCTACGAATTCATGTAAAGAACTAAACTGCTCTTGTTCCAACTCAACTTTGGTGAGTTACTGATGTGTGGGTGTTTGATGGTTCATTGCTTCTCACAGAAAGCCCACTTCTGGAACGACCATGCATGAATCACATGCAAATCCTATGCCATCTCCTTTCTCTGAGGTGCAAACCATGATGGTTCTGATTTAAAGCAAGACCAAAAAACGGTCATTAGGAACTTAACTAAAAATATTTTAGTTGCAAATTACTTTCTGCAATGTGTTTGCTCAAACAGTCTGTTCCACAGCTGTCACTTAGGCAGTTCAAAATATCCAGCACAGCATTATATTTCTTTTGTATGCAAAATGCTTGTAATGAACGCCGTTATGTAACCTGCTGGTGAAATAGCCGTCACTTCGCGGAAGATACTGTAGAATGTGGTACAGGAAAAAGGGGCAGCATGAAGAATATCTTTTTAACTCCCAGTTAGAACTAATGATGACAGTCTGTCAGGAAAGAAATATGAAGGTATGTAATTATTGGCTGGCATGCCTCAGGCATCACCCAGGTGTTAACAATACATAAAGGCTGGGCATGCAAGGACTAACCTCCTCCAAAGGTTCTTTGGTATCTATCCCCCAAATATTTTAATTCTGTCATTTGCTTCACAGTATTGCTGGACTAGCAACAATTGGTTAAGACAGGATAGTAACAAGAATCACACATGCATATACTTTGATTTTTTTTCAGGTGTTATGAATTCACACCCAAGATAACTCAAGTTATTAACTGAATTGTACAAAAACAAGTATCCTGGCTAAACTGCTGGTGAGTAGTTCCTAAAAGTAATTCTTTTGCTTCAGTAGCACAACTCAAATGAGCAAGTGTTTGCTTTCATTACAGAAGGTAAGCAATGATTTCTTCCTATTAGATGGACTCTCAACAGAAATTGAAAATCAGATCCTTTAATTGTGGTTAAATTCTGATTTAAATGGATATTCATTGCTCAAATTTCTTAAAAGTTTTAGTTCTTCACAAAGGAAGTTGAAACTTGCACTGTAAAATTGGTACTCAAGCACCTTATGTGAACAGCCAGTGGTGACACACTGCAGCAATAAATTTACAGACATTTTGTAGTCTGAAAGTTAATCACCCGGATTATTCAATTTATGCTTACAAATAACAAAGCAATGGGAGAATTCTGGATCAGTTTCTGAGTGATTCATAAGCATGGATGGAAAATGTAATCCCAACAACTACCTGACGAGCTCTGACACACACAAACACCCACAGTCTGGCACACAGAGCAAAACAGCTCTTGTGGTTGCAAAAGAGTTTCCATTTATTCCCTGCTGTGCAAACTTAAATCTTCCAAAACTTTTCGGGCCAATAATTTCTGATGCTTTCTCCTCAGTCAGTGGGTTCAAGGTATTTTTTGATATAGGGCTTGGCTCTTTAGAAAAGTCTGAAAAAAGATACACAGTCACTTTAAAATAAAAAGGAGCTAAAACATATCTTTTGCATCATTAAAAAATAATATGTGAAAAGGAAACTGTCTTAAAGCCAGAACAATATTTAATTTTAAAATGTCAGCTTAGCAAGAAAGTATTTCTCCATATGCACAGTGGGCTTCTCAGAAATATTTGGTTAGGGGCATGATTCACTTCAGACTGATAGTTACTTCAAAGGTTTTAACTGAGGCCCTACAGGTACATTTGGCCAGTGGTGAGCTTTACCATGCATAAATCTGTAGTTAAGTACACACAGAAATGCCAAGTCCAATTAATTACTCCAGCATGGTCAAGGTAATTTTTCAAATGCTTCAAAAACACAGGAGTCATCCAAAAGCCCTGCTTCTCCTAAGTCCATCACCTTCTGCAAACAAGACTGTCCTGAGACCTACAGGGCTAGGCTCTTGAAGATGTCACAGCCTTTATATCTTTTCTCACACTTCCAACTGAACACAATGTCTCTTTGCTTTCTTTACCCTTGCTTAATTGAGCTAATCAAGTGAAGTACCTGTGTTGAGCCCAAAGGGCAGCTGGGGATGTGGCTACGCTCAACAGGCACTGTGCATGAGGAGGTCCAGTTGGGCACTGACAGCAACACAGCCTTGGTGTAGCTCTGCACCTGGGCTAAATGCTGTCACTTGTGTTTGGATGGATAAACCGCTCCCAGGTCTGAACCAATATGAACAGATCCCTGGTTAGTGCGGTCTGAGGAAGATCGGAACTCCACACGCATTATTTCAGCACAGCACAGCTGGATCATCTCAGCATGTATCCAGAAGTGTGCATTGCATAGGGAGTGTTAGCCAAGCCAGCCTATGACTCACCAGAAGAATGGAGATAGGAGCAGCTACCTGCTCATGCCTACATGCAAAAAATATATTTTAGCTCCTTTTTATTTTAAAGTGACTGTGTATCTTTTTTCAGACTTTTCTAAAGAGCCAAGCCCTATATCAAAAAATACCTTGAACCCACTGACTGAGGAGAAAGCATCAGAAATTATTGGCCCGAAAAGTAGAGTTCTGCCCCAAGTGCCCTCTTTTTCCTCACACACCGTCTTTAACTCCTGCAAAATATATGACTTGCCAGACATGTAGAAATTCTGAAGTATATAACCCTTGTTGTGATGATTCAGTTATGAAATCTCCAGCATCTTTAAATATTAGTTCTAGGTTTGAACAAAATTTTCTTTAATTACTTCTGTAGTTGGCTCTATTTGTCAATGTCTATTTTGTATTTTCTACCAAATATTTTCTTGTAACAAAAAGAGAAGGTCACACTGATTTCCTTTACTATTTTCTATTTTGTGACTGCCAGAGCTTGCTTTCAGGCACAGATTTTACATGTAATGTGATTGAGAAGTACCAGACTCTTACTGTTAGTATTATTTTATCACTCTACACTCTGTTTCTTTTCCTTGTTGAATTTTAATGCATACAAGTGCCTTGGAGTAGATTGGTCATTGAGTTTCATTCAACATAATAAATTTTTAGCTGCTAGTTTAAGCTTAAAATCACAGCTCTTAGATACAGTTTACCACACATCCTTTAACTCTCTTTCCTCAGATCGGTTAGTGCCACCCCTGCACCCTAAGGCATCAGTGTCTGTTGCAACTCTTTAATTGCTGTCACTCTCTCGTCTGTTTCTTCATTCTCTTTTCTATTTTCCCCCTTTTGCACCCCAGATGGGGTGTGGTGCATTTCTGTGGCAAAACGTCTTCAGAAACAGTGCTTCTTAGCATTCCTAGAATGGGTTGCAAATGTGCGCTGCCAGATTTCATCCCGCTGTAACTCTCACCAATCACCCTTGTCGTGTTTTTAAACCCAGCTGAAGATTAAGCGCCACAAAGCCTCTCCCTCAACCTCCCCCTTTTCCCCCCACCCCCGTGGAATGGGGAGGACAATCGAAGTAAAAGTTGTATGTTAAGAGCAGTCTAATAATTGAAAATAAAGTAAAATACAATAATAATTGTTGTTGATGATGATTATGATGATGATAATAATAATAATAATTACGATAACAAGTGATGCACAATGCAATTGCTCACCCCCTGCTGACCAACACCAGACCCCCCTTCCCAAACCTTCGGCTGCCCTTCCGGGTAACTCCCCCAGTTTATATAATGGACATGGCATTCTATCCCAGTTTATATACTGGGCATGACGTTCTGTGGTGTGGAATATCCCTTTGGTCAGTTCAGGTCGCTGTCCCAGCTATGCTCCCTCCCTGGTTTATGTGGGTTTGTTGTTTTTTTTTCGTGTACCTCCTCACTGGCATGAGACAAGGACAAAAACTCCTTGATTTAGGATAAACATGACAAAGCAAAAAACCCAAAACATCAGTGTGTTATCAACACCATTCTTGTTCCAAATCCAAAACACAGTGCTGTAACAGCTGCTGAGAAGAAATGAACTCCACCTTAGCTGAAAAGATGACAACCCACATCACCCCAGCTCTTTGTTCTGCACCCCATCACCTCAGCAGCCACAAATGTGCATCTTATCTATGACTGAGAATGTGTCCTCCAGCAGTCATAAAAGCAAGGGGAGGCAATTATATTTTCCCAGAGTGTGAGCAGTACCAGAAGGAGCTCATCCTACAGGTGTTCGGTGCTTCATGTCTGGGGAATGCCTCTGGCTTTCAGTATATCCCCCACATTACTTGTGCTGTAACCCAAGGTAGTACAAGCATGCAGAAAACAGTGGTGGGCAAATTGAGAAACTCACAGCTTTGCATGCCTGTAAGGGGTGAGACAGCCTGTGGTACACCAAATCTCTGCAGGTGCTTTCTCTGAGGGCCAGCTAAATTGAACCATTATAGAGCTGCCACAGGCAAAGAACACAAAATTGGGCAGTTAGCACAGCTCAGCTGACACGTGTTAACTTGCTAGGCTGCATGTGCAAGACCAAATGTTTTCTATACCTTGCAGTACACTTTTACTACCCATCAAAAATTACCATGCATCATCTAAATAATCAGGCTTAACATTAAAAAATAATTAACCCCAAAACACTTCTGCTACAAATTTTCATTCTGTTTACTTGTCCAGAACAGAACAAAGGGAAGCATTCATGGAATATATTTGGGATCATGAGCTCTGCTGTTTGTGGTGAGGAATGGACAAACCAAGGTTTAAGAAATTTATTACAGAATAAGAAAGAAACAGCAAGAATACGGTGTAGTGGCAGCTGCAGCAGCTTAGCACTGTGCTCTGATGGCACCTGCATGAAGTGAGGGGCACAGTCATGCTGCAGAAGCCTCTGTAGCTCAGCAGAAACATCATGATCCCATGAGGTCTCTTCAAGAAACAAGCCCTTTTGGTCACTGTCTACAAATGCAGCATCACTACTTAGCAATCCTCTCTCTACAGGGATGGTAAATGTGAAAAAATACCCCTGTTATTTCCCCATCATAGAAATCTTGGGAAACAACTCAAGTCATTTCAAACCTGAGGCCACTTCAGCAATAGCCCACTGAGATTTGCAGTGCCAGATTGGGAGGGTGTGGAGCAACCAGAAGTACCACTGCTGTGATAGAGTGGACCATCACCCAAGTAAATTTACCCTGTTCCTCAGAGGTTTAGTCCTGGATGATCATCTTCTTTGCCCCTGTTTATCAGAGGCTGCTTCAAGAACGCTATCTGTGGCAGCCCAGTGCCAGCCCTTTGAGGATTTATGAAATAAGGGTCATGATTTCTGCACCTATTAGTAACAAAATGAGAAACTAGGGTAAGACAAAACCTACTGATTCAAAATCATATTCATTAATCTTTCTGCGTTAATCACCCTGCTGCATGCTGCACCTTGTAAAGCTTGTATATCTTTCTGTAACTAGCCCCAGATCCCTTTGTAGTAGTCCAGACTGGATAGGAAAAAGGCATAAATGACAATGTAACTGCTTTGTAATCCATTTATTCCATTTGTTAATTTGTCATCATGCTAAGTACCAGCAAAACAATGTTCTTCAAATGCCACATGAGTGCAACACATCAATCATGAAAAGATGCAAGACACACAAATATGCTTTAGGATGCTGACTTCACTGCTCAGCTGCTTAGCCTCTGGTTTGGTTGGTTGGTTATTTGTTTGTTTGGTTAATGGATGTTGACTAAAAGTTTGTTGTTGTTGTTGTTGTTGTTGTTGTTTTTTTTAATCAGGACATGTTTTGTATTGCTGGGAATGTCTGGGTGGAGTTTTTGGTCCTCTCTAAACATTTTTCATTCCCAGAATTTCAGAAAAATAAATTATACGCACATGCAAAAATAATTACATGGATTAAAAGAAAAAAGTTTTGTTCTAGTTGTGTACAATCATTTCAGTACAACAACTCAATTAAAATGCTGTATAGAAAACATATTTTCCAAAATTTCTTTCCTGTTAAAGCTGTTTATGGTTTTAATAAGGAGTAGAAAGAACCTGTAAATAATCTTACTATTTCAAGGAATGCAATTTTAATACTAATTTTTCAGGATTTTAATTAATTAGGTAGTTTAAATTTCTTTATTTATTCATTACAGTTTCATACTTTACCTTACAGTTTTGGGTGAGAGGTATTTGAAGCCTTAGGGGAACAAGTCGCAACACAATCCTACTCAAAACCACACAGACCAAATTTCCTGAAGACATGCATTTTATTGTCTGGTCCCTACTTACACTCATAATTACCACTAGAATAAACAAGAGTTAAATAAAGCTACTGCAGGTTTAAGTCTTTGTCCATTATAAAAAAGGGGATGAAACTGTCCAGATGTAAGTTGTGGCTGTTGGCATTCTTTGCCTTCCTAATCCTTCCTGCTCAGCTCACATGTCTGAAGTCAGCAGGCATTTAATGACTATGAAATGTGCTTTTTCTTCTTGTGCCTCCTTCTACAGAAGAGAGGCTCAGATTAGTCTTGCTTTGGATTCATCAGTGCATTTAATAACTGTTAATTTATGCACTGCCTTCTCATACTGGCATGGTGGCAGAAGGAAGAGGGTATTCAGAGCCTGAAACACAGATTTCAAGCTGAGAAATTCCAGCTGAGATCCACAAGCAATCGCTCGGGGCAGTGTGAGATCCACTGCAGTGAGATGGGATACTGAAGTGTGCTTGCAGGAGGAGCCAGCTACCAAGTCCAGGTAGGCTGATCAAGCAGTCAGGTTGACCAGACCAGCCTTTGCATGGGCACAAATGGCTGGATTTCACAACTTCTGCTTATGTTTAGAGTGTTTGCTAATAATAATACAAAACCTGAAGTGAGCCAAAGTACCTGATAACTCAGTGTCTGAGAAAAATGAGAGTGGTGTGGTGGTACTTAATGTTGTTGCGTCCAATCATCGAGCATCTCATAAATATTCAAAGTGGGAAGTTCCTTCTAGCTCTGCCCAGCTCTTTTTGCCCACTGCAGGTCTGGCTGCTTTTAGTTTTCTTTTAAGCGCTGTGACCCATATTCCAGGCTGTTCTTTGGACTCTGGAAAGTTACAGAGATGCACAAGGAGCTTCGGAGGTGTTTTGAAAACCCTTGAAAATGTGGTTTGCAAATTCAAATTAAGGTTGTTGTGGGATGTGTCACATGGCATCTCTACAGAAGAGATGCATCAACTCAAATTGCAGACAGAAGCCTTGGGGAAGCAATTGTTCTCTTAAGTGATTAAGGACTGAAATATTTTTTTTTAGAAGCCTAGCAGCAAATGCTAAGCTTGCCAAGAGCACTAGCCAACAGCTTGTTTTGAGTAGACAGAAGTCATGGCAGGAATTTTCAAGTCTTGCCAAAACCCTCATAACTATAAGTCTGATAATCAGATATACCCACAGGTGAGAAAGCATTCTCACAGTGCGTTGTAAGAATCTTTTTCTGTTCAATTTGCTCTTGATACACAATAGCTAGATTTTTGCAGTCAGACAGGGTGTTTTCCCAGCTTGTAACTAGTACTCTTAATTTCTGTATGGATCCATCTCCTGTTCAGATCCACGGGAGCAGCCTCTTTTGCACAGCATTTGTACAGTTTTGCTTGTGCTGAAAATGCTTCTCAGGAAATTACTGTTTCACTGCCTAGTTCACCAACCTTCAACGCCATGAATTATGAATCATAAAATATTAATCTTGACCCTTTAACAACATAAATAAGAATCTTGTTTAAACAAGAACAAACAATCACCACACAGTTATGCTACTGTGAATTAATTTCCCATTACTTTGATGGTGTCAGACTTCCAGCCTGGATACTTTCTTGCTAGTTCTTGAACTTTCAGAAATAAAAAATAACAGTAAAAGAGCGTAAGAGCATAATTTTCTTTCCATTTTCATGATAGGCATGCAGATATTAGCCAAATGCCTAGATTTCAAGTTTACTTCAGGATCTATTGACTGACACTAAATAATTGCATGCTTCTAACTAATTGGTCTATTTATTTAACTAATAACTTGAAATAATTTTAATATTTCTCTAATTTTAAGTATTACCCTAAAACAGCAATAGCAAAAGAAAAGTGAAAGGTCTCTTTTAGCCAGCAAAATACGTAACTGAAGGAAATGAATTACATTTAAAAGGCATCAGACTTTTAACACCTCTGCTAAGCATCAAATCCAGAGAAATAATAAATAATGCACTATAGCTCATGTTAATTCTAACATTATTCATTCATGAATGAACAAGAATAGGTTGCCAACTCAATAATGGCACTTTTCAAGTATATCCATGGTAATGTAAAAACTATGTTGGCATTTTGGGTTGATTTTTTTTTCCATAAAATTCAGGTATCATAAAACAATGTGCAGGGAACTGGCAGGATGGAGGACACCTAAAATAATGTGGTGGGTTTTTTTAGTGAAATCATGATCAGCGGGGGGGGGAGGGGGGGCGAAACCCTGTATTTTCTACAAAGTTTGAATTCCCACAAGAGAATGTGACAGTATCTTTGTATTAGGTCACGTTCAAAGCCAGCACAATTTCAAGCAAGTAATATGGACATGACATAAGATGTTTTCAAGCATTTAATAAAGGGGATGCTGGTGACATAATTTTTAAATGGGTAGGTTACCTTTCCTTTTGTGTCAACAGAATTGTTATCCACTCTCAGAAGTGTTTATATACGATGTTAAAATAATAAAATCCCCAGAATTCTAAAATGTTTAACCACTTGGCTGTATCTTCAGAGTAAGCAACATTTACATGAAACCAAAAGATCTATCTACTGAATGTGTTATGTTGTACAGTGAAACTAAAATATGAGTTTTGGAGCACTTCAAAATATTTTTTTCACTGTCACTAGGTTGGTTTGGGTTGGGCTTGGGTTTTTTAACAGCATAGAATTTTTTTATTAAACTAACGACAACCTTATAAGGTTAGAAGTCCTTATTTTGTCCTCCAGTTATTACAACATAATTGTTTGAATAAGAATAGAACTTTCTTTCTTAGTAACATATTTCTCACAACCAAGCAGTTGTAAAGAGCAGAAGGAAAATGTATACCCATGAACATATAAAGCCACCACTCATATCACATTATACTATCATTCTGTTTTCTTTTACCATTACAATTCTAGGTTCCTGCACTTTCAGAACATGTGTTCAATGCCTATGCAAACTATAAATAAAAAAGGACAGTAAGAAGAAAAATCTTTCTGGTCTAGACACTTCCATGGCTAAACACAATTTCATTTGAAAGACTTAATTAATAGACCTTCCATTAACTGAGATGCAAAATAGATATTCATTCATTTCCAGTGTGAGGTTTGCATACACAGTGTCTGCATGTTCACAATGGGAAAGTGCTCTGTAGCTACTCTAAATTCTATTTCAATAAAATGTAAATTATTTTGTATAGTCACGTTCCTGTTAAACAAAAAAACAAAAAAAAAAACCAAAAAAAGAAACAAACAAACAAAAAAAGTAAATTTAGCAAAGCTAAGGAGATTATTTCTTTGAGCAAAAGTGAATTGTCACTTTTGTTGCAGAAAATGCTGTTATTGGAAAATGTCACACTAAGCATGGAAAAGTAAGCCCATTTTATGGTAACTTAGTTTATATTTGAAGCTCATTATTGAAGTTTTCATATATTGTAAGGGACTCTATCATTTCTAAACTGTGTGATTTAATGCCCTAGAAGTTTTAAAGCATCTTATTTAGGTAGAACAATCAGTCATATTTTATAGGAAATAATGTTCCAGTTCATGGAGAAGTAGAAATTCAGCTTAAGCATATAAAAATCACTTTCGGTAGCTGTAATTTAACCATACAAAAATGAGCTTTTCAGACAAGAAAAATCTTAAATTTTATGTCCCGGTGCAGTAAACCACAGGCTGTCAAATATCTTTTTTTATTCCAAAAGTGCTGGGTTTAATTTTTATGTTTTTACTCAGACTGAGCACGGTAAGGCTACATTCTCTGTCTGGAGAAAAGGAGAACGGGGCTTTAGTGTGAAAGATGAGTCTGGTAAATACTTTTGTGAAATAATAAAAATAAATATGTCAGCTTGTCATTAAAAGAAATAGGTTGTCATTTTTTGTTTATTAGTCCTGCCTGCAACCCAGGGTTACCTACTGTGTATAAATAGGTTTGCTAGATAACTTGGTTTCCTGTTTCATTGTAAAAACATTTGGAGCAATTTGCTCATTTATAACTCTTGTTAGGTGAAAAGTTTGGGTTTGCATTGTTTCCCTTAAAATCTGTACATTTTATATAATAGAGGAGAATCTATTTTAATTCTGGCTTATCCTGATTTTATCTGTCAGAAAAGTAATAACAGTGCAGGGTAATAGCTGAAGTGGTGGGAGAACTTCATAGCAGAAACAGAAAGAGCCTAATGAGCACATATATAAAAGGAAAAAACACATTAAAAAAACCAGAGAAGGGTCGGTGGTCACAAGAGCCACAGAATTGCTGGATACACTGTAGGCTTCTCCTGAAGCCTAGTATAAATGTCTCTATTACAGCATACACCTTACAGTGACACTGGTCCCTTTGTTCCTAAATACAACCTTGTGTAAAGATGGAGCGCTGTAATTAAAGGAAATAACTAAAGTAAATTACTATTTACAGCAACTTGAAGTAATACAGTGCTTATTTTTTAAAATGTGCCTGGCTCAGGCGACTTTATTTAATCATGCTTTCAAATATTTCTGACACAGACATCTATAGGTTTGATCTGCTTGTAAGAGATGTTTTGAGAGCTTGCTTCCTGCCTTTGCTCATGGCAGACAGAGAAAGTTAATAAACTTAGGACATCCATAGAAATTATCACTTTCTCCTCTACATGGCCAAACAGGCGAGATATCTCATCCGATTTCCAAAGCCAAGACAAAAGGAGGAAAGACTACAAGCCCCCATAATGAAAGCACTGAAAGGTGTTTATTTTTGGATACTGTGTCCCAACCCTGGGACTTTCTCCCTGATGAGATCTCTGTGTGAAAAGGCACAGTGCAGCTTTCAGGCTGCAGCCGTACCTTCTGGTGTGCAAGAAGAAGGTAGATTTTGATGCCTCAGTGACCAGATCTCCTTCCAAGTAGTTTGCTAAATTCCCACTGGCTAGGAACAGCAAAGCTGGAAGTGCACTAGATGGAAACCTGGGGCCGCGATAATTGTACAAAGGCCTGCTGAGATTTTCCTGACTGCTTCCAGTAAAAGAAAAGAGTCCCCTACTAGCAGCGGTAAGTCCCTCAAGAAGGAACAGTACAGTATGTTCACTCATAAATGAATAACACTTATTTTATAACATGAAGTTATAGATCCAGGTGCCTTAATGGAAAGAGGGCTTAAGCAAATACATCACTGGGTAAAAAACTTACCATTTTCCCCTCAGATATGGCTTAACTTACAGCCCTGCTATGTGTCTAACAGAAAGGATGTTCTGTAAGCATTTAGAATCTGGAAGATTTTTTATTTAGTATTATAACTGATACAAGCAGGATTCTGTGAATTTCATCTTTTTTGTTTCCACAATCTGGAAAAAAAGGATCAGCTTAAAGGGCAATGTGATTGACCACAAAAGGTAGGAAATGACATTGTTATGGCAGGACATCAGGAGAGGAAAACCTGAGGGACCAGATTTCAATCTTCCTTGCACCTTTCTATGGTTGTGTAACCATCCCAAGAACAGCTGTAATACTAAATATAAGTGATTAATCCCAATCCCTGTTAAAAAGTTAAAGCTTCCTGATCTTTTTTTACAGTTCTCATTTTTAAAGGCTATGTAACATTGTACTACAAAAATGATAAAATCCATTGACCATTACCTGACTTCGTGCACATTTCCACAGCAGTGGAGAATAATCTGAAATCCCAGGAGCACAGAAGTAAAAGGCTACTGGAGGTGAGAAGCCGTGCTGACGTAGCTGTGGGAATTCAAGGCACAGCACTGGTTAACCAGGAAATGCCACAAGAGTGAATCGTCTCCAGGATTCACGGAGTGCCTGATTTTGAGACTGCCGAGCATTAGACAAGGCAGAACTGCAGCTGTAAGCTAGTCTGCACTTAGAGTGCTGCTCTAAGATGAAGGCCAAAAAAGTGCCATCAAAATGCCGTGTGAGTTCTCAAAAAATTAAATTTATTGTCACACAGGTAGTGGGAAAGACTATGAAGAAGGGATAAAATGCACCATTCTGTGTTCTATCAACATAGTTCAAGTATCCCTGTCTCAGGGTAAAGAAGAAAACATGAAGTCATGATATCTTTTCTTAGGCAAAAAACCTGCACCTGGACCAAAGAATCATTTATTCCAGCATCACATTCCTAACAGTATCTGCTTGAGAAAGGCCATGTGAACAATGTACAGGGTAGTAATGTTCTCCCTCCCTTCTTGTTCTCCTTTAAATTTCTGCTTCTGGTTTTGAAAGAGGATGAGCAAAATTAAATATCCGAGTGAACCTCACCACAGGATCTGCAGTTTTGCTTACCCTTGGCTGTGGAAGGACTCTCAGCCTTACATAGCTAGAAGTGAACAGGGAGAAAGGTGCCACCCAGACAGGCTGAACTGCAGGGCGAGGGTGGAGCAGAGCAGTGGTCACGCCGTGGGGGTAAGTGTAGGGAGATTAACCACTGAGAGTTTAAATCTTTTGAGTAGGAGCAGGTGTCGCTAAAGTAACACATAAATTGGACATTTGAGGTATTATCAGAGTTAAATGAGTGGCTGGAAGAGATTATCTGTAATCTTGGATGACTGCAGAGCTGCCATCTCATCCCTGAAAAGCACCAGGTCAAGTGCAATGCAATGGTACTGGTTGGTGAGAGGCTGGAAAGGGAGAACCAAGCAGCAGAAAGAGCTCTGGGGTAAAAGGTGGGGCTGGCTGCACACAGAATAAATGTGATACCTGAAACTTTATCTGGTTCTGCTTGAGCCCCAGACATGAAGTGCCATATTTTGACGTCTCTTATCTGTGCATCTTGAAGGGAAGAGGTAATTTTTAAAAAAAACCCATTTTTTTCTAATGCTTTATCTAGGCTACTTGGGAGAAATTAGAGATATTAATCAAAATTTTAGCTAAAAAAAGATTTTGGCTAACATTTATTTTCAGAACAATCTCCTGGCACAGGGGAAAGCCATCACATATAAGGCCTTCAGGATCCAAGATTGCTAATTACTGGCAAAGTTCTCCAATCAGTGTATCCTTTAGCATCCTCCTCTCTGAGTCATGTAAAATATTTTATAAGAAACACCATATAATGCTGTAAAGCATAATTATTTTAGGTGTATTTGATTTTGATTATGCTACCTCTTCCTGACCTATCATTGACCCGGATCCTCTGCTTCTAGATAACTTTACTTTCTATACCTATATCTTTCTTTTATTATTCAAAGACATGAGAGCCATGAAAGCAACTTGATAAAAAAATCTCCTTTTGCTACTAAACTAAAATCAAATGATTTTCACTTTTTATAAAGAAATTTTTACTTCTCAGCTACAAAGCCAGTCAGTGAAAGGCTAATTTTAAACTCATGAGATATTGACAAATAAAGTGACATATTCATGTTTGTGTAATAAGAGCCAGTAGTGGTAAATCAGTCTTTCAAATAACTTATTCAGAAGCATTTTCATTCCAAATATTTTTATCTCTCTTTGAGAAATGTGGAATGGTTATAACTAATAAGCCTGCATTTCATACCAATCATTAAGCAATTAGAAAGTGAATGAAAATCATTTCCTTCTCAGAAGAACTCAGCACATGAAAGGAACAGCTTGGAAAACCCTTTTGGATTATTTCTAAAATCATCTTGTTATATGATAAACAGCATTTCTGCTCTTGATACTTTTTGAGGAAAGGGAAAAACAATATAAGCCATTCCGACTGAAAGATATTCAGTCCTGGAAACATGTAGTCAGTACTGTAAACCAGGGTTTAAGATGTTCTGATCTAAATAAAACATAAACATTAATGTCACATTTTCCTTTTTTTTTTGCAAAGGCAGAAGACTGCTGAAGGACAAGGGCTGTAGCAATGAGCCTCTAGGAGAAAACTCAATGGAAAAGGGAGTAGCAATTGACTGTTAGAAAATAGGTTTCTAGTAAGAAATAAACTCCAGCTGGACATTTCTGTGATAAGGGGGATGATTTTAAGGAGTCCAAAAGGCAGAGAAAGCCAGGGGTTGGGAAAGGAGACATGTAACTGTACTGATGATGGGACACAAAGGGAAACGGGTAGCTATGGAGGGCCCAGGAGAGGGTAACAATCAGAGCCCGGGCAACTGGGTGGATAAGTGGTGAGAATCAAACAAAAATCCACTGAGTCCATGTGGGGAAAGAAAATTAATAAACTGCATTTAAAAACTCTGGTAGTCAAAAGACCTGGGAAGTGGCAGTCGGATTTGTAGATACACGTTCGATCAGGGAGGAGAACTGAGCAGCACTGAGAGGAGCAAGGCAGCGCGAGGCATTGCACCCCTGCCCGCCTCTGCCCCGGTCACTCCCTGTGCCAAGAGGGGAATCCATGTCACCCAGCAGTGGGTGAGCTAGCAAGAGCGGGCAGGGGAGGGAGCAAAGGCAAAGCAGCTCCATGTAGCACCTGGCAGTGGAGTAAAGGGTGCTCCACTAGCTCTTCCACGGGGGTGGTTTCTGAGGAGAAGCCAAGGAGCGCATCAAGGGTTGTTGTGTGATGATATCCAGCGTTTTGTTCAGGGCCTGAACCTTAGCTGTGGCTGAGCCTGGGAGGAGGAAAATGAAAGCAAGACAAGAACATGAATTATTAATATTCCTACTTTATTGTGCTTAGGAAGCAATAGACAGGGAGCTGGATGGAAGGGATGGGCCTTAGAATGGGGAGTCTGGGGGGCTAGATGCACCTCAAAAAAAGAAGAGATGGAGAGGTGGCATTTTATTGTTATTCTTACAGCTCTGAAAAAAAAGCAATAGTCACTTATCATGATCAGGAGGAAAAATGTAGAAATCAAATGCTATGGAACTGAAGGCTACAATTTAAATTTAAATTACATCAGAAACACAACAGAGAGTTCTTTTGCCTGGAAAATTTTGCTCTGTGGCAGCCAGAAAAGCAAAGAGTTTATCTAGACCTAGTTGATCTACCTCCTGCTATTTTGCCATTTGTGATTTGATTTTTCTATGTGTGCGTTTAATCATAGCTTAAATGCCAAGCTGTTTTGCCTACCTTCCTACCACTTGAGTGTAGATAGTGGTTTCTGAACACCATTCAGGAGCATTTACAAGTCTCTGTGCCTCCATATATGCTCATCATCTGCAGTACTAAGATACTCTTACTGAATAGCACACTATTTCAGCCAGACTGAGACTTGCAGGCCATCAGTGGGAACTGGGCAGCCACCATATACAAAAAAGGATTCTTGAAAAATCAAGGCAATTGACATTACTGCTTGCTTCCTGTTATTTGGCATTCTAAACATAGGCTGTGGAGAGGAAATGTGCCCCCCTGTTTCTCCAGAGAATTTCTGTGGCAGTAGCTTCCTCTGCTCACTGCACAGCAACTGTTCACATAAGTGAAAAAAAAGGAATGCAATTTATAATATATGTTTTTCACAATAACTAGTAATACGATCAATAACTGGCAATAGAAATGTTCTGCTAGTGGCAAGGAACATTTTATGGTCTCAGCTCCATCAGCTGACATTACTAAGAAATACACACCATGGTTTCCTTCACAAGACAAACAATATTGCAGCTACAAATTCTTTGTGTTTCTTACAGGCTTGTTGTAATCTTTATTTTCTTTTACATTTTATTTCATAGGATATAAACATATGCTTTGTCCCATCCTGCGGCACATCTACAAAACTTAACATTTTAATTTATATTTTTGCTGAATCACTCCAGTCCAAACTTGCTAATGAAGCTTTGGGGGTACCTTAAGGGTGAGATATTTGCAGTCAGCTATAAGTAATATTCTGTAAATCTAAATCCTCTCTGGACATTAGAGTCTAGCATTAGAACTGCAAGTAATTGCTTTTACCTCTCACATGGGTAAAATCAGAGATCTGAGGACTCAATCACAATGGCTGATGCCGGGTATTTCTGCAGAAAATGGGTTGGCCTCAGGCAGTCAGTGCCCAGACAACATAGAATCTTGTAGAGATGAGCCCAGAACTGCTTTAGGAAATAAAGGGACATGTGATCCTCTGACAACTGGGGTAATGGGCTTCCTTTAAAACATTCTGCCTGTGGTCTCCAGGTCAGCTCAAATAAAGTTTATAGAGGCAAAGATCTGGAAGACACCTCAGGAGGTCATCTTGTCCAGTCTCATTCCCTAAAGAAAATCTATTACACTTCTGTTATTCTTGAGAAATGTTGTCTAGGCTTTGGCACCTTCATTGCTGGAGGTCTTTACATGCAACCAATTTATTCCTCTTCTTTACCACAATGAAATAGCTTTTAACATCTGCTCTGTATATTCCTTTCTGAATTTTAAACCCATTACTCCCTGAATTACCCACCACAAATTCAAAAAGTAAAAAAAAAATTTTAAAATCAAGGGTCTCTTTGTCTTGTCAGAAGCTTTTTGTATGTCTGAATCCTGTTGCACTTCCCTCCACCCCCAACTCCTAGGTCAGTACATGCTGTGGACCATGCATTTGGTCTTCATCCCTATTGTGGACCCAGCCAAAACACCAAGGATCTCTGTCAGCTTGCAAGCTGGATTTCTTTCCGGGGAGTGGAGATATCTAGGTGTTGACAAAAGGCAAGGGGGAAGGATGTGATTTGCCCACAGAGCCCACAAAGGCCAAGGTCTGCAGCCAGACCCTGGGATGGAGGAAGGATTTCTTCCCACCATGTCCAAATGTGACCTGCAAGATCACACTCCAAAGGCACCATGACAAAAATTGCTCTGGCAAGATCTGAATTTTGTGAAATAAATTCTACTTCTAGACACTATAAAGTGAAGATAATGAAGTTTTGGCCTCTCACTCATGAAATAAGCGTTTCCTTGGTCCAGTTCACTGTCACAATCACTATGGCTACACACAAACAAGTCTGACTTATTCACCTGGTTAAAAAAAAAATACAAAGTCAAGCACAAACCATTAGCTTGTTTTCCTGGATTGGTTTTCTTACATTCCCATTACCCAAATTCAACTGACCTAAGGAGAACAACAGGGCTCCCAGGCTGGAAAAGGGGCCTACCAAACTGCAATCTCCCACAGTCGCTTTCCCTGTTTGATGGGAAGATAACAGGTGCCAGATATGGTATCCTAATGCACAAGTCTATATATCAATGCCCCTTCTGATGTCAGGAACTTGGTGCAGGGTGTCCCAGCCCAGAGCTTCAGTGGACAGGAATCCTTTAGTTAGACTGAACCTGGAATCCCAACAATATCCGTGTCCCTCAGCGCAGCTGACTTTGATGAAAACTACAAATAGTTTTCTGACTCTTATTTCCCCATTTGCTTATCTCCTTATCTCCTATTTGGCACTGAGGGCTTTTTTTAGCATGTTTGTAGAAGGAGTATCAAATAGTTGAACAGCAGCCATTGCTGACATAAAGAGGGAAGCCCAGATTTGGTAAATACACACAAATGATTTTAATTACAAAATTTTTGGTTTATACACTGATTACCTGGTGGAAATATCACCAAGCCTATACAAACAAATCCAGAGAAGCAGCACCTGAGCAACAAGTGACTGTTGAGCTTTCAATGCTGTGAAGGAATATATTAAAATACTTCCCAGGAGAGTAAGCATGATGGAAAATGGATGGACTGAAACAAAATTGGAGTTCTGTCATCTTTTGCATGATGATTTTGAACCAAAAATATAAGTAAGAATGTACAGATTGAAAAGCCACAGTAGGAGACAAATGACAGAAATTACTGTGAGTGTTTATTGTTTACGATGTTATTGCAACACAATTCTTTTCAATGTCATTTGCAAACCATGTATGACTGGTAGAAATTAGATGTGATTACTCTTCTGTTTCTGGGACTTATCTCAATCTTATTTGTTCCATGAATAGTAAGTCCAAAAATGTGCAAAAAAAAAAGTAATTTCTTCAAAAAATGCTGTAGTTTCTCTGAAAAAAACACACCAGGTACTAAGAGGTACAGCTACTTTGTAGATGCTAGGGACTTCTGATAAAATATACAGTCTATACATTGAACAAGGCTCTGGAAATATTCCTATGCATCCACAGTCATTAATTATGTCCTTTATGTTGTTGTTATGAGACAAATACCAGGAAAGCAACAGCAAAAATACCATTGAAACCAGACATCCAAAGAAATGCTGAAAAAAATTCCATCGGGTTGCCTGTATATAGACACATAGCATTATAGCTATAAGCATTTGTTCTTGCTAAAAGGAAAATTCCAAAATTTTTGTGTAGTGCCTAATTTTAGCCTTTCTGAAAGCATATCCCTTGCAGCTTGCTCCAATATGTTAGAAAGTGAAGAACAAAGGGTTGGCTGCAGAGAATCAATAGAATTTTTTTCTTTTGAACAAAGATATGCTCAATAGTCACTCTTTCATGACTTCTCAAAATATGTTTGTCCTTCTAAATGTTTTTTTAATCTTACATTTTACTAAACTCAGTAAGAAACACTTGTATGTGCTGAACATCTTCACAGCCTTCATCAGTTTTGTTTCAAGGGAAGAGCATGATGGTGTGTTGTAACTGTCAGTGGAAGAGAAAAATAGAGTAAGAAAATAATATAAATCTGAAATATTGATATAGGTTAATATATTAGAGCAAAAGAATATCTGTCTCAGACTTCTAAGCCCTTTGCCTTCGCTTAAAATGCAATTGAGAAAGTGAATCAGCAGAGACAAAATACTAGCCTCCCTTTTAGGCATGGAAATTATTTCAGATAAAATAAATAAAACAACAACAACAAATATAATCTTCCTTGCTCTCTGTAATCAAAGAAAAACTCTGTCTCACTAGCAGTGGAATACTTCATTTTCTCGGTATCTTCTCAAAAACAGTTGATTTCTTCATTTTCTTTCTTTTCTTCCAAAGGTTATTTTGAAACTAACTAACATTGGGGTTCACAAATATCTAAGGGTTGAATGTCTCTGTACACCTGTTTGTAAGGTCAGTTTTGGCTATCCCAAAACTCTAAGGGGCATGTCCTTCCTCCTTCTAGGAAATTACACTTAGTATGTTTTGTGCTCTTCTATTTTGATTCAGTAAGACCTTCATTTAAAATAACCGTCTAGATCCATCTATCTCTATATATAAATGAATCCAACTTATACTTGCCAACAAAATATTGCTGAAAACCAGAAAACTTACTTTCAAAAACTACTTCTATTGGATGTTGCTGATACAGAAAGAGTACCATCAACATACTGCTCTACATAATTATAACTAAATTATTGGAACGGAACCCAAAATGTTACTTGCATTGCAAGTTACTTGTTACTTGCAAAATGTTACCAGCACTGCACACACACAGCCCCAGGAAATAAAAAGTTAAGACCAACAATAGCAATAAAATCTGATATTCTCCATTGCATGTTATCTACTCAGCAGCATTGTTGAATGCTGAAAATAAATACCACTATCATGAGGTATTACCCAAAGAACTATAATTGACAGTTAATGTCTCTCATCAGAATTCATATTTTGTCCCTATATTCATGAAGAACTGCAGTGTCCTAGCAAGGGCAACAGATCTGTCTCCTTCACCTCAGAGGCAAACTTTATGATGCACTTGAAAACCTCCTCCAGGCATCTCCACAGGTGATCTGTCAGATCTCCCTAAACTACAGATTAGAAAGGCACCAAATCGTTACACTTATCTCTTAACCTTATTCCATTGTGGCTTTTAGCACAGAGATGCCACAACTACATAAATCCATAGATTTTGAGGTCACAACTCGTCACTGGACTACTCTGATATCTTGTGAACAAGAAGGTATGTCACACACCACAGTTCAAACCAGTGATTCCCTATGGAGAAAAATAAATCGAGATTAAGTGTTGGACAAGTGTCCCAGTCTCTACACAAGACTGTTGTCCTCATGATTATTTATCATTCAGTTAATCTTTCAGCAGTGGTCTCGTGTGAGCTTTATGAACACTGAGACCTGTGTTACACCGTGCTGAGCGCAGTGTCTGCAGAAGACCATGAGAAACACCTACACCCCAAGACAGCTTTCCATTGACAGCTTCCTGCATTACCTGTCAGCCAGCCAGATCTTAATCTATTGAATATGTGTTTTACTGACATGGTATCGTGATAGGAGTTTTTAAAATCAGAACAGCGTGATGTACAAAGTCAAATGCCTTCTAAAAGCCTAAATGCATCACACCTCTTTGTTTATCCGCCATATTTATCGTCATCAAAGAGCAGAAGCAAGTTTCATTAATAAAGAACAATTTTCCATGAAACCGTGCTGGCCAGTATTAATTTTATCCCAAACTTTTTGTTGATTTGTGAACTGCTATGACCACAGGGTGCTCTCATAATTTGCCACAGCATGAAACCTACCCTACCATTTCCCAGCCCTTGTCACATGCCCTCTTGGCGTCTCAGAGTAACATGAGGGGCACTCTTTTTCCTGGAACTTTTCCTAGTTTTGTAAAAGTTATTAAAAGCAAACATTGCTGAGGGCACATAATTTCTCTGCTCACTTTTTCAGGTGACTTGCATGTCGGTTTGGAGAATCTGATAGAGGTGTGGTTTAGTTTTTTAGTTTTTTATATTTTGAAGACAATATTTAACTTTTTTAGTTACAAATCACAGTATGTATCACAGCACATCATCATTTATACTGTAGTCTACCTAAGAAACTAAGCCAGTTTTAAGAGCAGAATTTATTTGGTGTAGCAAATAATGGGGGATATTTGAAATTAAAAGCATGGGCTACTTCTATATGTGAGGTCATCTGCCACAGAATCTACTGAGGGGGAAAAGATGTTCACCCTCCCAGTAAAACAAAGGAACTGAGCAAAACAGGACATTATTGGATTTCTTCTCTCACACTCGGAAGAGGAAGCAGCGCAACAAGGATAAATTTGTTCCTATCACAAACTAAGATTTTTTTTTTAACATATAGGGGAAAATATAACCAAACAATGTTTATTTACTTACAGATTATTTATTTTTCCTGCATTTTACATGAGTCTTACATAATTTCTGATCTGCAAAATCTCTGGTCACATACATCTAACATTCATAGCAGGGGCAGACCAGCTAAAACAGAGGAAGCTTTTTGCAAGAAAAATAGTGAAATATGCCTACAATTGGACGAATATTGCTAGTAATTGATTTTTATCTTCTCTCACAAAACAAGAAAGAAGGATAATATTATATTTATTGTACAAGTTTAATATGTAATTTTCAGAGGAGTTTCTAAATTCTAAAATTATTATTCTATGCTGCTGCTCAGCTTTTAATCACTTGAATCTTTTTTTTTTAACTCAGTTTTGGCAATTTTCTATATGAAAACACTTTCAACATGGAAAATAAAGATGATCTGAAAACACTGCAATCACTCATTTTATTTTTAAATAAATCAATTTTTTTGAACAAAATTATCTCATAATCTCTGGTACCCTTGTTTTCTTTAAAAGGACTCTATTTTGGAAAACATTGGCTATTGTTTACAGAAGACTCAACTCACTATAGCAACAACTAGTGTGAGGGCATTGAAATCCAACTATGATATACTTTCTGTATGAGCAATAAATTACTACTAATCAGCCATTATAGTAGCTGATATTTTCCACTGTAAATTCTTGCAATACATCCTGGTCTGTTTTTTGTATCCTAAAACTGAATTCGTAGCCAGCCTTTTACTTAACAGAAAAGGACTCTCAGAGCCTATATTTGGCAAGAGACAGTACAACAAATCCCTGACTGATTCATTAGGGTTTCAAATGAAATCTTTTCAAGAGTAAGCGTGGCTTTCATAAGGATCTGTGATTCAGTAGATGTAATTTTTAACATCAAGTCCGTTTCAGAATATGAAAGCTCAATGTGCAAAATGAGTCCCCAGACATTTTCAGTTTCACCAGCTTTAGAGAAACCATATTATTAACATGAAAAAATTTAGTACCGATGCACATTTTCAAAAGCTAGAACAGTTACCAGGTCTCATTTTGCAATACCTTTTCCAATAAAGTATATCATTCAAATGTATTTTTAAAAAGGAACAAGGACCACTTCAAAATCCTCCTTTTCTCCCCATGAGCAACAAAATTCAAAACAAATACCTTTTGTAATCAGAACTTGTAGTCCCAAGAATTTCTTTATTAATGAGCAGGCAGACCTGCCATGTATGAAATGCTGAAAGTCCAAAGCCAGAGACACACACCTTCTGACAAAGAACTGCTGTACTGTCTTTGCTATTGTCTTTGAGGTTGTAAAATCACCCAGTTTCAAGAATTTCCTATAAATATAATAAGGGCTATTATTATGAGGAAAATTATATATGTTCTGATATTAAATTTTAAATTGTGGATGTCTTGAAAGCAAATAAAGGTCTTTCCTCTTTCTCTGAGTAAAGAATTTTTTAAAAGGCTAGAAAAAATTGTAAACCTTATTTAGTTTCCTTGGATTTAATTTTTTCTGATTTCATGGGGGGAGGGAGGGGAGAATCCCACTAGCAGTGGTAATTGCATAAATGCTAGAGAAAAAAAAAAGGAATGGATGAATAAAATAATTCAAGCAATGACGTTTACTACCTGGACCAGATTAGTTTGCTGCAAATTTAATTTGCATGAGATACCATTAAATATAAGGGGAAATGTGGCTCATGCCCAGAACAGCTTATAGATATATAGCTCAACTACAAGTAAAAGTGTGTGAATAAGTGGAAATAAGGAAATTATCATTTATGGGCTTTATATTTTAAAAAGATGTAATTCTGAAGATGTTACTTTTCATCTTCATTTAATTTTCTTTCTTGGATTACTTCTAAAGTGTGGAAGTTTACATCTTCTAGCATGATGGTCTAAGCACCTTGTGGGCAAATATTTTGATCCATTATAAAGTTCTATGCACTTTATCAGAAATTAAAGTGTTATTATGAATAATCTCAATAGCAGTGACATCTCAACACCTCTAAGAGACCAAGGTGTACTTCTGATGCACTTATAAGATTACTTATTCATCATGCTTCTATTGAATACAATAAAAAATAAGGTGCATTATGTTAGAAAGCATTTTATTGTCTTCTTCTGTATCTCATTTTATGCCTAAACTAGTAAATGGACTTCTTTCTAATGACATTGCCATGTTATTATCAAAGTGCATATTGTACTGCCCAAGATGAAAGCAGCATGTTTGGAAATCCAATTACAAATTCTTTCAATCAAAAATACTGTGAATGCATTTGAATATTTTTTGACCTAAAAGAATTAAAACTACAGGTATGCCATGTATT
This sequence comes from Corvus brachyrhynchos, assembly GCF_000691975.1. Classification (NCBI taxonomy): domain Eukaryota; kingdom Metazoa; phylum Chordata; class Aves; order Passeriformes; family Corvidae; genus Corvus; species Corvus brachyrhynchos. The sequence continues at coordinate 4,822,930 of NW_008239054.1, read as the reverse complement.
TAACATGTAGCTGCTTTTTTCAGCTTTCCATTTATTTCTAGGTTCATGTGAAAACACAGCTAAGTCAAATTCAAGTAACTCTGGCAGTTCTGAACATAACATTACTTTTCCACAACAGAAAAAACTACTCACTTTTTGCATATGGTGCCCATGAATAAAACACTCGAGACACTAACTGTTCAATCCAGAAACTGAAATTTACCTGTCGTTGTCAGGGTTCCTGGCTCTGTATTGCACAAATCGAATAAGAAAAGGAATAAAAGAAGGCAGGCATGAAGGAAGCTTACTCTTCTTCAAATGACAACATGCAAATTTAAAGCTGAAGTGAACACCTACTTGAGGAAGTAAAGGTGTAAAAGTAACCATTTCAACAGCTAAAGTTTCAGACTCAAGTGATGGCCATATCACTGTGTTCAGTCTTAGAGAAAAACGACAACCTTCCACCTGCCAGCCCTGCCAAAATCAAACAGGATGGGCAGACAGACCACGCTCTTCTCCTCCTCACCAGTAATAATGCTGCTGCAAGCCAGATCAGTCTCTCAGTTGCATTTCCTCAGCCCTCCGAAGTGCTTTTTATTAGATTCTTGGTAACACCTTTGAGTCAGTTTGTGCTGTCACATAAAAAAGGAAAGAAAACTCTTGCCTTGGTCATGAAGAGAGTAGCAGCAGCAGACTGTCCTTTCACTTTTCTATTCCTACTCAAACTGGGCATAAAATAGGCATTTTAAGTCAGAATTCACATGACCTACTTTACATGTCATTTTAAAAAGGACATGATCTGAGCCCTTAGAGGGGCACATTTCTCTCCTCTAAAAGAAGCCAGAGATGAGGAGTGCAGATGCTTGCATAAATACCATCCCATTTGCCTCTAATGATATTCAAGAAGG
>NW_008239054.1:4802210-4821981 GCF_000691975.1 Corvus brachyrhynchos | reverse complement strand
CTGAAGGAGTTTAAAAGAAACAGACAAATCATAAAAGGCAAACACTCAAAGTTATAAAGATCATTAACTACAGCATGGAGCAGGCAGCAAGAAGAAGGAGGCAAATAAATGCTATTTTGCAGATATTGAGACTTTCAGAGACTGTCCAGAAATTCTTCATCAAACACATTGCTCAGAAAAATTACTGGTTGTTATTAGATGGTTTCTTCAGCCCAAGTCCCATCACGGGCCAGGCACATGAGGAAGATGTGGAAGAAGCCATGACAGATAGAAATATATGCCTCTCTTTGAAAATATTTGATTTCTGGGGAAAAGGAAGGTGCTGGAACACTGGCTCCTCAACTCTTTGAAAGTACGTGAGGTTCAACCAGGCTACTGCCTAGAGAGAGGCATCCATATTTTGCTATCTAAAATAATAAAAATAAAAAAGAGACAAACATGGATCTCTTTTAAGAATAAGGCATAGTTGCTTACATTTAGGATTGGTTTCCAGCCTGCAAATCCTTCATGAAATATCTGCCAGTTCTTCTGGTGGCACCTTGGAGACCACAAAGCCAACAGAAAACCCTCAGACCTCTGCGTTTCATGCCCTCAGCACTGGCCTCCGTAGACATTTCCTTTTTGCTTCAGTGGAACTGTTTTTAACTGCTCCCACTTAGATTTTTATCTAAGTCAGGTCTACACTTCTTTGCCTGATCTGAAGGGAAGACAATGGAGTAGACAGGCTATGAGAGCTCTCTGATTCCTCCTGCTGTGGTTTACCTCAACTTCCTCAACTGCTCCACAGCTCACAGCTTACCTAGTTTTTCATAATCTTTCCTGATAGTAGCTAATCCAAATAACTCTCTGCTACAGATGTTATCATCTCACTACTCACTAGCATAAATTAATTTGTTAAAACACTGACCATTGCATTAAACCTGGGGGCACCTCCCCTTTTACCATCAGAGAAACGTGTTATATTTACCAGTCAGTTTAGCTGATTTCCAAGCCAAGGAATGTAGTTTCCATAGCAGAACTAGTTTGTTTCTTTAGGAGTTCATAAGGCACTTTTTAAAATCCAGGAAAAAATAACTGTAGCTATGAAATCTACACATCAGAATCTGAAAACCCCTCTTAAAATAAAAACATAAATATATATATTAAAAACAAAACATAAATATATATATATTAAAAACAACAACAACAAAAAACCACCAAAACCAAACCATACACTGTAAATTGATACTTGCTTTCTCCAAAAGCAGTATCATAAATTTTACTTTCCCCTTACCCACTATCAGTAGGTGCAAAGTAATTCAGGAAGTAAACAGAACCAATGTTTGATTAATGTAAAATGAGCTAGTATGTTGCACACATATCTAAGATTTTTCTCACAATGTCTGCTTCCTTCTGGATATAAAAGCCAGCTACATAGCTGACAGAAAATGGTGTTTGGATGGACCACTTGTCTTCTGAACTTTTCTACCTACTACAATGTTTTCTTGAAAGTTGCAACGCCTGGCAGTGGGACTTGGTCTGTTCTTTGAAAAGAGGGATGAGAGACATAGATGTAACACATTGTCATAGTCCCCTTATGGAACAGACAGAGCACCAATACATTCTGCAATTTTACTAGTTCAAGTGACCATATCTCAGAAAATAAAATTGGAAAATGAGAACTGACAAACACAATTAGACATTCAGGGAAAATCTCATGTTCTTCTTGAACAGGCTCATTAAGACCTTCAAAAAAATCCAAGCTCTGCTGAGGGCAGTGATGTCGGTGACTGGCAAAGACTTCATTCCAGCACATTTTGTGAATTATGTTTTTAAAGTATTTCATAAACACAGCATTCCTTATATGCTGTGTGGTTGTAATGCCATTCTGACATTAGCTGTATTTGGGACACATTAGGATTAAACATTTCTACTATTTTTCAGTATGTGAGCAACAGAACCAGTAAAGTATCATTGGCTCCACTAGAGAGAGCTCTTGTGCTAACATAATTATATTAATAAACATAATTACTTATTTGAAATCAGTGGAATTATCCATGGGGGAAGATGTGTTGCTACACATACACAAGAAGAGTGTGACCAGTGATCCTATGACTAACCAAATACATGCTGCAATATGTTCCTTTTGTGCTCACCTTCAGGAAGTGTTCCTGTACAGATTGTTTTTCATTGGCATGAAGACCTTTTTACATTACTCTGGCTATTCTGGCTCTGGGAAAAAAAAAATCCCAAAACACAAACTCTATCCCAGTACCAAATTATGTCCTTCTAACAGGAGTTTGCAGCTTTCTTGACTTGAAGGCCAAGTGCTTGTCTTGAAGGGCAGCGCTCAGCAAAAATTCAGATATTTCCAAGTTGTTAAAGTGACTGTAATCCTATTGAAATTCCATTGAGAATAAGCACAGAATGGGGCATAATTGGGTACAATATGCTGGGGTGGGTCCTACAAAGCCCACAGTACACTTGTGGCATACAGGACTGAGATCCCCACATCGGGCTATTTCAAGGAAAACCGCACAAAATGTTATCACTGAAGGAGTAGGAAGAGATTAGGAAAGTTTTGACCTAATCCCGGTGGGGTTTAGATTTTAGCTATAATCACTCATCTGTCCTAACCCTACAAAGTGGCTTAATACAGAAGGATGGAAGAACTACTGAAGCATGCACAAAAGGTACAGAGAAGACTATTGATTGAAGGAACTAAGCTTCCTTTTCTACTCTGTTTCCCACTGCAATTGTTGTATCTCATTTTGTGCTTTCAAATCTTAATTTCTTTGTTGAAAATGCACAGAATTGTTTTGCTATTTTTTAATGGATCTTTTTGGAACAATAAAAACTGGCTTGTATTCTTACCTGAAATATCCTGACTTCAGTAATAATTGGTAGAGTACTAGGTCTAAGACTGAACATACATGGTCTAAAAAAGCAAAGAATTTTGAATGGGTTCTTCCTATATAGTACACCAAAAGTCCATCTGAGTCTCTCCAATAAATCTGTCACTTTTTGGTCAATAAGAAAGCACTGTTCTATCAAAGGAAGCGTTAAATTACCAGTGCACTTTATTCCCCCCAGCCCCCGCCTTCATCAGCGCTTCCCCTGTTCTCACTTGCCACATATCTTGGAGTTGAAAGGCTGCTTAACCCCTGGCATCCCACTCGTTCTGTTATTTGTTCAACTCCTACCTACCACAATGAAGACTTTGGGGAGTCATCATACCACAAGCCTGTCCTCAAACTTAAATACACAAGTGCTTTGGGTATCCTATTTCCAATCGAATCTACTATGTTCCCCTAATAGGTACAATCACTGTAAAACAAGCTCTCTTACTGTTTTTTTTTTAACTGAGTCATTAGAGGTTTCTTTAGTGCATTGGCACAAAATACAAGTTTATTTGGCTGATTGCTTCTGCTCATGTCTCCTCTTTTAAGAAGCATTAACATCACAAATATACCAGTCCGGTACCATATACATCATATATATCAATCCAGTACCTTTAAATTTATTTCTTGCAATCTAGTATACAAAAACAGAGCTGTCTTCCTGGCTCCATATATGAATGTAAGAGAATGTGACAGTAAATTGCTTACACCAAATTATTCAATAATTCAATAATTCAGTAATTACAGGTTGCTTTGTAAGGAATTTTCCACAAATACCCACAGATATTCAACACTTATTTATACTCCTGAAATATATATCACGGTGTCTTTCATTCAGATTAATGTGACAAGTTCTACTAACTTAGAGATCAGAAAAGAAAAACCAAAGTCCTTTTCTTTATGTTTCTACTGTGCACTAAGCTGCATAATCTTGTTGTCATGTGAAATTAGCAGCAAAGATCCCCGTGCAAAACAAACCCTGACATGTACTGTACATGTGCTGAAGTAAGACAGCTACCTAACTACAAAAAAAACAGGTCATATATTCCCAGCTACTATACATAGCTAAGACGTTCAGGTAATCCCTCCTTCACAAGGTTGCTTTGTTGACAGCTGTTACACAGCCAGAATTTGTTACTTTCTTATTTAACGTAAGAGTTTTTCTCTTTAATGCCTTTAAGTGTTGAACAAGTTACATAAAATAGTAATACTAAATGCAACTTAAAGGAGAGCTTCAGACAGGGGGTTATCTACCCAAGAGCCAAACATGAGAAAATGCCAGCTTATTATTCAACAATTAGGTTAGTCCTTAATTTTCCAGTCTTAACAAACCGTTCCGTGAAAATGCATGGTAAAGGATTTCAACCCACATAATGATTCAGTACCTGGAAATACACTGACAAAGAGGGCAAACCAATAACAAAATACGTTCAAAGGCAACTACCATTTTCTTTATACAGCCCAAATAGGGATTTCCCTGTCTCCTGTTTAATTGGTTTCCTCAGTGCTACCTCAAATTTCAATGCAAGAATCAAATGCTGGTACAAAGAGAGCAGTCAATGCACTTCCTAAGCTCAGGTAGAGCAGCTAATATTGCTCCAAAACCACTGAAGAAAAATGCTGATACCACATTTGATAAAAGTGACAGTACTCGACCTCTTCCAGAACTTTGTAACACTGTCATCCTTTATTGAAGATAAAAGCGGGAGGAAAGAACAACACAGAATATTAACATGTCAATTCTTTCAGCTTCAGACAATAAAACATTTTGGTTTAAGGCTTGAGCTTTTTGGTTTGTTTTTACACTGTGAATTATAGTTTATCTTGGTTCTGTCATCTTTTTGAAGTGTGTTTTTATGACCAGCTGCTAAGGCTGAGCTGTTAAGCCCAGCTTTTTCTGATAATGTGTTGTTATGGAGCAGCTGTTCACGAGTTAGGCAAAGGGATTTACTCCTAAGAGAAAATAGTTAATTGACTTCATTGCATGTCAATTAGATGGTAAAATATATCAAATCATATTTCACTAAAATTAACTTGAAAATAAGCAAGCGGTCTTACTGTTGTTTTTCCTTCCCATCTGTCCTCAAAATTTTAGCAAAACTTTATTTTCCCATGGAAGCTGTGATGATGAAAGGTCATTTGACCCAAACATTGCATGTACTAAATTCTGAGACACGTGGTTATATTTTGATTCTTAAAATATTAGAATATTTTAAAAGTAAAAATCATGTGCTACCTATTTCTAATGTGAACTAGATACAAAAAGAGAAAAGCTATTGGAAAGATATGCTGAAGCATGTCTGTATTTAAATGTTCATCAAACTGTTAAAAATAAATCTTCATTTCTTTTGAGTGTGAGTACTCTGAGCATGCCATGTCATCTCTAATGGAAAAGTCAGGTCATTTACTCAGGTATGATGCACTTACTACTGAAAAAAACATGATGATTTGTCTCTTTTTATTACATATTATTCAGATAATGCTAAATAATTAAGGTATTTAGAATTATGGAACTTGTGACATTACCAAAATAAACAGAGACGGTAATAGGAAAGGATTTGGAATACTTTTGCTTAGATTTTTTACTATCCCAAAAGATTTCACAGAAGAAGTTGGAAAGATGCAAATAATTTCCATAACTGTAAAAATCTCATTCAGTTAAACACTGAAATGTTATCATTATCCTAAGATCATTGTAAGAGAAAAGACAACACATATTAATTGCACATAAGAATTAATTACCACATCCTTTATAGCTGAGGTTATTTTATAATCTGTAGACGACTTTATCATTTAACTACAGGAATTACCTTGTCATAGAAAGATTAAATGAAAAACACAGCTAAGGCAGGTTCAGCTCTGGACTCTGAAGCATCACTTTAGGTGTTTACAGCAGGTGTCTGCACATAAGCCAGGTGAGGGGGAGGCTCAGCTTCTGCTAAATTGAGGGAGATTTTGCCAACTCAGCTGGTAGCACACTGGTTCCAGCTACCGGAACCTGCCCAGTCCAGCGGGGCATAAGTCTCCCTACAACCTCTGCTAGATCTGTCAGATCTTTTGGATGGCAACTTAAATGACAGCGGATGCCCACATGTAGTCAAATGGACAAGTCCCAGAGCCCCATTGATTCTGACAAGACTCAGACTCCCACTCACTCAAGAGCACCTCCACTATCAATACACGCTTTTGCTAGCTGGCTGAATCTGGCGCTGAATCCTACGCACAGTCTCCCCCAGCACACATACCACAGCTTTTCTTAGAAGGAATCCGCTCCTAACTTACACTTTTAATTACTAAACTGCTTCAAAAACTAAACTCTTCATATACCTGATTTTTTTTCCTCACTTTCATTATATTACTTATAATTGTATCTTCTTAAACTATATGGATTTCCTGAAGCTGAAAAGCCTTCAGCCACTATATTCTATTAGTATAATACTCTTTGTTTTCTACCACCTTTCCTCTGCAGTCACCTCTTGAAAAAGCTGTGTATGCCTCACTTTTGTACTCTGTCCCCACAAACCAATTTTGTCTCCTATTGCTTCCATCTGGATTATTTTTGCTGTTCCCTAAGTTTCTCCCAGGGTCTTTTTAGTAATATGAAATTCAGAACCGAAAGAATATCAGCTGCCACCAACAAAGCTGTGTAAATTGTTGTTTGTACCTGGGAACTCTTTCAGGGCAGAACACAAAATGCAGGCGTTAGAGCTGAAGAAAGTTACTGATAGTAACTGATGTGCCAACTGTACTACAACCATCTGAATCTTTGTCTTTCTAAATGGGTGTGGTGTATAAGAAAGTAATTTTCATTCCTAAAAAACCAAGAATGGATTACCTGAAAAGTGACTTATATCTACTTTCCAGAGAAAATCCATTAATTAATCTTTAATCTGTTCAGAGATAATTTTCCCAGTTTTACCCAGTTTTGCTTACTCTCATAAACTGAAATTATCTGTCATGGCAAAAAGAGAGTCTTCAATCACTGTCCCAAAATCTACTAAAGTGTCCAAGGTAGAATTTTAAAAGCTTGTAAATAATTTAGAAACTGAACCAAAAATGCAGAAATTAATATGACACTACCATTATCTCAACACAGGAACATGCAAACAGACACTTTGTGGATTTTTAGAAATTGCCTAATCTCTGATGCTTTCCATAGGAATTCATAAGCTTCAAGTTTTTGAAAACCACAGCAATTATGAATAGTCCCATGAGGTAATTTAGAGCACCACCTTTTGCATAAAAAGGCTGCTACTTCAAAAATAGAGGTTCTCTGCTATTTGGATACGTAAAAGAAGATGCTTTGACCAGATTCCTTTTTTTTAAGCTATATTTTCCTAAGATGCAACCATCTTACCTCTGAAATTACTGTTACTACTTTCACTATTATTATTATTCCAGAGCTAAACCTAGCATTTCTAAATCAGAATATTGCAGTGAAATCAATCTGTAGCCACATCTTTAAATTCGTTCTCAGATGAAAAAGCACTTATTGGAGCTTTATTATTAAATGCTCTCCCTGCTCTTGTCAGTGGGTTACGAGATCTAGGTGATATTTAAGACACTGTTTTCCACCTGTATGCTGAATTGTCTTTTCTATCTGAGACACTGTTTTTCCAAGACACATTCCTGCATTTGAGACCTGCAGATACATTTCATTTCAAACAGAAGCTGTACAAACAGCATTTTCTCTTTGAAGACATCTTCATTTTGGTATTAATATCCTCCTTTGGCACAGAATAACCAGAGACTGTGACTTCCTTCTCTTTAAGGCAAGCCTAGAGTAAGGAATTACCTTTAGATTTTGTTTAACAATAATTTCTAATTTCAAAAATACCAGCTAATGGTCATTTTTACAGGCAGTAACCCAGGAAACAGGTTACCACTTTGGCTTTGTGATTTCTCCTGTACTGTGTTCCTCACATAAACAATAGAGCTAATATTGGAACTCTTTTTAAAAATGCAGGGAAATGATTAATTAATGTGTCTATTAATTATTTGGGAAAAGGTGAAGTCCAAGGTGGCATACTCACAGATGTCAAAATAATTTAGGTTACTGAAAACCAGGAAGAACTGTGTGGAATTCCAGAGGCACTTTAGAAGATAGACAACTGTGCTGCCTGACTGCAGTTAAAACTCTGTGTTAACAAAGGCATGTTAATGTACAGTGGGAGGTAAAACATTCGGTATGATGTGAGCTGATGATACACCTTCATGAGCTCTAAGTGAATGGGAATCATTTGGGAGTCAGGCACAGGAGACATTGAGTCATTGTTGGCATCTCTGTTGCTACAATTATTAACTATTTGGGGGACTAAATTTTAAAATGTATTTAGAGATTGGATTAAAACAATTCCTGAAAAATTGTACAATGACATTAATTAGCTTAGTTGGGCTTGCATTTACCGCTCATAAACCATTTTATTCCCTTTTTCATTTCTCTAACTTATTCACCTTTTAAACATCTGTTTTAAAATTTCATTGGAAGACCTTCCAAGCAAGAGCTCCTCCATATTTGCACAGCATGCGGCCCAAGGGAGCCTTACGCAGCCTGGAAGCTTGTGGACACCAACACACCACAAATTAATACATGCTACTAAGAACCAGTTGTATGCTTTCATTTTGAATGTTGTGCTTAAGTCTGACCACCTCATTGAAAACAAATAATAAAGTGGAAGTGAAAGGTGTTCAGAGAATGTAAACGCTAGTATAATATTCGATTTTCATGAAGTTAGGGTTTTAAGCATCAGGATTCTTTCCTTTGGAGAGGAAACGCATTAGAGACCAATAAAATAATGCATGCAAAGGCAGGAGTAAACTGTGAACTCTTATTAATCTCCTCATTGTAAAAAAAACAACAACCAATAAAATTGAAGGAACCTTAATGACCTAGAAAAGGAATTTCATCCTTTCCTTGCATGAAGGGAAGCAGAAGAACTTACTGTGATAGATAAGAGTTGAACCCAACAGATCAAAAATTAACAGGATAGAAGAGGGGCACTCAGTTGCCTGAAGATGGCACAAAGAGACATTTAACATGATCTAACAGTATCCTAAGAGGTCCACATGGCAAATACAACAGAAAACCTACAGGAGACACATACTGTGCTGAAAGCAGATGAAGACCAGCAGAGACACTGAGGACATGTCCATAGAGTAAAAATTCCTTAAGGATAGAAAATATCATTCTTCAGTGTATGAACCAACAGGTGTCTGACTAAAACTAGAACAGACAATTACCTTCCAAGAAGGTTAGTCTTACACCTTTCACTGATAGACAGCAGCCAGTGCCATGAACAAGTTGCTCATGTACTAAGTAGCACAGTATTCTTATATATGGTTTCTTGGATTTTTCGCAAAACCTGATATAGGTCCCTAAATTCATCTGGCTTTTACTGCTTATCACACCTCATCATATGATTCTCCCCAATTCATTATCACAAAAATGGACAGTTATTTTTCTAAAAGGGAACTTAATGCTGCCATCAAGGATCTGAGTGCAGACCACTTTTCAAAACCTACTGTGTCTCATAACATTTCTCATTTTTATTTTTCAAGCATAATTTTGGATATGGTTTGGTGTCCTTCATTGCTTATAGAGACATCTCTTTCTTGAAAAATCGTATCTCAAATTCTTCATACGTGTAAATACAACCTCCTCAATGGTTGCATAAGCAACCAGGAAAATAAGAGGAAATTTTATGCCTGAGAATTTTCCCCCTCAATTTGCCACTCAGTCATATTGGTAATGAGCAGTATCTTCTACGATCTATATTTGTGCACTTAGAGCCTATTTTTTTTTTTGCACACGAAGCCTATCTTTAACCCAACTCTGCCACTGGCTTCAAAGGAGATGGAAAATCCTTTCAGAGATAGATTTAGGTGAAGATCACTGTACACTACTGCAACAGAAAGAGGAATGGCATTTTCTCTCTTTTGGGAAGTGTGACAGCTTTGAGATTTTGATTTAGCATGACCTCAATCTAGCTTGTGTTGTCTTAATGGGAAATATATTACCATCCTGATTTGTCCTGATACAGTAGTCTCCATTCTTTTGTTACTAGGTCCTGAGTGTACTTTTCCAGTGAATGTCAGCAGGCAAGAATCACAGCATGAAACCAGCATGTGGCAAGTTCAAAACAAGCAAAAGATAATACTTCAATCAGTGAGCACACTAGTGTTGGAATTCCTTGCCACAGGATTGCTGAAACACAGAGCAAGTCAAAAAGGAATCAGGAATTAATGCAAAGGGAAAAAAAATTCAGAGCCCACTAAACACAGAGGTGTTACCTTTATCAAAGATTCTTATCTGAGAATGGTTGTCGCCTGGGAGAATATCACTATATTTCTTCCCTGGTGCTATATTTTAGCATAGGCATCCTCTGTGAACCTCTCTGAAACAAAGTGAACCTCTCTGAAACAAACCTTTGATATCAACTTATGGCCTTTATATTTGTTTGTAAAACACTTAACTTTCAAAGCTGCTCTGGATTTTAAAAGTGAGCACAAGTTTCAGGCAAAAAAAATTTAACGCATATTTTCCAAATATATGTATTTCGAGAAACTGTTTTACCAGATGTGATCATTATTCCCTTTGTTTCCCTTTAGTGATCAACATTTGCTCTTTTTTTTCCTATCTTTAACCTTTTATACTTTCATTTGTAATAGATCTTTTTCTGAAAGTACTTATTACTCACCTAGTAAATCTTTCATTGTTTGTACAAGCTCCATGTGCAGGCAGGCCTTGAACTATGAAGTCCTGTAGGCATCTCAATTTGCATAGCAAATGATTGATGGTGACAAAATGTGATGTCATACTGGTTTTTTTCCAGCTGCGTTCGTGCAAAATCTTTGAGGAAAAATGTTCCAATTGAAAAGTAACAAGAAAAAGAGTCCTTTAATAATCGTCATTCAATAGTGCTTCAGCACTGCTCTCACTGTTTGATAACAGAATCCCAGGATTTAAGGAGAGATGGCAAGTATTGCTTACACAGAGAAAGTGCAGCAGTGAATTTTACCCTGTCTTGCAATAGGAAAATCCATCTCAATATCTAACAGAAGGGCAGATAAGGTCTTACAGATACAAATCCTTACTCTTATGAAGACTAAAAAACTGAAAAGCCTGATGTTCTCAGTGGTGGGGAACAATCTCTCAAACAGATATATTTTTTATTGAAAATAGCAGCAATTTCTGTAAAAGGGTTGTACATGATTTAGGCCCCAGGGATGAAAACAACTTTCACCCAATTTTATGAAACTACAAACTAAAATCATGATTATGAAACAATTTCAAGAAATAAAAAAATTCAAAAATCTTGGTATGTCATATAAATCTAAAGTGAATCAATATGCTGAATGATGTGTCCAGGTCTGATTCTGCCCTCCATCTCAAAAAGATGGAAAATTTACATAGCAAGGTGAAAGAAACATCCAAGTCATTTCACATTAGATACAATGGAGAAGTAGGAACTTTCAGGGCTCTCCCCTGGGGATGGGCTGAAGCTCAGCAGGATGTCAGCCCACAGATCAGGATCAGGCCCAGTGACAGTAACCAGAACTTCATCATCTTGGACCCAGAAAGTCCCTGAACCACACACTGTTGGAAGTTGTAAATCTCTGTAACCTCTTCCGTTCATAAACACTCAGCAGGCAATATCTGCCACTACTGATGACAGGGACAGCCCAGACCAGCCATCCTTACACTATATTCTTATCATGAGAAAACATGGAGAAGGGATGGAAGTTGAGCACATGACTCAATGACTTGATTGGAAATGGCATCAGCTGGACTACAGATCAGACAGAGAAGCCAGAATCATTTAAACGAGGCTGTCTGTTTTCCAGATGGAAAAGACTGCCTTTATCTGGCCCTGGTGCAGTAAAATGTTAATTTTGCATACTTTTAATGCTGAAGTAGTCAGTTGGTTTAACCAGGATGAGGTGATTAACTAGAGTGTGAAAAGGTACAAGAAAGGGAAGAAGAGCTTCTTAAGTTGTATAATGAAGTTATCCATCACCTTGCCACACAGGACAGCTCTTCTACACCTCAGTATAAAAATTGGCTGGCTCTAGAGAGATGATTTTACTTGAAGGTAAACAAATTAGTAACTCACTGAGATGACTGTAAGTCCTTTTCACAGAATCACAGAACCACTTTTCTATGGAAATAATTATTTGCAACTGATTCAGTCTCTCATAATCTCCTCCTCATTTTCAAAGTCCATCTGTAAACAATCACTGCTTATTCTTAATAGCTAAATTACAGTTCCTTGGTCAGAAAACAGGGAGTGCAAATGACTCCAAGGTAGCCTTGGCTATCCAAAACAAGTTTTTGACCACCTTCTCCAAACCAAAATGTCTAAACCCAACTATCTGGCCCAAAGAACCTCTAATTACGGAAGCAGAAAGGGATGTAGAGTAGGAAATGGCAGATAATGACAAGATGGTTATCAGCCACCTCCTTTTTCAAAAATTTCTCTTACCTTTCTTATCTCAAAAACCCCACAAGTCATGTCTTTCCCATAGTTTAAAACAGGCATAGAGATAAATAAAAGCCTTCACGTTAAGCTAATAGAGCAATGAGCAACAAGACAGCCATAAAGAAAGTAAATATCCTCATTATGTAATTAGAAAATTTATTTTATGTAATATTCCAGACGTTTGTTTGAGTATAAAGCCATATTCCTCAAAGAGATTGTGTATGTTTATACATATTTTAGCAGCTGCCTCTTAAAAGGTTTCACAAGACATCTCATTGGGAGACAAAAGAAATTTGCCCAAAATATTCTGAAGCAATCATGCAATAAAAGTGTTCCAGAGCTGTTCCCAGAGAACACAAATACAGAAGGCCCAGGGAGCAGTTTCCTAAGCAGTCTGTTCAAAGGACAGCAAGAGTCTCAGAATAATGACTTCCAAAGAAAGGACAAACACTGCTGACCAGGAAGGGGGTGGTAAACAAGAGAAGGTTAGCCTGATGGTTCTTCAAGATTGTAAGGAATCCACAGACCCTGATGAAAAGGAAGTCTTGATTGCAGGGTCTGTTTCGACTGCCAAAGGAGGCAAGCTACGCTGACAAAACGAACCTCAACTGCACCACGTGGAATGTGTTCTTCCTATCACAACGGACAGAGCCAGTTTGGGAACTGTTTATGACTGTTTATGTCACCCAATGAACAGAGAATAAGTGCCCAAAATGTGGAATAGCTTATCAAAATTTTATTGAACAACTTTCTGCTTTTGGTGGTAGCAGTTCTGGGCAAGATAATAAACCATAATCCAGTATTGGAACTGAACGTTCTCCTGCCCAAAAAGGACCGTATGTCTGTTGTAGTCCCCAGACAGATTTTTAGGAGCTAAATATTCTTAGTGTTGAAATTTTATAAAATACAGACCCCATTTGATATTAGGAATTGCTAATGAGAATTTCCAAAGAACAATTATTCACATTTAATTGGATTTAAAGCTATTCAAAGGCTTTTCTTTTCTCTTGCAATTTTAAAGTAAAGAACATTCTTTATTTTTGCAAAACCGGTTTAATACTGCTAATAACCAACTAAAATAGTAAGATAAAATAGTATTGTGAAAATTAAAATAGTATTGTGAACATTACACACACGGTAATGTAATCCATAGATTTGGAACATAACAGACTATACAAGAAGGAAATTAAAGAAGCAGGAAATAATAATTCTTCTACACAAAGAAACTGGAATCTGTAGAATGGTATATCTGTGCCTACAGAAATCAAACTCTAATGGTCACAGACTACATAACCAAATGGTAGATAACAATGCCTGGGTCAGCAGTTGAGAGGAAGCCTCTGTCTTATTTATACAAATCATGGATCAAAGAATCTAAGTTCAAGGGAAAGCAGTATGAAGTTTCTTTTATCTGGTCTATTTGCCAGGCTGGTATAGATACAGTCCATGCTACTAGGACTTATTAAACGAACAAACAAACAAACAAACAAGCAAAAAACCTAATTTGCAGTAAGGACTTGAGAGGTTTTCTTGACCTCCCTTCTAGGAGTTCTCTGTTATCTCCGAAATGTGCAAATAGATCTTTGTCTAAAGATTTGGATAAACAACAAAGATTCAGAGAATATAATGACAGAGAGACCAAATGTTAGACAATAAAGCAATTTCTATTTTTTGGTCTTCTATCATATCTTCTAGCATATCATTAACCTAATCTAATTTGCTACTAGATACAAGTGTTAAAGGATTTTTTTTTCTGTCTACATACTAGGTATTTCTAATTTTTGAAGCTTTTGCAACAATGTCAGTTTTTAGTAACTGCAACCAGGTTTGCTCTCAGTTTGATGGCAGGTTTCTTTCAGCTTAGGGCAGGTTTCTTTCATTTTAGGGCAGACTATATTTTCAAGGAATGATTAAAATTTTCTGAGAATTTCTGTAAAAGGTTAATTTATTTAAATTGCTTTTAAATCAGTTGTATTCTAAAACTTTTAGATCAGTGTGTTCAAAGACTGAGGTGAAAAATAGTCTTTCCTTTATATTTCCCCTACATGTAATTCCTCTATTATTTCTGGATTTCAGAATAGAGAACCCTTCTGCCACACAGCTCTCCAGTCTACCTTTCTTCTGTCCCTGTCCAGACCCTACAGATTCTTACAGAGTGCTCAATATAACTGTTGAAAATCAGGCTGCATTTATGTGGATTTAAGTGAAAAGTTCCCTGAAGGGACCAGCTCAGTTCTACCTCTACTCTGAAGGTTTCCAATATGCTAAAAAAAAAAAAAACCTGTACAATTTCCACCTTGGAACTGAAATCTGAGTATTTTGGCTGAGGGACATTAGTGGCACATGTTCAATCAGAGTCACAGATGACTTGAGTTCAGGTTCCTATCCTGCTCCTTTAGAGCTGAATCTTTTGCCACAAATTGCTGTTTTACCTGCAACAGCAAAGACTGCAAGATGTTTTTTGCTTCTATATCTACTGTCTGTATCTACTGCCTTACTACAAGACCAAATCTTACTTTACTTTTGTAATTGTTAAGTCTCTAAATGAAATGGCATTCCTAAACATCACTTATGCATCCCTTTCTTCAAATGCTGGCATAAGGAAATGAGTTCCATCCCTTGGTAGTCGAAAGATGTAAGAGCTTTCTCCAAAAAAGTGGCCTAATCAAAGAGATGCTCAGCATCAGCTGTGACTGACCAGAGTGGAAGTTGTTGCTGCTCAGAAACTCTGGAAAACTTATTTGGGTTCCTAAATGTGTATTTTGACTCCTGGTTTGGTTCAACAGCTAAAGAAAGAATTAACACTGACAGATTCCCAAAGAGATACTGCTGCCAGAAGGACAATTTCCTCTAGACTGGTTAACAGCAGTCCAAATAAATCTGCCTTCAATGGAAGTATTAAAAACAAGACCATGAGTGCTGTGTTGGGGTAAATATCTGTGATAAGCTTGGCAGTAAAGAAAGGGGGAAGAAAAGCAGGATCTGGAAGAAACATGGGAATGGCTATTCTGAAGCAGAACTACAGCATATCCATCAAGGGTCCTATTTCTAACATCGACTAATACCATCTGCTGAGAGGAAGACTGAAAAACCCTCTCTTAGCCCAGCTCAAGTTCACCAGTTGTCTTATGCCCTATGACACGACGGGTTTTGTCTTTACAAATCTTGTGGGTTGATAAAATAAGAAGAAAGATCCTGGGCATTTTATTTACCCACAGAACATCTCATCTTCACTAGAATCCTGAAAGTGTGAGGAAAGATTCTGGGCATTTCACTTACCTGTAGAACTGCCCTTCTCTGGAATCCTAATAAATTATGGTATAAAAGCCAGACTGCTGTTTATGTGTTTAAAAGTGTTTTGGGACAGGCCACATAATTTTACTCATTTCATCCGTTGCTAACTCTGTGAAGTTAAATCCAGTAGAGGAAACAAAACCAAATTGGTTACATGCACAGAATCTGTACCACTTACACAGATCTATATAGTCCTAACACAAACCTTTACTTTCAAGGAAAAGAAAAATATTAGGCTTCTACAGGACCTTTGATGGGATTCAGCTGCACTGGGACATGGTTCTGCAGTGCACATGTAAGAAAGAAGGAAGTGTTTGGTGTGAATGTCCTAGGACTTCATCTGTATTGCTATTTTTTACCATAAGCCTTTTTTTATCATCTTCTGGGAAACGTCTTCAAGGTTTATTTCAGCCAAGCTTCTATATTAGGCTGCTTTAAGTTCCCTCTAGCACTTACTCTGTAGTATCATCCCTAGTTGGGAATGCCGTCATTTGCTTGAAGGTAAGTTCTTTGAACTTGATTTTGAAGATAAACAATATTCTTCTCATTCAGATTTCCAAAGCATTTCAAAATAGCTTCCAGATCTAAAGTAATGAACAATTACTATCCTTAATGGAATTCACTAATTACATGATTCATGTGTAACACAAGAAACATTCTTTATTTGTATTGTTAAAACTGACTTTCTTTTCCCTAGTTCTATCTATAAAATGTTCAATCTTAAATTGTATTATTCAACAAATTTACCTTGGCATGTGCACTTCCATGCAAATAACAAAACTACAAAAATGAAAAGTGGCATTCAAAATTTAAAAAAATTATCATTATCCTGTTTCTCAGTGAGTTTCATGTGGATTTTTAGTGCAATCAAGGCAAGACAAGAGGAAATTCATATGGGTCAATGAAAGAAAGAAATAAAAGGATGAGGGAATTGGGACTGAGCTCCTGAACTGCAGTTTTAATGACTGCATTTTTATAAATTCATAAATTTCCTGCCTGTCTCTTTTGGTAATTCTGAAGTGCCTTCGCAAAGCTGATCTGAGTGAGTTTAAGTTCTCTAAACTGCAGGTGAGCAGTGCTGGGGATTGTTTAGCTAGCAGGACACAGCACTTTTTAACTCCAGGAAAAAAATGACGGGTTAGAGAGCCTTATACATTTATCTGTGATTACTGAATCTAGGATCCTTTAAAGTAAATTAAGTAGGCAGGAAAAAAATTGCCTTGGTTTTGTTACTTCTTCTACACAGAGGTCAACAACTACAGTCACATGACTCTCAATTTGCTCAAAAAAAAGCTGTTTAGGGACACATATCCCAAGGGCCGGCATAACATAGACCAGAAGAACAAGCTGCCCTCCCAGTCTTCCTGTGACCCTCTCTGATTTCAGGATTGACTGCAGTTCCTCCATCTGCCTTTTCCCAGCAGTGTAATTCACATAAAATATTTTAAATAGGAAAAACTCAGATTAGTAAGTGCTACTTACATTTACAGAGTCTTCGGCAACTATCTACAGCTTTTCTTTTTCAGATCTTCTCAGGTTTTACTCCACGGTGCTTTATGTTTCAAATCTTTTAAGTTTCATGTAAGGGCAGTCGGCTGGGATTGATGTTTCCAGCAAGTCCTCATCGCAAATGCTTGGCAAGCCTAGAAAGCACCGTCTGAGGCCCAGGAGCTGACAGAGTTAGGAGATCTTACTGTACACATCAGTGTAAGGCGACTATCTTACTTTAGGTAAGAAAATCCGATGAAAAATTGCAAGCCAGCCATAGTCACACAGGGAGCCATAAAATAGATTTGGCTGCTCAAGGTTTTAATAGTTGGTTAAAGCTAGAAGTGACAGTGGGCAAAAAAGCAAGAGACCGGCTGAGCTCCCACTTTCAAGCCTGGACAAGCCCCAGGGTGCCTGCACTTTGGTAATGGGAGGGACAGATTTTCTCATGCTTGTCCACTCAGACTTCTTCATTTGGCTGACCACGAGCAGCCAGCAGCTGGCATGGCCACCTGGCCAAATTGGCAATAGCCATCCGTTCATGCTTTTGCAGCTTGGAGCATCTGGAAACGCCTGCGGTGCCATGGGCTGTCATTGACCATTGTCTCCATTATGTCACCTCAGGTGAAGTTTCCTCCGGGTGATGCGCAGCAGCTGCAGTACCCAGCTCCACCAGCGTCACTCCTGGCTCTACTACGTCCCCAGCCATGCTGGGTTTCAGTGTGGCACTGGCATTTTCTTGGTTCCTGGATAAGCTGTTCTTGTCCTACTCTGCTCCGCTTCCAGCTGAAAAGATAGGCTGGCATAGGAGCAGAGCACGATGGGGAGCCTTGTGCAAGGCCTGAAATGTCAAACAGGACACGCTCTCTGGGGACACGTGCAGCTGCAGGTGTCTGCTCTTTGTCTTTCACCTCCCACAGCTGCCTCTGGATATGGGCAAAGGCAGGAAACTGAGTCATCCTCCCAACGCAGGCTCTTCCTTCAACACTAATGAGGGCTTTGAAGAAATCCTTCATCTCCCACTGCCTGTGTCCTTAGGACTGAGCTCTACCTGTGATGAAATCAGATGCTTGGGAGAGGAGGAGGAGTGTTACCTGGAAAATGCAATGCAGAGGAAACAGCACCTTGCAACAAACATGACTACATTTCATATCTTGTCTGCAGAGACTTTTTGCAAACCCAAAAATTAGACTTATGAGCATATCTCTTTCCTTTGTGAACCATATTTAACCTTGTTTGACATGTATTTACAATGAAATGATTCTACTTTCTAGACAAGTTTTCCCAGGTTTACCCAGCTTTAATCTGAAGCCAATATTCTGACTTGTTTTTCACTTCATCTCTTCTATATTACTCCAACCATTTCACCACAGGTTAAAAAAGAAAAGAAAGAAAATGTTCAAAATTTATTGAGTTTCAAAACAGGAGGGAGAAGAAGGAGAAATGTAGGAATGCTCTACAGTTTCTCAGATTTTGTGGAAATGTTTATACTCATAAATCCATGTGTTCCTGATTAGACAAATAGCCCTTTTGAGATAAACAACCTAACTATTCTGGAAAAAAATCTTTTAACTGCAAAGTCTCCAGAAGAGAAAAGTTCCTAAATACTTCTTAGCAGTGGTTTGGAGTAATTGGTGGAACAAACATTTAACAGAAAGTTCAGGCTTTTTTATGCAGAATTGACTTTAATCTGGCTGCAAATCATACGTGATAATTTGGTGGATGTGGGTCTGTTACAAGTGTTATGGGTATTTACCCATCAAAATAAACATAACAAACTGTCTTCTACAGCCTGCAGTCCCTGGTTAAAACAGTTTTTCCTATTTCATTACTCATATTAAACAGAGTTCTTTGATGAAACCTGAGTTTGGTTCTAGTGGTTGTATTGGTGGTTCTAGTGTTGTATTATATTTATTATGGTTTAAAAATAACTGTTATACAACACATGTATTGCCAGTGACTGTATTTTTGTAACTTCAATCTGCTACGGATGTTTCCAAGGCTCAGTGATCCTCCCACCCACCTCACACTTGCAGGGTGCAGAATTACTGCATGGAGCTATAGAAAATAGTTATACGGTCATGATTTAATATCAATATTAAATGCTCAAAGATTCTTAGGATGTTTATTATTTTGAATGCTCAGGGAAAAGCAGAAGGGATAAAGATATATTTACCTCTGCTGTCACTTTTTTATTGTCTCAGTTTAATGTGTTTTAATCATAGAGAAAATGTTAGCATGCTACTAAAAAAACTATCAGTGAGTATTGAAAATAAGTACCCATTGGAAAATATTGCAATTAGTCTTTAGTAGAATATTTTCAGCCTCCTCATGGAATATAGTCCTTTCTCACAGTACAGACACTTCTCTACATGATTTCTCTCTGTGTGTGTACATACAAGTGCATGAATGTACTTGTGTGCATAGTTCTGCTTTCTAAACTTATTTCTAAACTTTCTGCACTAAGGAATAATACATGTGCAGTTTAACTGGGACACATATTTATGACAAGCAATCATTTTGCAAAGGGTAGACGTTAACCCTTATCCCCGTGGTATGATGACCATGGGTATATGATCTGTTTTCAAGGCTGGGTGCATGGCTATTGATGAGCAGAAGGAAGAGCCTTCC
>NW_008239054.1:4798180-4802060 GCF_000691975.1 Corvus brachyrhynchos | reverse complement strand
TGAACGGAGCACCTCGCTAAAAAAAATTGGCTGGTATCAACAGTTCAGCCTCCACATATTTCTTAACACTTTCCTGCTGTTGAGTCACACTGCATTGTAAAATCACCTTGCAAATCAAAAAACTGTGATAGTTTAAACACTTTTCAAACAACCTCAGATGCTTATGAACTATAGGCCAAATGTCAAGGTATTTACTCATGGAGTTAGATCCTACTGAACAATAGCTGGCATCCTATGTCAGAGCGCTACCCGCAAAAGCTGAAGGCATGCTGTGACTGCTTGAGATCTTCAGCACCTTGCAAAGCCATGTGGGTGTTCAGGATAGTGTGATTAACCCAAGGAGCAGGAACAAAAAAGGAAAAAAGAGAACCAATCTGGCCCATAATCAGAGAGCCAGTCAGGTACACACAGCTGTGCACAGTACAGATTGCAGGGTGACACCGGTTCTGTTGAATTCAATAGAAAAATGCTTACTGGCTTTAACAAGGACAGATTTAATCCTAGATCCCGAAATATCTCCACAAACCAGTTAATTTTAAGTATAAAATGTCTAAATGCATGTTTTATCAAGCCACTTTTATGTTTCGCTGGCCCCTTTATCTTGTGTCAACCAAAAATTCATAATACCAATTTTGACTGAAGGCTGGCTTTAATTACAATTTCTTTTACAGGTCTCAACTGCTTTTTGTGTCCTGGGAAATGAGAGCAATTCTTTCTATCATATTCAGAAAGAAAATGAAAAGGTTGGTAAATGTATAAGTAATTTTAACTGATTCATTGATCTGAATACTTTTAAAGTAATACAGTAAGTATTTCTGTCACACTTTGAAGTTAAGCTTGGAGCTCAGTTACATCCCTTAGGGTTATTGTATAGCCATTAAGAATGTGTACCTTTTATCTGGTGCCTTCAATTAATTGAATTTCAAAAATATTCTCAAATGTTTTTAGAAAATCATTTAGTACCTGGAGGACATTCCCGTGTGATTTATTGTTACAGTAATTAAAAACAGTGAGTATTACACTGGTCACTGTTGGAACTCCTGTCTGCCTTTGGCTATATTTTGGTTTAAGTTAAAACATATAGTGCACTTGAGAGACTTGTGAAGGGAGGTAAGAAAAAAATTAATTCTTTTCAGATTGCTTCAGAATTTTTGGCACACTTAGAAATAACCTCTTAAAGTGATCACAGTGATATTTACATGATAATTGTATGCAAGCACAATTAAACTTCAATATTAAACAATTAAATAGTGCTTTTCCTGCTATGGTGAATTATTCCTGACTACCCATATTAGTATTCTGTAGTTCTAATCAGTGCCATAAATAATTTTCAGTTTTACACATTCTGCTCTGAAGCAATTATTAAGAACTCTCAGGAAGAGTTAAAACAGCTAATGAAAATAATTAGCAGAAAAAAAATGATGGTTCATCCTGCATTGAAAGATAGCCCTAACTAAAAACTACAAACGCTGCTTTAATTGCATCTTTGTTTTCTGAGGCACTCACAGTTCTCCTCTGTAATCCCTTTTGTGCAAGAAGTGATCGCTCACGAGCAGCATTTTGCGGAGCTCCTCACTCACAGGAAGATCAGTGGGATTGCACCCTGGCCCACGTCTCTCCGGTTGTGTAACACGGAGGAAGGAGCTCATTGCTGTACTGCTTCCCTGGAGCTCCACCTCAGCAGCACTGCTCACCTGGCCAAAGTCTGCAGGCTCGAGCAAAGACACAGTGCAGGCAGGAGAACTTGGTGCTACTGACTCGCTTGGTGTCTTCTTGCCCTTTCAGGGTCTTCCAAGAGGCTTGGTTCTGCTTCTAAGTCTATAAAATTATGCTCTTTTCCTGCTAAAAAATAATCCTCTCCACCCATCCACATATTGAGAACACTAAGACAACCTTAGATATTTCTCAAACATCATCAAAATTTTTTTCTAACACAAAATAAATATCTTCTCAAATCATGGGCTCACAAATGGAATTATGGTAATAGTTCTTAGAAAATTCTTGAAAAAATAATCATGAGCCTAAATCTTTGTGGACTACAAAAGACCCTCAGATGACCACATAGGACCTGAAAATAAGTGTGGTTTATTAGCTTAGGCATGCATTTATGAATAAAAGTCTAGTTGTACAGATTGTGGCCAATACAGGCCAGTACCAGATAAACATTTCACATTTTAACGTACACACTGAAGTCATTGTTCAAAGTAATAACCTATCCTTTTAATAAACCATCCCCGTTACACAGAAATGCCTAAAGGTTTTCTAGTGTGCATCAGTCTTTTGAACATCACATAATGAATTTAATGTGAGAAAAGGAAAAGAAATGTACCTGTATGGATCCCTGCAAATTAAGATAAACCTTGCTGCTCTGAGGCTACCATATAACTTGGCACCCAAATCAGATGAGGACAAAAATAGTTTCAGTGAAAATCTGATTTCTATCCATGTATTTACTGCATTCTGAATTATATTGGCTTTCCTGTGAAATTATTCTAGTTAAGTAAATTATCTCAGAGGTTTCATGATTAAGCTAATGTGTTTCTAGGACCTTCATAGTGAACATGAGTTATGATACATGCATTAGTATATTATTCCTTGACTAGGTGTGATTTAGTAACCTCTACAGGAAAATAAAGGCCAAAAAAGTAAGAGATCGAGCTTCTGTTTTCTCCCATCTGATATCTTAGAAAGTAGGTCTTCAAAATACAGCCATAGTGTTGAAGGAATTGACACTGAAAATTAAATTATATTCTCTTTCTGAATGGAAATATGTGTTGCTATCACCAGAGCTGTTTGTCTAATGACATGGAAAATCAAGGGTTTTAACCACTTGGTATCATTTAATAATGGCCTTTTCACAGCAGAGAGGGCATTGCTCTAGATACAAAAATGAGAAAGAATGCCAAAGAATGCCAGGATAGACAGGACCCACAACACTTCTACAGTGAAAAGAGCACCTTTTAATAGCTTAAACATTAAAAATGGTTGAAACCTCAGCATTATTGGTCATTTAAACAAAAATAAAAAACCAGAAAGACAACCTAACATTACGAATTACATGAAACAAGATCTACAAACACCATTCCAGCCTTGGACTCTGGCCCGTGGTTTTTCGGGAGTGCTGCCCAAAAGCATTTGCTCCTGTTGCAAGCATCTTCCCAGATTTATCAGTGGCCAGTGTTCCCTCAGTGTCCATCATGTCACTATGGTTGACCTGCATGCATGTCTACTGGGATTCCAGCTCCTCTTAGTCTGGTTGCCCTCCTGCCTGGCTAGGCCAGCTTCTGACAGAAGGCCACTGTGTTTTTTGCTACGTAGGTCGGAGCGGCAATGGATGGCAATTTCCAAGGTATGCAGGTCGACATGAGCAAATTGCAAAAGACAGACTCGAGTCTGCTCACTTCCTTTAAGCATCACTGAAATAATTAATCTCGTTGTTGATCTCAGGGACCTGAGGTTATTATATTACAAAAGACACATATTAATGTACTGTTACTGGTGGTAGCTGTTAATATAAAAAAAATATTCTTTGAACCATGTCTTCTGCCCTTGAACATCATATTTCAGGGCAGAGAGGCAGCTTAATCCAGCAACTCCCCAGCCCCTCACCACTGGGGCTCCCCCCCTGTAACTCTGCTGTCGGGAAAAGCAGAGGTGGCCTCTGGCCGAGCACCCGGTGCCGGGATCGGGAAAGGGTTGGAGGAAGACATTGAGAGGTCCCGGTCCCCTCAAAGGACATTAGCGCCGAAGGGTAGGTGTCACCTCCAGGCTCTGGATGGTGTCACCCCGCTCTGTAAAACACGGGCTCGGCCGGGCAGGCAGGCGGCTGGACGGGGTCCCCGGGGGACGGCGGCGGCTGCCCCCGCACGGGCAGGACGCT
>NW_008239054.1:4797445-4798160 GCF_000691975.1 Corvus brachyrhynchos | reverse complement strand
GGTGGAAGGGAGGAAAAGTCCAGACCCGCAGTGCCGGGACGAGGACGGCACACACGCCTCCTGTGCTCCCAGGGGGCATCGCAGAGCCCTCGTCCCGCCGGCGGGGAGGCAGCCCTGGGCGGGCAACCAGGGCATCCACGTCTCTGGGGGTTTGTTACTCCGCTTTAAAATGCAAAGGGTCGTGGCATGACTGGCTTTCTGTTTACAAGTGCAGATGGGGAGAAGGCTCACGTTTTCTTTCTCCCTGAGGTTTCCCCGCCTTGAAAGCTCCAAGGGCAATCCGAGGAGGGAGAAAGGGGAAAGAGAAGAGGATTTCCTAGTTTCAGCATTCATCAGATTTACCCTGTCATTGCACTACAAGGTGCAGCGTGTGTCGAACACTACGAGCACGGGGCCATGCAAATGACACAGGCATGAAAGAACCCTGGCAAGAATAAATCTGTCGATGTACAGATGTTCCCTATTAACGTTACTGTTCAGCCTTGGTGGTTACTGTGGGAAGACACCGGATTAAAAATTCCCATTGCCACCCCACCTCTCCTGAACCTTTCTCCCCACACCTCTTTGTCTTCGCTTAATTAGGTAGGATATTATACTCTCTTTTTCTCTTCCTCTGTCTTATTGAGACGTCTGCCCAGGCTCACGCCTTTAAACAGGAATGATATTGATCCCTCCTCCCCCTTCTGTCAATCCCGATTTGTCCCTTTTCCTGCTG
>NW_008239054.1:4790658-4796883 GCF_000691975.1 Corvus brachyrhynchos | reverse complement strand
CGGGCTATGAATAAAGCCGAGGCGGCCGGGGGGACAGGTACAGGTGCCCGTCTCCTGCGCGCAGGGCTACGCCGACGTCCCAGCCCGCCTCCTCCAGCGGGAGGGAAACAAAGACGGCGAGAGAGACAGGGAGAGTTGCCTGTAAGTTTAGCGCCTTTCAGTCTTGACTCGCGGAGATAAATGATAGTTTGGAGGTGCGCGCAGTTAATCACCGCCACGGCTGCCGTACAGCGTGTGCAACCCGCAGATCATTAGGTTAAATGGAGGACATTCGTGTCCTTCCAGAATCAATGCAATTATTGTTGGCAACAAGGACAACAATTGGAGTGGCAGCACTAATTTTACTAACCTGCTATTAATTATGGTGTCCCCCACGCCCCAGATGGCTTTTATAACCCGTGGAAGCAAGCGGTGCTGGCTGCTTCTGTTTTAAAACGGGAAAAGTTGGAAGTGGAGTGCCTGGTCGTGTTGGAAAGTGTTAATCAGTAGGAAAGAGTTTTTTTTTACTAGTCACTTGAGCGTCACTCTGGTACAGGGGGTTAGTGAAGTGGCTGTGGCGCCTGGGGACCGAAGGCTCCGTGCCGCGCCGCGCAGGTACCGCGCACTGAGACATGCCTGCGTTAGCTCCCCGCAGCTCCCTGCCACGCCAGCCAGCGCAGACCAGAGGAGAGAAACCCTGCCATGGCACAGCCATCGCTACCAGGTTTTAGCCGAAGCCGGGCGTGATCGCAGGTAAAAAATTTCTTCTTTTGGTGGTGATGCTTGTGTGTATGTGTGTGCGTGTGTGTCTCTATGGAAGCGGGGGGTGGAGGGGAGCGGTGGGGCTTACCCCCCCCCCCGGCCCCCCTTCTCCTTCGGAGCCTGCTTTAGCAGCAAGGCAGCTGAAAACGAACTGCTGGAGGGAAGAGAAACTATCCGTGATGAATCATTTGGCTTTGTGCAATCTTTACCTAGGACAGAGGGTAAATGTATTTTAACAGATGTGTGTTATTTCTTGGGAAGGGGGTGTGGATATGATATTCAGCGAGCACTAAGGTAAGGTACCGAGTCAAACTTTTTGGATTTTAAGGCGAACTTTAAAAGACACAGAACCTGACCTTGCAAGTAGGAAAGTTTTACATTCGCAGAGAAGTAAGTTGAAGATATCGGCTGCCAGAGAGCTCAAAAGTGGTGGCATCTGAATGCCTTCGGGTCTGCAGCACTGGGGGTTCAGGAGCTGAGCAAGGAAATTTTATACAATCTTTGCTTTGCTAGTGAAAGCATAGTTGCAATGCTCTGCACTGAGCAGGTAAATGTGGGCATGTTGTAGGGTCCATCTATAGCCATAGAGAGCTGCCCAGGTCATAGCATTTGCTTCTCTTGCTGAAAAGTTTTGTGTGTGTGCATGTGTGCATGTAAGAGAGAGAGAGAGAGAGAGAGAAAGTGTTGGCTCTAGTTCTTAAGTGTGAAAAGTTAATAAATACAAAGAAGAGAATGAGCATGTGAGGCCTTTTTGCTTTAATCTAGATTGTTTGCCAAGAGGATTGAAGATTTACAAAATGAAAGCATTCAAATGGATAGCTTTGAACATCTGATTTTACATGTAGCTGTAAACTGAGTAAATTAATTAGCAGCGCCTTCTTACGCAACTGTTCTGTTGGTCATCATGGCTCTGCCAATTCCATGCCATGGCATGGGTTTGTGCAGGTCGGCAGCATCGGCTCATTCGATTCAAAGTGCAGGAGGTGCAGTTACACCTCAAATTGGCTCAGGAAAAAAAAAATATTTACTGTCAATAGCAAGTTTATGGGAGCTAACCTACTTGAAAATGTTGTAAGCTGCCCCGGGTTCCATGTCAGATTCCAAATGGGCAAGATGTAGAGCTTCACAGTGTTTGTCAGGCAGTGTCAATGTTGCTTTAAGTCTGTAACATGAAAACAAAGCAAGCTTGACTGAAAGAGCTTGCTAAAGTCTGTTTAGCCCATAAGCAAATTCCGTTGCTGAAATATTTCCAGGAGTGGCAGTAACCCCTCCAAAAGAGAAGGCGATGAAAACGCAGATAGTAAGTGTAGCTGCATTAACTGCCTCTAGATCATGTCCCTGAAGACGTCCATCAAAGCCTGAGTCCTGAAGAGGTTCTGTTTTACCTGCTGTGGCCTGTTCCAGGATCACAGGGTTTCATTCTCATTCCATGTTTTTACAATAAAACTTGTATGAGCATTGGCTCCAGATTCTCAGAGGAAAAGCTCAAAACGCTGGGAGAGAGACCTGGTTGGGCTTTGGATGGGAAATACCTGCTCGCCTGAGTGTGCAGGCTGGTTCTGACCAGAAGGGAACTCTCCAGCATGTCCTATTGATCGTGATGGGTTTCCTTGCTCAAACTTTGGAGAAAGCAGTGTGTGTGTTTCTTTCTCGAAAGCTGTTAACTGCTTTGTACAGGAAAGGGGCTTTGACGAGGATCAATTTTTATTACACAGCAAAGACTTGCATTTTCCAAATGCCTAAGGATATCGCCCACAGCATTAAGCGCCTTTGCTTGGATTTGAACAGTGTTACGTTGTTTATGTGCAAGAACCACAAAGGTTATTTTAAATCATTGTGGGGCTTAATGCATGTTTGTGCTCTGGCACCAAAATTCAAGATGAAATATAATTGTGTTGAGTTTGTTATCAACAAAGGGCCATTATTTGTAGACTGTAAGTGAAACAAGACATCAACAGTGGGGGAGGACGTAATGTCAGCTTTCAGCGTTTAAGTGTTTAAGGTTATTAAGGTTTTTTGTTGCTTTTTCTTTTTGTTTGTTTGTTTTGGTGGGGTTTTTTTAATGACTGCTTTCTAGGGAATACAGATTGGAACTGACACAAAGTTGACCGGGGGTAAAGTAATAGAGCAGGCAGGCTGCAAAGAAAAATGACAAATAATTATCATGATTAATACAGGAAAGTTCAGTGTGAAAATGGGCACCAGAGTATTTGCATGGCGCAGTGAAAGACAACTGTGATATATAAATAGACAAGGACTATAAATATTGAATTTCTCCTTGTATTTTAAAGTTTAATAGACTCATCTAAATATCAAAACCTGTAGTGTACTCTGGGCCACTGCGGAGTTGACATCTGCAGTGGGGGGAAAAAAACACACCAAAAAAAAAAAAAAAAAAAGGACCAGGACACCAAGACATTTCCCAAACTGTAGCCTGGAAAACTGGGAGGACTTCGGACTTCTTCAGGCAGTCCTCCAGCTCTCCCAGCTAATTATAGTGCTTTACACCAAGCCGCTCTTGAGATAAGTGCAACTATTTTCTTCCCTAGCACCGGTGAGTTTTATTCCGGAGCTTAAACAAACATCCCCCAGCGCAATGGGCACAGGAGGCAGAGGGAGCAGCACAGAAGACTGCGTGCAGACCATTGTGTAAATACTGGGTGTCTTTTCCTCCCAAACAATGCAATAGTCCGTCAGCACGCCGCACAGAAGGAAGCTGCTGGTAAAGAGTCACTAAAAGTATCATTATACCTTGGCAGCACCGGGGTATAATGCAGGAGGAGGAATAGAGAAGCGCTTCTATAAAAGAAACCCAATGGCAAAGTTATTAATATTCTCAGAAATAAAAAGAAATTAGCATTTCAGGTGAGGAAAGAAAAGGCACTTTCTTCCCATCCAAAAATCAATACAGAATTCCAAACCGATTATTTATGTCATTTGATTCCCTTTCTTTATATGTTTCTCCCGGCTACAGATACTGAGCTGTCAGGATAATTTGCATGTACTGTATCTGATATCTTTTATTTGCAAACACTCTAAAGCGCCATAAAACGCCTCTCGTTGTAGTCTAACTCAATCTGAGAACTAGTATTTTCATCTGTAAATTAAAGCAATTACGCAGCAGATATTATATTATGTGTACTGTGGTCTCCAGATAGTCATCAATCACCCTCAATCGAGCTGTCAGTGTGGGCAGATTCGTTTCTGGGAGGCAGTCTTCCAGCTGGGGAGAAGAAGAGAATATCATCATTAATTAGAGTGTGACCCTGGGGCTATTCACATGTCTGAACCCAGGAATCTCTCTGAGCAAGTCTGCACACCATGGAGCAGCGTTCGACTGCACCAGCAGCCCAGCTTCAGCCTCGGAGCTGACTCCTCCGCTTCCTCCATCCTCCCGGGGGCTGCCTGCTTGCCCTGCCTCGGTGGTCCGGGCCGGCGGGGGAGAGGCGCTGGGGCTGCCAGCATCTTCCCCCGAAGACCCGGTACCTGCTCCCTCCGAGCGTGAAGCAGAGGGGGGTTGCTGCCTGCTTGTGGGGGGGCGGGTCCCAGACCCCCAGAGGGTAGGGAGGCTGATAGCAGCGGTGGGATGGGTTGGGTAGAAGAGGATGTTGGAAGTTTGAGATGGGATCAAAGTCGTTTAAACCTGAAAAGTCACATCTTTTCCATCATTCCCCGGAAAACGCTTGTAGGGTTTTCTACCTGTAACCACACGCCTGAAATAAAAGCCGAAAAGAAAAGCAGAAGTGCTTATCATGTGCTTTATTGTCAGCGTTAGCGCTAATTTTAACTGTTGATTAAATCTTAAATGAAGACTCAGTCGTGTGTCCCTTCATATGTCTTGTTTGTAATTGAGACTAATTATTACTGTGGGGTGGGAAGAAGCAGCTGCTCATTAATTAATTTCTAATTAAAAGTGCTTACTAGCCTTTCAGTGACTAAGGAGGGTGGGGAAAATAGCTGATACAACATTGATCGTTCAGATTAAAAACATTCATTTCCTTCCCTTGCCCGCAGAAATATATACGTGTTGCAAGCAGGCGTTGCCGCTACCGGAGAGCTTCCCAAACTTTCGCCCCTGTTAGGCAGGCTGAAGGCCGTGCTGGAGAGTCTATTTTCCATGTCAGGGGAAAGGTTCCCGAAAATGAGTGTTAAACTTACAGGCAGGTTAATTTGAGTAGGTTTTGCGTGACGTCAGGGGCTCGGCTCTTTTAAAACAACGTGCTTGTGAGCTGATGCATTTGTATCACTTTTCTTCTTTCCACCTTTTATTTTTCCCCGGGTGCAAAGTATTTATTTTTGCCGTCACCTTTGCCAGCCTTGGAGCCTACATGTAACAATTATTTCTGTGTCGTAGCTGTAGCGGGGAAGGTGCTAAAATCGCCGTACATAATTAAAAGAAAAGTTTAAGTTTTCATGTAAATAAATTAAATGTGGTTTTCTGCTTCGTCCTATAAGCATCTAGGGACCTGTGGTTACCAATCAATTGGTACAACAGAGCACAGCCAGGCTGCAATAGCGTGCAGATCAGACGTCTCGCCTTGTTTCTAGATAACTGGGAGCCTCTGTACCATGTCCTATCCTCAGTTTGGCTACCCTTACTCCTCTGCACCCCAGGTAAGACTTTTTGCCTACCAACATTAATTGATTGAATTTCAGTCCTTATCGATGCCTTCCGTCCGGGATGAGGGCGGCAGCGATCCTCTCCCGCATGCGTTAGCGGCAAAGCCGATGCTCGCTCCGCAGCTTTCCAAGATGCCCAAGTTCTGTGGCGGGCACCAATTTTAAAATGGGAAGAAACACGCGGGATTTAGGGTGTTTGGGGGTGATTAAGACGCGTGGGAGAGGATTACAGAGATGAGAGGGGTGAGAAGGGGGGCTAGAGATTCCCCCAACCCCCACCTGCACCCCTCCCCTTTTTTTTCTCTTTCACGATTAAATTCACAGTTTACCAATTAAACACGGACGTACGGAGGTCCGGCCCGTAGAAACAGAATGGGATATTCTAAACCAGCAGGTCAATAACAGATGTGTGCGTGGCTGCTACAAACCTGCAGTCAAAATAAATATGCATGAATGACTTCGAAAAAAACGTTTAAAAACGCAGATGGGAATCATTGTGCTGCAAGAAGAGAAAACGGTGTAAACACCAATCTTGTGAAAACACCCCAGGAAAAGTTAGCTTTTAAATGCAAAGGGCCTGAGGAATGTATTATAGAGGATTAAACACCCACAGGCACGGGGCGTTCGGTTGTTGTTGTTGTTGACGCGTCTTAAAAACTGATAAAATACTTGCACCTCTGCTCTTCTCTAGAGCGTTTCTATAACGATTGAAGTAAAATACGGAAGGGGAGGGAGAAGGGCGGGCGACACCCCAAAGCTACGACCTGATTTGAAAAAAAAACCCAAACCAAACCCAAACAAAAACCCACCAAACCCATACAATCTAAAAACAACCGAACCCCAATTTGGTTATACTTTGGGAAG
>NW_008239054.1:4788490-4789687 GCF_000691975.1 Corvus brachyrhynchos | reverse complement strand
CGCCGCTCAGCATCTCCCGGCCCCAGCCATGTCGCCTCCCCTTCCCCACACCGACACGGGGTCCTCCGCCCCCCGGGCGGGCGGTAGCGCGGGGGGCGATCCCTCTTAACAGGGGCGGTAATTATCTTTTCCTGCGCGGAGTCAGGCTTGGGCATCCCGTGTATATTTATTAGTTTCAAACCAGCGCAAACCCCCTTACACACCGTTCCCAGCTCAGAGGCCCATTGGGCGCCGGTGACCTTTCCTGGAGGATGTGCATTAAATATTCAGTCGCAGCCCAGTGTCATCTGCGTTAGGTTCCTACAATTTCAGGAACAAAAGGGTAGAGGAGATTACTAATAAAAGGAGTAAGAGGAAATATATTTCTATTAACACTTACACCCTGGGGTCACCCAGACGAATTCTGTTTGGGGACGACTAATGAAACGAGAGGGAAGTGGTATATTTGTGACTTTGCAATCTGCTAGGATTTCCCTGCTGCCCGAAATGTTGACATTGACTTTACCGTAAATAAAAACAGGCGGTTCCTTCCCTCTTTCTGCCATCACCGCCAAGGCAGAGCGGGAATTTGCATTGCCCGCTGCTGCTGCTAGCTGAACCTTTCCTTCTTGCTTTCCTTCTTTGGCCTGAATTCTCAAGGCTGGTCTCCCTCATAAAGCTGAGCTGTCCTCATCCATCTCCCTCCTCTCCGGTCCAGCCGCCCTCCGGGGCATGCCGCAGGCAAGCGGCTGGGGACGGGGCTCTGGGACCCCGCGTCGGGCAGGTCCGCGGGGGGCGAGAGCGCGGTGTCACATCCCGGGGGCTCCCCTGTGCCTGCAGGTACGGGACGATGGACGGCGGGACGCGGAGAAAAAACGCCACCCGAGAGACGACCAGCACGCTGAAGGCCTGGCTGCAGGAACATCGCAAGAACCCCTACCCCACCAAGGGCGAGAAGATCATGCTGGCCATCATCACCAAGATGACCCTCACCCAGGTCTCCACCTGGTTCGCCAACGCCCGCCGGCGGCTCAAGAAGGAGAACAAGATGACCTGGCCCCCGCGGAACAAGTGCTCTGACGAGAAGCGGCCCTATGAGGAAGAGGAGGAGGAGGAGGAGGAGGAGGGTTCGCAGGAAGAGGCGATGAAGAGCGGGAAAGCCGAGGGTACCCTGCTAAAACCAGGCACTTAGCGGTTCGGCCGCGGGGGCTCGGCCGG
>NW_008239054.1:4786772-4787895 GCF_000691975.1 Corvus brachyrhynchos | reverse complement strand
TTGGTCCCTGGCGCACACTGCCACCTCCCTCAACCAGGCCGAGTACCCCTCCTGCATGCTGAAACGGCCGGGGGGCTCGGTCGCCGCCGCCGCTCCCGCCCCGGTCAGCGTCATCGACAGGCACCAGGATTCGCCGGTCACCAACCTCAGGAACTGGGTGGACGGGGTGTTTCACGACCCCCTGTTCAGGCACAGTACTTTAAACCAAGCCCTGAGCAACACAACAGTTTCCTGGGCTACCACCAAAGGAGCCATTCTGGAAACGGGCGCCTTGGGACGCGCGGTGGGGAACGGCGCCAACGTGCTCAAGGGGCAGCTCTCAAACCTGGCCCACCATGACTCAAACAAAGAGTTTCTGGCGTTTCCCAAATCAGGAAGCAAAATGTTTTGTTCCTAACAGGCCCGCCGAGGGGCAAAAGACTTTCTAACGCTTAAAGAGTCAGCTACACTGAAAAGAGACTTGCAAGAGTTTAAATTTAAATATAAAACTTTTTCTTCCTTTTTTTTTTTTTAAACAAACAACATAAACCAGGATTTAAAGTTCAGTTTGCTCAGTTCAACGGAAAGACTTTGCTCATTGCTGTTCTGAACATTTTCTCCTGGCTGCGACTTTAAGGGATCAATGTCGTGAAAGTTATTTAATTCCATGTCCAAAAAGCACGTACTATAGTGTAGACCTACTTAAAAAGTTTACATCCGAAAGTTTACAAACGGGAAATTTTAATTCAGATTTAATTTAAGGCATGCCGACATTAGTTATAAAGACTTTTCGAGAGTTTTTCCTCCTGATTTCCTTGTTAGCATATAATTCACAAACAGCACTTCTACTAAGTTTACACCTACTGCACAAATTTATCTTGACAAAAAAAAAATGTTAAAAGGTATGCTCACTCCAATAAATTGTCTGTTTCAGAGGTAACACAAGTGGTGGCGTTTTGCATTGGGCAACAAACAACTTCTATGTTTCAAATTCCCCCTCGGAGCCGGTCCAGGTAATTCCAAGGACTGTCAACAGGCTGTCGGGAGAGGGGAAGAGAGGCTCAGCGCAGCGCTGCCGCGGGACTGAGGACGCACCCACGGGAGGCACGCTGCGCGCAGGAGGGATGCTGGGCTGCACTCCGCG
>NW_008239054.1:4722132-4786677 GCF_000691975.1 Corvus brachyrhynchos | reverse complement strand
GGCGTCGGCCCCCAAGGGCCGGACTCTGCCGCGGCGTCGCCTCCGCCGTGCGCGGAGCAATTGATTCACACGGAAAATTTGATCTTTTAAAGAACCGTTTTAGCTTTCCAGCTCCTCTGCCAGTGCGGAGAATCGCTGATCCGCCATGAATATTTCAGCACTTCAGTACAGATGCTTTACCGTTTTGACATTAAATAGAGTGCAGCCAACAAAAAGAGAGAGGGAGGAAGAGCGCTCTCGACGTGTGATTCAGGAGCACTCGCAGCCAATTTACCACTTAGATAACAGGCGCTTAAAATATTTCATTTCCTTCCCCGGAACGGGAACAAACTTTACTGATCCCCGGACCGGGAGACAGGGAGAACTGCTGGAAAAGAAACTGCGAGGCAATAACAGCTTACCCGGACCGGCCTAAAACCCCTGAGCTTCGGCGCCCGGCGCTGCGGGGGAAGACCGAGAGCACCCGAAGGACCAAGCTGACGTCGGGACAAGGAGAAGAGCCTTCCTTGCTTCCCAGCATTCTCGCCCATCCCACCCCAGCGGCTCCCCGCCAGTCCACCTCCCTCCACAATAAATAAATAAATAAGAATACAATAAAGGGGGAAAATATTTAAAGGCAACTGTAAACGCAACCGAGACAACACTCAGCCAAAATATAACATACTCCAACCTGCGAAGTTTCTAGTGAGACCTGTTAGTGCAAGGACTGAATAAAGGAATCCAGGTGCGGAGATCAGATCAAGCCCTTCCCCTCTCTGCGAGCAGCCGTAATTGGATTGTATCCAGTCATATTCCCTGTCATTGTATTGACTTTCGCTCTCTTGGATGATATTATCGAGATCACTGAACCCCTCTGCTGATCTGGCTGTCAAAAGGCTCAGACAGGAGCCCCCGGCCTGGAAAACGTGCATCAGCCGAGATAATTTGAAGTGAAATTTTCATTTTGACAGTAAACCCCTCAATTTCTAAAGGCTCTGCACCCGGAGAGCTCGGTGGCAGGGGGAGGCTTTACAGAAAGCCCACGTCTTAAACTGAAAAGGGCAAAAGAACTTGAATTAGTTGTAATAGATAAAAGGGCAAAAATAAAGAGTCAAGGGTACTTGACAGTAATAGCGAAAGTGGAGTCTCGGGGGAGCCGCGATCTGAGCTAAAGGCTGGGCCGGCACGAATTTTAATGCAGCCGGGGCGGCCGGCGAGCTTTGCCTCTGAAACCCTTTAGACAAAGCAAATTATTTTCAGCCAAACTAAAGAGATGGGGATGAAGGAGGCGAGGGAGAGGGAAGGGGAGAAAGGCGAGTGTTCGGGCAGCCCTTGAACCGTTGGTAGAGTCAAGCGGGATGGGGCATAAACCCCTCTGACTGCTGCGAGGGTGATGTTAAAGCAGGGAGGTTTGTGTGTGCCAGCCTTGCTGGATGTGCAGGGACTGGAGGGGACACGGGGGCTCCCGATGGGCTTCGGTTTCCATGCGACAGAGGCTCTGTGGAGTGGAAGAGGACTCCATTCTTTCTCCTAACACAGCGACAGCCGTGTGTGTGTGTGGACTCTGTGTGTCTGCGTGCAAGGAGAGGTCTCGTCCACCGTGCAGCCAAAAATCTCTCTCAGCCTGAAAAGCTCCCTGACTTTGCGGAGCGCCGGCCCCCGCCGGCCGCCCTGGGCTGGCTCTCGGCGGGTGACCCTGCAAACCGATATAAGTAATTTCACAAGTCATTGCTGGCCGGCTTTGGCTAGGTCCAGGATTCAATTTGGACATCCCGTTGTTTGGGAGGCAACATCCTCCCCTCTCTCCCCCTCCTCCCCTCCTCCGGACTTAAAATGAAGGTGATACAACTGTGGGCAAAACACACACACACTGAAATACCAGAAGCCAATAGAAAAGCGGATCAACACTATATCCCTTCATTTTCGCGTTATTGTTGTTATAAAACAAGTTTGAATAAGTTTATGACTGCTGTATAACAAGAGCAGGGCTCTCCAGACCAGGGGACCAGCCGTATCTCGGGTCTGGTAAATCTGTCTGTGTCTGTGTGTGCTCACACCAAAACACTGCCCATCCTGAGAGGAGACTGTATCAATTAAGGGGGAGGGAAAACAGTTTCTTGCTTTAATACACAAACCGCATGACTTGTCATAAGATCAGCCATGAAATGCAGAGGTCTTTCAAAAGGGTTCTTGTTGTTTGGTTGTTTTGCTTTTTTTTTTTTTTTTAATATGAACAAAAGAGTGTGAGAAATTAATTTTGCCTTATGATTCAATAGCACAAGTCAAAGATCTGGTTCCACTGCTTTAGAGGAAGCTGCAGGGCTGAAAGGGAAAGCCGTGCAGCTTGTATATCTGTACAAAGCAGAAATATAAAGGCAGACTGAGAAAGAAAGAGGAGGGGAAAAAAATCATAGAGAAACCTCTTGAAACTGAGAGACTCTAAATCATTCAGCCATGGCAAATTCAAACACACAAAGGAGGGGATGCTAAATTAACAGTGCTTTTTACATAGAGCCCAAATAAAACTGTAATCAGCGACGCGTTACTTTTCATTAAGCGAGTTTGACAGGAGCATATTCAGCCTCGACAAGGGAACAGGAGCGAAGAAATATACGGCTCTCCCAGCCCGAGTCATAAGATAATTCCTTAAGCTCCATTAACAACTCTTAGCCGCAGGAAATGGGCTCCCTGAAAACATCTCCAAATCTAAAAGCTTTATCGACCTCTCAAACCTCTGCTGATGGTTCTATTTTTTTAAAAAAACTTAGAGGCGAGACGTCCAGCAAGGTAATAGACTTTGACACAACACCTTCTTAACTAGGGAGAGAGAGGCAGAGAAAACGAGACCTTAAATGATATTTAAAAGGCAGCCAATTAAGATTTAAAATGATTGTCTCCTGAGATTATGCATGCGATTTATGTCATCTACCTTTTTTTCCCAGACATGCATGCAAAATTGCAATGGGGCATATTGCCTGTTCCTTAAATGATGATGGTGATGATGATGATGATAATAATCATAATAGTAGAAGAAACAGTAACAATTAACAATCTGTAGCTATCTCACATAATTGTAAATGCTAATCTAGGAAACAGCTAGTGTTTAAGTAACCTGATTGTAGAGCACCTTGCAAGAGCCAGATTATTTATAGGTGTCTAATTAAAAGACAGATAGATGAAATGATTCACACATTATCCACTAATGTTTAGGAGCACATTTCTTTTCATCCTGAGTGAATATTTGACTATTAAAGTCACATAATTAATTTATAGTCAAACAACACAAGGTAGCAGCTCCTTCCCACTGGCCACATGGAAAGGTGTCGAAGAAGATTTTGTCTTGGCAAGATTTTGATTATATATTTTTAAGATATAATGGTTCAGAAGGAGACTGACTTACTACAGTCTTTTTGTTACATGTTTGCCTTTTCCATTTAAATCTGACCTTCAGATAATATGAAGGCTTGCGCGTGTGAAAGTGTATCCAGTTAAATGCCAAGAAAAGAGTTAATGCTCACATTGGACCATTTCATGCAGAAATCCCGTAAAATGCAAGAAAATATTATAACTTGCTGATTTTGTGAGAGATCAGAAATTGATTCAATGAGTGTGATTTCTAGATGAATGAGGTGAAAAAAGATCATTCAAACACCAGTGTGTTTTGGCCAAAGGTAAAAATGGTTTCGTCCCCACTTAGATGAAGTTAGTTCTGGCTACGAAGCAATGAGCTTGGATCTGAGTCCTGTGTCACTTGAGGGCTGAGCGTGTAATCTCATCCTTTAAAAAAGTGAAGAATGGAGGAATGTTAATGGTCAAATTATACATTTTTATTTGAGTGGTAAAAAAAAAAATAATAATTGTGCTTGTTCTTAAAGAGGAAGCTATTTTTAATGGAATAGCTAATGGTCAAAACACCAGTCCTGAAATGTGACATCTGGCATGTTTCAACTCACATTTACTGTTAAAAAGGCTGTGAGGTGCTTAGGGCTCGTGGGAAGCGTTCTCTTCATACTCCATGTGAAATGGCATCACAGCAGATAATAATCCTAGATTTGTAGGCCTGACCAAAAAGCAGTCTTAATATACACAGCAACTATATATGTCTGGAGGCAGTTTAATACATAAATCATTGGTCTCCTGCACCATATGACTATATAGCAAAACCTGAATTTGGCTTAGAACTTGAAGACACATTTAACATTACCTTAAGAACCAAGGGAAGAGGAAATGCTTAGGAGCAATTCAAAAGCAAATGATGGTAATTGCTTCCCAGTGTGCCCCCACTCCAATGAGAAATGGGACTGTTCTCAGGGAGGAAAGAAAGAAGCCTCCATGTGACCTAGAGAGAGTGCATATATGCAAGCCCTGCTGGTATCCTGCTTCCCACAGTGGGGAATGTGGTCTGGGCATGAGAACAGCGATTGACCTACTTACAGTGCTCAAGAGCTATTTCTTGTCCATCCCAGTTTAAGGAAAGCATGAAGATGAAGGAAATACCTTGAAGGAAAGTGTTCTCTTTATGGTTTTGGTTTTTTTCCTGACATTAAAAAATTATTTTACTCATTCATTTGGCTAGACAAAAGTGAGGGCATAAAAATATTTTTCTTCTCAGTTTTACCTCCATTTCCTTTCTCCAAATCAGCATGTTATTATTTAAATTTTGAAATGGGTTTCAGTTGTAGTTGGTGAGTATTTTTTCAGTGGTTTACATGGAATCATAATCAGGTCATTTTTCAAAGACTGCCTCAGAAATCCTGTCTGAAATACTGCAAAGGATGATGCTGGCAATGAAATGGAACCAAGGAAACACCTACTATCAACAGTATTTCTTTAATTTATAGGACTCATATAGACTGCCAAAAATCAAACAATTAAAAAAGATGTACTTGAGATTTCATCAAATATTTTCTTATGTGCACTGTATTGTGAAACAGGATTGAAACATCTGCTAGAAATATAGAACAAAGCCGAATAACCTACACTTTACCTATGTCCTTATAACAAGAGAGGTGCTACATCAAAGGCTGGTATGTCTTCTAAAGCTCTGTTCTCTATCAGGCTTTAATGATCTGAGAAGTTACTCAGAATGAGTTCTGTTGTCCTCAGTATGAAGGTGCTCAGCTAACAAACAGGTTCACTATATTAGTATTTTTGCCAGGGTGAAAATTACTGGAAAGGTAGGACAGTGCTCAGGGGATGAGCTGAAGTGGAACACTTCCATGGTAGGAGAAATGACTAAAGAGGGCAGTGCTTGGGAATTCTTTGTGAGTGTGGTCCTTCCTTCCTGTCTTCATTCCTTCCTTCCTTCCTTCCTTCCGAATTCCTTCCGAATTCCTTCCTTCCTTCCGAATTCCTTCCTTCCGAATTCCTTCCTTCCGAATCCCTTCCGAATTCCTTCCTTCCTTCCTTCCTTCCTTCCTTCCT
The DNA here is from genome assembly GCF_000691975.1 of Corvus brachyrhynchos. Classification (NCBI taxonomy): domain Eukaryota; kingdom Metazoa; phylum Chordata; class Aves; order Passeriformes; family Corvidae; genus Corvus; species Corvus brachyrhynchos. Next base: position 4,781,274 of record NW_008239054.1, on the reverse strand, counting down.
TCCTTCCTTCCTTCCTTCCTTCCTTCCTTCCTTCCTTCCTTCCTTCCTTCCTTCCTTCCTTCCTTCCTTCCTTCCTTCCTTCCTTCCTTCCTTCCTTCCTTCCTTCCTTCCTTCCTTCCTTCCTTCCTTCCTTCCTTCCTGAAGGTATACAGAGACCAGCATGATATTTTTTTCTTCTGTCCTGGTTAGATTACAGCTCACATGAACGCTGTACATGAAGGTGATGTCACAGGCGTCAGCCCTCATGACACTGGTTGTTGTTAGCCTTGTGAACAGAATGCTTTGCTTTTGAGGCTTCATGCCATGAGGTAACCCTCTTTTGAACATGCCATCATCTTCTCCCCAACCTTGTGACACAAATGGCTGAAAAAACACAGGATCACAGAGTATTCTGAGTTGGAAGGAACCTGCAAGGGTCATCGAGTCCAGCTCTTAAGTGAATGGCCCACACAGGAATCGAAGCCACCATCTTGGTGTTACTGGCACCATACTCCAACCAATTAAGCAAAGGAGATAGAAGCTGGGAGATGTTGTCTTTTAGTCCAATGTCAAATATGTGATCAAGTACTGATAACATTATTTTTTTGGGTCTTGTTTGCCATGAACTCCAGTGTACACGACTTAATTCTTTGGTTACTGCCTTCAGAAAGAAACAAGTAGAAGTCTGCTCACTTAAAGGACCAATCTCATAATCTTACAGGTAAAAGTAAAGCAGATCTGAACCAGCCTGGACAGTCTTGTAGTCTGTTTATCACAGGTGGGTTTGGCAGATAGTGGCTGAAATAAATAACTGTCGCTGTTGCCCCCAGGGTTGGCAAGAATCATGACACAGGAGTCCAGGGCAAATGGGATGGAATGGAATTATTTAATTAATTACGGACTCATTTATATAGCATTGTTCGCAAAAGTGGTATAACATTATTGGGTGCTTGACCATACACCTCCCAGAGTGATTGGCTGAATGCTACGATGCCTATTTCAAAATATTTTCTTCAGTGAACCAAAACAATATCCACTGCATTCTCACAACACCCTGCACCTGCAAATAGTTTACAAAATAGCAAACCATCTCTCAGCTTAGCTTGTGTGAGAATGGAGACTTTCACAGAAGACTGTAAAAGGTGGAAAATTTCTCTGCTAACTTTTTTAGCATCCATAAATAACAACCATAAAAATAGTGTATCCCTGCTGAATTTACTGGGGAAGTAAGGTGAGAAAGTCCCACCATGACAGAAGGTTCACCAGAGAAAAAGGAAAGCAGGATGGGATCGGCGGATGGGAAGTTTTCATGATGGGAATTGAAGGGTGTTTATTAAATCCATGCATCAACCCAGTACTTATTTCTGCCTCATTTACACCAGACTTAGTCAGCTTTAGCTCAGACTAGCTTCACTGGAGCTTCTCCATATTTATAATACCATATCAGGCAGCAGGAAGGATCCTCATGTGTGAAGGGTAAACCCCCTGCTGACACAGTTCCTGCATGTAAATCGAGGGGTTAAGAACACTCACAAAGTCCATGAAGGAACCTCACAGTATGTAACTGGTTTAGATTAAGGATTTTAGATAAATTGAATGCTCTAGTGAAGCAGGCCAGTTCATGTTATGCTACTTCTGTATTAAATTGAAGCAAATGGAATCAACAAAACAAATCTGCCAGAAGGCAGATTCTCAAACTTACTTCCAGGTTTACTGTCAAACATTTCCACTAAGCCTCTTTCTTCTGACAGTAACACAGGAGAGAGAAACATCAAGAGTTTTCTCTTCATCTTCCCATCTGGAGGAATGCAAAGCCTCTCTTGGTTGACAGAACCGTGAAGGAAAGAAGGACTTTTTCTCTTCTCCCCTCTGCTGCCACATGACCTAGTCTGTAAAAGGTCTTCAAATACCACTATTCTCTTGCTATGCCCAAATCTTTGCTGCTGCTGCTCCTTTGCCTGAATTTTTCTTTTTCAGGAGGAGTGATGGAAAAGGAAGAAAAATCAGGTAGGAAAAAATGTCCTTCGCTTGAACCCATACTCACAGATGCAAGTTTGTGCCTACCACTGTGGATGGGAGGCATTGTCAGTACTGGGCTGAACTCTGCAATTTTGAGCAACTGTGTAAAACAAAGGTAATCCTGGAAACAGCCACAACACATCCATTTCACACATTCATTACATTTAATGAAATAATCTTTGCCAAGATCCTAAAGTAAGACTTTTTAATTGAAATCAAGGACATACAAATCTCAAACTATAATCTACTAAAAAAAAAAAATAATAGCAAGAGAGAGAGACAATTTGGCAAGCCAACTGAAGAGGAAGGAACTTATAACAAAATGCTCAGGTCATTCTGAGAAATGAGCCTTGTTCCATGGTGAGCAAAACAAAAGGCCACAAACACCAAATCCCGATCCCAAACTATGGATGAACAGGATGCACAAATCAAGCCTGAATTTTCCACCAGTACACCATATCTCATCATCTTCTGTTGAGAATCTCCATTACAAAAAAGAAAAAGCTGAAAAACAACAAACAAGATAGAAACTGGGTTGTACATCAAGAAAATAAAATTTCCTAGTTGCTGGAAGTGTCTGATAGAAATCTGGCAGAATGGGACTGCATACATATAGTATGAGTAGGAAGGAAGCAAACACCATAAGCAGGCAATGCTTCAGCCTCTTGAAACACGTCCATCACTGCTTCCTGCAAACCCCAAACTCCTGCTTTTGGAAAGGCTTTAATTAACCATTCCTTCATGCCATCCTTTTCCAATTAATAACAATTAAAAAAATAGGCTTGACATGGTACATATAAAACTAATTTACAGCTACCACTACTTCAAAACTATAGGTTTTTAATCCTGAAGAGCATAACTGGGCCAATTATATCATTGAAAATGCCCAGTTTTTAATCCAGGCAAACAGTATTACAGAGTCACAACAAAAACCAGCGTCACAACGCATGGGGGAATCAGCCTATTTACTTACTGTTCTCTCTGATCAGCCTCATAAAGAGATGGTTTGGCCGAATTTTAGCCCAGTGCTCTGTCTTTCAGAGTTATTTCCCAATCTGACTACAGCTACGTCAATATCTCAACCCTTTGCAAACATCCGCAGCTCTTCACAACCTAACTTCAGACCTGGATGCTGAGGAATGAAGAGGTTGGTTACTCTCGAATTTGAGGGACCCCACAGGGTGGGGACAGTGTGATGTGTCTTGAAGTCTTCTCAGTGCTGCTCGAGAAAGGATGCAGCCCATTCTTGAACAGGCTGTGAGCAACTGCTGACATCCTCCTCTCTCTAATCTCAGTGGTAGGGCACATAGGGACAGAGTGGATCAGGGACATTTCATTTTGTGATGCATCACTTACAGGAGAGTGGTGAAATGCAATATTCTGTTCACTGAAAGCGTGCTCCCAAACTTGATACAAAGTCAGATGAGCACAGGAGGAGATTCTGCAGCCCAAGAAATAACAGCAGCTTGTTTTTCCCAGTGGGTGTCTGCTATGCGAGGCTATGTATATGGGAGAGGTACAGACGAAGAAGGATTCTTGCAAAGATAGCTGCAGAGATTCCTCTGTTGGGCATACCTCATTTCAGCTGCAGTGCCCCTGGGGTTATTATTTTTAAGCAGTTGGCACTGTAGATGGCCAGGAGAAATGCAATGGGAAGCATTGTTACAGAGCTGTGATAGCTGCTGTCACTGAGGTAGCTGACTGGTAGACAGATAGCTCTACAAATAGGACAACATTAAGAAAAGGATGTAAGGAAGTGTTTTATTTTCATTCCATTGCCTTTAACTGCTATAAATTCTTCAGGCACTGAGATGTAAGGAGACAAGATTCTCAGCCTTCCTCTTGACTTATCCTGATTAATGCTCTGCCAGAAGGAAGTAATATATTAATTGTTTGTGATCTGGAAAAAGATAAGTTCCTGACTTTGCATATGCTACCAAAACTGAGTCAAATTATGCAGTTTTAAAGGCAGGCTTTGGCACATTTCTCACCAGTGAGACTTCCTGAACTGAAGAGGGATGTGTGGCCATGATTATTGCATCCAGCTTCCAAAAAGATGCCTCCTTCTTCAAAGCCAGAGCAAAGAGACTGAATCCACTTCACACGCAGATTCAAGTGTGGGATAAAAACAGAAGGTGCTTTAGTGTATACCCCATGTCACCAAATCTTTTTGTGGCAACAGTAAGGCTAATTTAAGACTGAATAAGCTCAGTGACTACATTCTGCAAAAACACAATATACGCTCTTAATCACTAACACATTATCTAACAGCTTCAGCAATGACAGGCTGCCACATGTGTTGGGGGGTTGATTAAAGGCTGGGAAATTCTCTGAGAAATGGGAGTTAATCACTTTGGACCATTTTGCTACCTTCACTTCAGAGCTGCTTCTGCAGCATGTTTCACTGCATGCTGCTGCTGAACTGCAAAGTGGTTAAGCAGGTTCTTTATTCTCCTAGATCTGGGCCTTGATACTTGCATGAATAATACTGATGAAAAAGCTTTGCTCAGACCAGACTACGGCGTCCCATCCCTCCTTTCTTCTTCCGCAAGGTCCTGAAGATTCTGGTTGAAGACACAGGCAATTATGAAGACCATCTTGATATTATATTTCCCTTAAAAGTTCAGTAGTATTTCGTTCCTCTTGAATGCTGATTTCTCCTATCCTGCCCAGGAGGTCTTGGCCCTGCCCCTTTGAAGTGCACAGAGGCAAACAAGGATCACAGAATCTGCTCACTCTCACTGTGACTCATCATACATGTAATTTGCTTTAACTGAACTGGACTGAACTTGCCTACCAGGTAGACACATAAATGCCAATCATGATCTGTGTTGTTTAGTGCAGTTTGACAATATTAGGACTACAGGTTAGGAAAGAGGAGAGCTAGTAATTCAGGGTGGGATTGTTGTGCACTAAAGTGCGATTGTTGTGCACATAAATCATGCATAGTACTTTGTATAACCTTGTCTAGTTTAAACAATATCAATTTCTTGATTACCACAATTATTTACATTGACTATATAAAGAAAAAGACCCCTACTTGAATTGTGTCAGATATTTGCATGAATATATCTCTGTAAGTGGAAAAGGAAATTTTTCTGCTGGGCATATTTCTAAATTTTTTTTCTCATTCTTTTAATATATATATTTGAGCTTGTTCCCTAACAGATACATGTCAACAAAAGCTAAATGAAATAAACTGTATAAGCTGCATACTTTAACTTTAATAAAATTCAGTACATTCCACTTATTTTTAATAAATTTAAGTATGGCATAAGACAAAAACTGTCTGTATACTTTAATACATATGGACAGACATATATCTTTACAAGCCTTGCTTAAGCAGTCCTCTCATCTTCTTTCAAAGGCCCCAAAGGATTCAAATGACATATGGCAAGAATTCTTTCAAGGTAATCATATAAGAAAAACTAAGCAGATGGAAATACAGGGTCATTGACTGTAAGATCAAACTCCCCAGTGAGTCTGTTGTGAACACCCAGTCCATACTGAAATGGGGTTTTATTCTTCCTAATCTGTATTTTGTACAAAATGTGTGCTTTCCATTTTAAAGTAAATAGGCACATTGAGCCATGAGATTATTGGTTTTGAAAACAGAGTCAAAATTCCTACTTCTAAGTTTAGGATCAGGTACTTGAAAACGATAATTATTTTTCTATTAGCAACTTGCAAAGTTATAATTGGAATACAATTTGAACTCAGTCACAGTAGTCCCACCTAAGGGTAAAGAAGATAATTCAACTGAAAGTTGAGGCTCTCACTTTTCACAGTTGACACACTTGCTTCCGTTTTTAGATTTCTTTGGGTATGTAAAACAATAAAAAAAACCCAGATGGACTTTTATGCTGCCATTTCTAGCAATTTTTCATTAATTACTTCTCATGTTTTAATTATTAGCCCAATTCAGATATAGTGATGGTTTTAGAGCCTCTAGGAAACAAAGTAAAACTAAAAAAGTCTTAAAGAGTTTAACTATAAAGCAAATAAACAAATACTGTAAAAGTTCAAGAATTTTCACACAAAATCAATTTTACAGTGGATCAGTAATATCAGTGACTCCACTATTATATTTTAAGGGATTGATGATGCAACACTGACCAAAATTCTTAAAGATTATTTACTCTTTAGACCTCTTCAGGTGTACAAGTGATTCATAGTTAGCCTGTCACAACAAGTTAGATTTCCAAAACTGGGAACTCAGTAATTGCCTGTAGTTTTGGTAGGAGTTTTGCTGAGCCCTGCAACCTAACTTCATAGGAGGGTGCAGCGACGGGTAGCCAGACTGTGGTTTTGATCCTACAGAACAAAAATCCTCATTAAAACATTCTTTGAAATCCTGGCCCAACGTTTTAAGAATACAGCTTGGTAAGTTGGGGTACAGGAATCTGGGAGTCCAAGGAACATGAACATCCAGAAAAATTTATAGGAATCAGCTGGAACCTTATATATTGTTGACTTTTCATTACAGATGTTGTTGGTATTTGACAGTTACATACTGTACATAATTAATTTAGTTCTTTCCCCCATAATGTACATGACCTGATTGTAATTTTCACAAATTGGATCATTTTTCATAATTATTCATCATATCATTTATGTGAACAAATGTCAGGCTATGGTTTGTCTTCAAATGCAGAGCTGCATCTTCTGCTATGTATGACTGATCATGTAAACCCATAACCCCGGCCTCTTCTCTGGAAACTCTTTATAAATAGGAGCAAAGCAAAAAATATTTCTAAGGCTTTGAAATTTTAAGGGAAAGCAGAGAATGCTTTAATCATAAAAAGGCAGTAGACACAGGAAAATTAGGACAGCTTATGCTTTTTCTGATATTATTTCCAAAACTTTCCTTTCTCAACAGATTATGTTTGGTTACACTCATAGACAGAAGATTAACAAATAGTTTGTGTTTCTTTTAACATATCCAAGTCAGCAGAAACACAGGATTTTAAACATTTCAAAAATCTTAGGGTTTCTATGCAGTAACTAAACTAAAGTGTCTCGTCCTAAGCCAAAGGAAGTATGTGGTTTACTGCCTCATCTTGGATTCTTACTTTTAAAACTTCAGTTTTTCATTGTGCCCCACAGAGAATTTGTTCCTGCACAATGAGAAGAGTGGGGATACCACCTGCAGAGGAGTAAAAAAATAAGGTGCTTCACCTAAGCAATTCTAACTTCCTCTATAGCCAGTGGAAAGTGATGCTTCCTATAGCAGGTCCTCTGATCTCCAATATCCACGATGGCTTAGAGGAATCCCACTCAGGGACTTGCTGTGAATTTAGGCAAGCACTTTCCAGGGCTTTCCTACTCATTGGCTGTTACTTCATTCTTACACGTTGGTCATGGGTTCAGGTCCGTTTGAACACAGATCTATTTATTTAGATTCTTTTTAATAACACACTGAAGGAAGTCCCAGGAGCTGACCTGTACGGGAGACCTCAGCAGAATTACTGCCACTGAAGCTTTGTTTGAACTGAGAAATAGGCTTGTGCCTTCACTCTCCCAGTCCTTGTCCCTCTACTACCCACAGCAGGGGATTGCTGCAGCAGATCTTGACTCCCTCCTTGCTTGTTCAGTTTTCCTTCAAGAGCAGAATAGGGTGTACAGAAGAAACAGTGATTTGTCTTAGCATTCAGGTGTGGTGCCCTAACATTGGGGGCCCAGGACACGGCATCCGTGGGTAACTCAACCTGGCTGGAGCTTCCTCCCAGCCGTTCCAGCAGCACTCTCAAACTTCTCTTAACCCAAACACAGAGCTCTCAGCACTGGTTCAGACAAAATGCCTGTCTATGAAATAATCTGGATACATGGTGGCCACTTCCCTGTCTCACCCTGAACAACACTCTCTCTTGAGCTGGTCTGTGTCTTTTGCTCTGGACTTTCCACAAAGCAGTAGTTAAGAGGGAACAGCATTAATCTTCGTAAGTAAAGCTGGGGGCGAAACACCCCTCACACCCATTCAAATAAGGGAGACATTGCTAGCATACCTCTCCATCCTGCAAGGCCTGCTATCAGCATCCTGCAATCCTAACTGGCATGCTGCTACTTCTTCCCTTTCCTGCTAGCTTGCAACTGTGGTGGCTGCTCAGGCTGTGATACAGTCTTTGCTTTGATACCACACAAAAGGTTTTAAAGTGGAACGTGCCGCAGAATTAGGAAGGGTGGATTGCCTTGCTTTCATGAATCATAATCTTCTCTTTCTTCTTCTCCCTCCTTTCCCATGACCCTTATCACTCATCCTAGTTCTGGACTGGCACTGTTCCCACTAGGCACACTGTTGTTCATTCTTCTCTCAGTTTTTCACTGTTACTGTTCTATATCCTGTTATACCCAAAGAAACTTCCCTGCCTCAACCTCAGTTCCAGCTTCTCTTTTTTTTCACTCATAACAGTGATAGCTGTAAATAGCTCCCAAAAGCTCAGAGTACCTTCTCAGACAAGTAATTTCCCTTAAATGGCCCTACAATAAAGAAGAAAAAATATCTATGACTTTCCTGTTCACTACCTGAGGAAAAGAGGTATTTTGAACCTGACATGAGGACAGATGAAGGCAAACAGTGAAAACCTGCTACCAGCTCCTGACTGGCCATGCTCTCTCGTGACAGCTTCATCCCTCCTACTCCTCCAGAGTGTGAACAGCTGCCCACTGCTGCTTGTTGTCTGCAGGCTGCATTTGTTCTTCACAGATCTGTGCACTGAGCTTTGGGAGATTGGCTAGAGTTTGTTGGAGGGTTTCTGAATGTGAGGAGACCACTTCATTGATCCCTGGGATCTAGACTTATCTCTGAAGTCAAACAGTCCTGGTGTGTTGACTGCCTTTTAACTCCTTTTTGAAATGTAGAGTTTCTTTGTGAGGTCAGTTCAAAAGGAACAGAAGGTAGCTGAATGCTGGATAGTAACAAACAAAAGCTGAGAGCAAAAGGCTGTACCAGGGCCAAGGCAGGATCACTACCAGGGATTTTTACTCTGCAAACAGAAAGTTGTAGGAACCCCAGAGCAGAAACAGTGACAGGAAGACTCCAATAACAGGTCATGGTACAACGCCGAGACTTGCAAAGCTGGCAGAAATAGTTGCTGTCAAGAGAAGCCTGAAATTGCAGTTCATTGGCCACTAAGGAAAACATTTCTATCAGGTCTTCAGGAAAAGGGTCCCTGCACAGGGGGGCTGCGATGAAGCTGCCCTGAGCACTTTGTCTAATTGCTTCTAGTGCTCTGTTTGAACAGCAGTGCTGTCATTTGGAATGGCTGATAGAGGGAAGACCTTAGGTTCAGATGTAGCCAAGGATTTTATATAAAACAGGGGCTGAACCTATCCCCATCCTTCAGGTGCAACAGAAGGAGCAACCAAACCTTTGTTAGGCAGGGGAAGGACAAGAAGCAGGGAGCACACTGCCCCAGCCTCTTCTCCCACTTTTGCAGGGGGATAGAAGTGTGTTGCTCTAACTCAGCTGTTTCTGTGGGTCAAAATGCAGAGGCCAAGGGTGTTCTGGCATCAGCTAACTTAGTCCACGAAAACAGTGGAAAAGTAACACATAGAAAAAAAAAGGTTTTTTGCTGTTTTAGTGAGCTGGTGTGAATCAGCAAAGGAACTGAAAAGAGCAGGCAGAGACCTACAGCTGGAAGCTGAGACAGGGAGGAAGAGCAGGGGAAGGAGGACAGGAAACCAGGATGGGGTATACATTCTTCCTTCCTTTGTCTGCGGTAAGACATTGTGGGCTCAGTTGCCTGTGAAACTAAAGCCTTGGGATGAAGTTACTTGCCCATTTCAAGCTGATGGAATTGTTCACTGACACAAGAAGAAGGAAGCCTCCCAGTTTCAAGGCCCCAACCGCTTTGTGAGATCCTGTCTTACAGTTGTTTGTAACCCTTCTCCTCCTTTCCTTCAGGTTTTTTTGTGGAAGACCAGCTTTCAGAAATCAGATCAGAACTAATTTAGTAATAGTGACTTTCAGAAAAGGTAACCTTGTGCACCTGGGGTTATTAATGACTTAATAATTTTGACCTGCTTGCTTTGCTGTGAACAGACACACTGACAGAAGGTCATAGAATCATAAAAGTTGACCAATAGGGGAATGTGTAGGGGAGTTAGGAGGACTTCCAAAAGAATGGCAGCAACCTCTTGTATCATCACCTGCCAATGATGATACAAGGCAGGAATCATACAAACATCATCAAAATCCTTTGGACGGCTCTTTCTTTGTCTGTAAGTCTGGGTCTCATTTTTGCAATTTGGGTATCTGGCTACCTTTCACTGCTTTGTAAAGGTCTTTATGGTCTTAGTCTGAAAAGTGATGAAGCATCAGAAACATGTGTTCTGCTTCTACAAGATGCAGTCCATGCCTTTGTTCTCATTCCTGGTACTGGGCCAGACTGCCTGATGCTGCTGAGTTCCCAGGACAGTGAGGGAGCTGGTTATAGTTTCCTGGTTATCTGAGTCAGCTGCTGCAATGTATATACACCAGATGACAATCATCCCACAAGGGACTGTTCACCAAGCTAAGAATAGCTGGAGCAGTGAAAAGAGGGGTCTATAAGGGAGGAAAGCTGTCCCAGTGTCTGCACTGAATGGACCAGGTTGCAGCTTGTACAGCTTTATCATAATTAATAACAAAAGTGATAGGGACAACAGGTCTGTAATCTTGGCAGCCCTTCAGCATCTGATCAGCCTCATTCGATATCTTTAAGTAACTCAGATCTAAAGCACTAGAGCAATCAGGCTCCTGTCAGAGGTGAAAGAGGGTGTTTCTGAGTCTGATCAGAATAAAAACTTTGTCTCCTTGGAATAATGTCAAGTAGACCCACCAACTTCCGAGTATGAAGAACCCACCACACCCCTAGGAATGAGCTCAAAACAAAGGTTTGTATTGCACCACTGAGACCTTTGGAATAACCTCTTCCTTCCTGAGACACAGGGGACAGAGTTAGGGACTTTTGCCCACACAGGAGCTTTCCTGCTTACAACTCTCACCAGCCCAGGCAGTGCCTCCTCCTTTGACAGCTGAACAGCACAATGCTCTGCCTGCACAGGCCACCCCATGGCATTGGGAGATAGATACCTGCTCCTCCTGCCACCAGACCTCATGTGTTTTCTCTGTTTCAGTTGCAGGAGCACCTGTTAAAAAGCTTTAAATACCTGAAGCAAATATACATTTACATCCAAGAAGCTGTTTGATAAGGATCTCCTGTTTCCTTTTGATATCTTTTCCTGTGTAACTTTCTCAGTAGAACAACATGCACCATACTCAACTTTTTGAGTCATACATGTAAACAGCTCTTTGCCTATTAATTCCGGTTATTAACTTTCTCTTTTTATCTTTCTTTTCTCCTTTGCCTTTGTTTTGTGAGTTCTTTTACTCAGAGTTCAAATTAAAATACAGGAGACCGGGAGTTTATCTTCAGACTTAGATGTTTATTATATCTTATCTATAATACAGCTGCACAGAGTGTGCCTCTAAGTTAACAAGGTGGAAAATGGCTGTGAGTTCTAACTTCCAAGGCCTTTTAAGGTCTAAATCACCAAATCATGGAATACCAACTAATTTTTTTTACTTGTAATCCAATAACTAACCATTCATGATCTGCAGTGCGGGTTTTTTGACCCAATACCAGAACACCCATATTTGTGAAGAAGAAGGAGAAAGGAAGAAGAACAAATCCACACCCAAAAACCTCCATATTGTTACATATATCCCATAAACCTAATTTTTCTACTTCTCTACATATTTCACCCAGTGATAAAACTTTTAATTGCACAGCAACAACCTCAGTGTTATTACACAATTTAGGAAGCCTTTCCCAAGGCTTCAGGTCAAATACAGTGTATTTCTGAGGATCACTGCCTGTCAGCACTGAAAGGTTGAAATTCTCAGAACTCAGGGTTCCAACATTTGCCCTCTATGCTTCAGATAGTAAGAACACTATGCTTAGTCACCAGTGACCATTCTCATTTGAGTATCTGGGCAAGACAAAGCAAGCAAACTGTCAAAAGACCACAAGTTAGAAATGGCAAACTTGCACCTTCTGATTTTCCATTCACTAAAATAGGATTGCATGGCCAAAGTCTACTTTGAGCTACATTTTCATTATGCAGTTGTTGTGTGACACTTAAAAACTAATTTTCTTCTTTATCATTCTCAAGTTACTGGATGATAACCAAACACTTAACAGGAGTGTTGCAAGGCCGTCTCTTCTGCTCTTCATGCCAAGGCAACAAAGCCAGTAACTTTCATACTGAGGTGCAATTGAAGTACAGCTACTCCAGGCTTTCTAAACCACAGCCACCTTGAATTTATTGTCTTACACAAGTACTAATAGCTATTGACTAATTTTACATATGGCTATGTATGTTCTAAACTGTCCAGAGTTACAGTGCCTGTCCTGGAGAAATTTCTGCCTTTTTGCAAGGTATTCTTACAGAATTGCTTGTGAAACACATGATGTTACTCTTTAATACTTGCTGAACAAAATAAGCATTTCATAACACTCATTCTCACTAAAGAGGAGTTGTTCTCTACCAAAGGCACAAGAAAGAAGCCTGAAAAAATACCTTGGTGAATGAGAAAAACAGATAAAATATCTTTTGAAAGATGGAAATTCTTAGCTCTGAGTATAAATTCAGGTCTGTGGCAATTTGTAAGTCTTTAGAGGCTTGAGGCAGGAGTTACGGCCTGGGTTATGTTGTCAGCCATCCCAGAGACCTGGATTTGCCTTCTTGCAGTAAAGTCTGAAACCGAAGGTCAAAATATGTCTTTTGTATGCATTCAAAGTTGGAAACCTCTTTTTCTAAACAATTCTTCTGAAATGACTCATTTCTATCCAAAAGCAGTAGTAACAGATAATCCAGGTTTCAGTTTTATGGCAGCATTATGATTCATGTCCTTGTATACGTATTCTAGATGTATGTTTTATTAAATATCCTCAGTAATTTAGGCATGAAACAGCACACTTAATGTTCCTTTGAAATAGTGGTGATACTGAGTATTTTTCAATCCTATTCCAATTTGATGGCAACAGGCTCTTGCTTTCCTCCTGCTAGCAATCAGCTAGAGTATTCAATTTGTATCCACTTGACAAAGTTAGTATTTGTGCCTAATATGATCATTGTACTATCATATATAAATAGACTGTTATGGTCATTCCTCAGAAAAGCAGGAAGACAGGGGAACATCTGCCAACCTATCGCTCCTTCTGAAAGTAGAATTCTTTATTAGTCAATGGAGTTTACACACAAGATCAGTGATACATATGAATTAAAATCCCTGGCACATGTGTTTATGATCATTTTTATTCTACTTCACTCATAATTCAGACATCCCTATTTTTTTCAATAGTTCATTATATTCTCTTTTCCTTTTTCTTTTAATGATTTGGTTTACTTTTCTCAGGTTTCCAAATCTGTCATGTTCCATGTGGAAAGTAAATATCAGGATTTCTTTGTCCTTCCTTGGAATTGCTCAGGTGACTCATTAAGATGAGAGCACACACATTTTCCAAGACAAAGGAAGACCACATTCTAGTTTCAATGTTTCCAATGTAAAAATCTCCAAGTGCCATTAACAGTTCTTCCAAGCTCGAAAAGCAGGAACTATTAACAAAATTTTGACATTTTTGTGTTTCCTTTTGACAATTTCCTATTTAATTGATCATTAAGGCGGAGATCACACTCATGCTCTGTCCTTGTCCCTCACAGACACAGATCTCTTTATAGCACCAGCCCCCTGCAAGACACACACGCAGCCTCTTCAAGGCTCCCTGATCCCTACAAGCCCCCATGCTGTCTGAACCATCAGCCCTAGGAAAGGGGTTGCCTTGCCCTCCATGTGGCAGCTGCTGCATTTCTGAGGGAACAGATGGACCTGGCAAGGTTCACTTGGGTACTCCATCTACTCCACTGGGTCAAGTTGGATGCTGTGCTGCAGGGAACCAAGAGTAAAGGCTTAAACCAACACTGGAGGACAGGCTGGAGCCCTGGGCTGTCCCAGTGTCAGACAAGGAGCCCGTGCTGTGGCTTGCAGGGTGCTTCTGTTGGCAGTGACCATGTAAACCCTCACAGATAAAAGAGGGAAGGTGATCTCTTTCTTACAACTGGTTGTAGATTTGCAGCATGAGTCCAACGCAAGACAAAGAAATTAGCTTTTTTTTGCAGGTTACAATCCTATCTTTAAAGAGAAGGTCATAGTCCTCAGTCCCAGGCTATAGCTTTCGGAACATTCTCCTTGAGGAGAGGTAAATTTGTTTTGTACCCATCTAAGGGAAAACCTCAAGGATTAATGGCACAAAATGAGCTTTCTAGCACTTTTCATTTACATTACGGTATATTCATGATTTAAAGTTCACAGACACATAGAGAGCTGTGACAAGTGTCATGTCTGAGTGTGGCTATGGTGTCATTGTCAGCCAAGCTAGTTTGCAGTGGTAAGGATATGGCCCCGTGTTTTGCATGCATTTGTGGATTTTTTTCCATTTTTCACATGGAAGCTTCCTTTTATAAATGTTGGCATGTTCACACAAAATGCACATGAAAATACATACACAGAAGCCAACACACATGCATCCATATAGGTAAATTTCCCAAGTACCTAAAAATGCCTGCTTCTTTTAAACAATCATCACTACACAGGAACAGTATTTTCTGCACACTCAATGATTATAAAATACCAGGTTAATGTGCTGCTTGTTTTATCTATTACCGTGGATTTGACAAATACAGTATTTTCACTTCTTTTGTTAAAACAACACAAACCTAATTTCTTTGAAATCTGCATTTCTTTGTATTTGGAAGTAAGTATCCCTTAAAAACAATCATCTTTTGGAATAACCTTATTTCATATCTTCTTACTCCTCAGTGGGATGAATTGCTCATGCAGCTGGCAGCATTTAGCTTTATGTTTGCATACCCAGTGATGTGGCCAGGTTTCATAATGCTTTGAATACCAAACCATAAAACCTCTTTTCAAAAGCAAATTCGTAAATGCACTCATGCATACCTTTTTGAGTTATGAGGTGGCTGCAGATTTGGCAGTGCTGACTTGATGCAGTTTTGACAGGTTAGGTTAAAGGATTAAGTCTAGTCTGTCTTCACTTTGCCCTGGCTCTGACACACTCTAAAAAAAGTTGTAGGCTGGCTCTGTGCCTAGTATGACCTCTACATCTCCTCAGAGTGACAACACTTCCCTTTAAGGCTCTCCAAAGGTCAAGGCAGATAACTTGTTGAGTCTTCCAGATACTTTCTTATCTGTGGCTCTTCCTCCTAACCTCACACAGTGGAAGAAATATGCAAAACCTTGGGGGAAAACAAATCAGGCTTCATAAGGAATAACCAGGACTGAATCAAATATATCCATCAACTTTTTCTTTATTATACAATCCTTATTTACAACAAGCCTCAGGGGTCACAGGTCACTAAAATCAGATACATGTTCTATAAAAAGAGCTCTCATAGTCCATCTTCTTTTTGCGCTGGCTAATTTGCAAGTGAAAGCAACTTTCAAGCACTTAAAAAGAGCTGGGGAAATAATTATATGATGAGAGAAGAATACATTTTTACAAAAAAAAGCCTGTGGTATTTGTTTAACAACTGTTCACATTTGAGAAAAAATAATGTGAACAAATATGGATGATAAGCTCAGCCTTTTATTCTGGCATTATGCCAAAGGCTTTTACAGAGAAGTGTTGGTGTATGCAAGATTCATAGAGGCTAATAGATTAAAAAAAACAGAATATCATCTGTTTTTCTGTATGATTTATCCATTGATTTCATCTAGTATTGTGTTTAAAGGCTTGTGACTGACTGCAAAATATCATTTAGGAAAGAGAAAAAAACCTCAACATTCAGTTTTGATGTACAAGTTCAAATTTTAAAAAAACCAACTTGCTATACATAGTGTTATCACTTTATATTCTGATTACTGGAATGGGTACTTTTGTCTTCTGAATTCAAGTGCCTGATGGAAAGGAAACACTTTTGGTAGTTAAAGAACTACACACAGGACACATACATCTCTTCAGTATGATTCTTTAAGAGAAGCTAAAAACTTAAAGCTTCCTGTAGGTTTGGTTGCAAAGTGGAATTTTCTGTCTGTAAAACCATTCCCGTAGCTCTTCTCTGAGCACTCTGCAAGATTTTACAATCTTTTTTGAAGAATAGATATCAGACTGCATTTTGGCAATGGTGTCAGTAACTTTGTGGACAGAGAGAACACAGCTCTCTTCCCCTGTTCCATGATTTCTTGTTTGTAAATCCACAGACTTACACTAATTCTCTGGCTATAGCACCAGATGAGAAAATATTTCCACTGAAAAAGTATTATTACCTTTCCAGGCTCAGTGCTTCTCAAAGTATTCTCTCCCAAATGTTAAATCTTGCATTTTTTTCCCTATATGGTGGCTTTACATTTGGTTATATTAAAATATACTTTAAAAATATATTATTTTTTCCACAGTTGATTAAACAATTAAGAGGATCATGTACACAAAACCCAGAATCATGATTTTTTTATCACAGGTTCGGTTTTTGTGGCACCTGCAAACCTTATCAACAATTCTTTTACATTTCTTATATGTTTTTGTCAATGATTTATGGCTGCACTGGAGCAAGGACTGGTCTGTGTGAGACCTCAGTGGAAGCATACTTGATTATGATACTCTGGTAATTATTCTGTTGGATATTTATCATTCACATATCACATATAATATCATCTTATGATAGTGAGAAATTTGCATGGAAATATGTGAAAAACTGTACAGATATTCAGCCTGACCGGAATAATAAAGGTACCTTTAATCAGCCCGTCATCTCTTAAGAAAGGAAATGAGGCCAGCAATAATAGTTTTATGTAAAAAAAAAAAAAAAAGAAATCAACTGAAAGGTATTATAATCTCATCCTTTATTTTTCATATCAGTTATGCCATTATTTTGATAAACTCAATGTCATCTTAATGGGTTTCTTCTAATGATCATTTTAAAGTACAAATTTACTTGCCATCCTTTAGAATTTCCCTGCCATTCTGAAATTTTAAAATGTTACCAGGAACAACCTTCACAATTATTTCAAAACTCTTGGATTCAAATGATAAAGATTCCTTTGTAAAAAAGTCCTTATTATAGTTGTTTAACTTGTTTCTGAAGCCCTTTTACTTCTAACAGTGAAAATGACTTTGTGACCATGGGTTTTTTTCCTGTTACAGAGCACCTGAAGCAAGAAGTGATAAACCCAACTTAGAACATAGCTATAAGCCCAGTTACTGACATATTGAATTCCCCATATTGTTGTTTGAACCTACGAATGCATGACCTCAGACTCAGGTCAGTTTGGCACTGGGTTTCTGTCCCTTTTTAGAAGAAGAAGTGCAAGGAGAGGGGGAAGGAAAAAGTACCACGAGGTTCACCATCTGAGGTTTTGGTTGCTTTTTTTATTTCTTTAGGCATTGCCAAAGACAATGGGTGCTTCATGGGCTGAAGGAGTGTGAGGATAGGAAGGTGTCAGCCAGGGCAAGGGCTGGGACAAGAATGCCCATCTTCCTGCAGTGCAGGGACACAAGTGTGCCCTGCTCCCAGCAAGTGTGAAATCCATGCTGCCATGACTTGCTCCTCAGCAAGGGGTGCAACCCAAAAAGTCCAACACATGCAGGTTTAAATGCAAAGAGGGTAGATTTAGATTCGATTTTAGGAAGAAATTCTCTGAGACACTGGCACAAGTTGCTCACAGATGTGGTGGACACCCCATCCCTGGAAGTGTGTACTTTACTAAACAGGTACCAAAAACAGCATCATATGTAGACTGTCCCCACAGTGTAAAGCTCTTACTTCCTTGAGTACATTTTGGAGTCACTACCTAGCAGATACACTGATGTTTAGCAAAGTACTGAGGCTCAATACCATATATTCTGCTTGTCAGTCTACACCCAAGAAGATTCAGAGCGTGAGATTTAAATTTTCTTTGTAAAGAGCTTACACATCCTTAAATCTAATTATCCTATGAACCTGAAAAACAGTTTCTTGAACTTAAGTACCCACCAATTATCATTCAAGAGAAGTTTTAAGCAGGCCAATTTCTACATGGAGTTATTATCCGGTGTGTGTTTCTGAGTGTAAAGAGGACAACGGTTCAACAAGGAATAAAAATGAATTTCATGTTTTAACATTAGAAAGAGTAAACAAGATCATGTATTAATTAAATAAAAGACTAAACAGGACAAACCTTTGGAACAACAGACATAACATTTAAGAATAAAATCAACATGGCAGGGTAAAGGTCGGAGAAGATCAAGTAAGACGCTAATAGTTGTGCTTTTTCCATTTTCTTATCGATCAATATTATGTTTTTCCCAGTGAAAATGCAACGGCAGAGTTATTGCTGACCTTTTTCTCACCCTTCCATTGTGTATAAAATCACAGGAAAATAACAAACAACTTCATAAGCTGCAGAATTTTTTGAGTCAAAAAGCCTATGTCCAAAAAATAATGGTTTAAATGACGCATAGTAAAAAATGCTCTTCCCATGATAAAAAGTAATCTACCTCTCTCCTAATTACATACGTGAAAAACTTTGTGCCAGCTTAAAAGTCAATAGTTACACATTTTTTTGGGAAAATTCAGCAATAAACTTTGCTACCATTTTAAATAATTGACAGGTCAAATGCACTCTCAGCAACAAGAATGGGAATTAAATATATATTTCAGTAAGAACTAAAGACATATATATTTCACTTATTAAAATGTGGGGGTTTTTTCTGAAGTTTAATTCCTCCTTCTCACTTTAATGTACCATGGATCAAAATTCTGCTTATTAACAATGATTACTCATATTGCCCTTTTAAAAACTAAGAAAAAGCTTTTGTAAGAACTTTACATTACTTACTAATAAGGACATGAATGGCTGCAGTGAGCAATTCAATCAGAAAATTGTGTGTTCTGTTCCAGCAAAATGACACTTTCCATTTTCTGCCTCTACCACTGCCCCCAGGAAGAATGACACAGAAACTGAGGCAAAGATTAAGAGAAATTTTTAAAAAAGAAGAAGAAAAGAAATAATTTACAGTGATTTCTGTTACTTCAGATACAGTGAGTGTTTTGTCCCTTTTAATATTTTTATTTTGATCAGTTAAGATTAGGAACACAATAAAAGTTTACGTATGGTAAAGCTGAACTGATTCATCATTGTCAGTGTCAGCAAAAAACAGATATTATGACATACCATAAAGAAACACCAAGTTTCTTTCAAGTGAAAGAAGAAATGCATATATTTTTCTACTGTAAATGGTATTTTCAGATCCTGTAGATATAATAAAATATAGCTAACTCATTTATTGAAAAATATTCACAGTTATCCTTTCAAAAATATATGCTGAAAACATGATCAGAAGTTAACAGCTGCCTAGTAAAAAGTTTATTGTCATTTCAAATGTCCAGGTAGTGAAGATGCAATTTCTTTACATAAAAATTAGATAATCACAGGATTATCTACATAAAAATGTATCTTGATAAACCACATGGTCTGGTGCTCAATGATACAGTAGGGATATGTTTTGTTGCAGAAGGTTATATGCTCACTAGATGTCCCTTTATGAGACATACAGGGTGTGGTGACATTTGTAGACAAAAGGAAGCCTCTTTGTCATCATAAAAGTTATAGTTGTTTCCCTTATTAAAAGCCACCAAAGAATAGAAGCATATAAGGTAATTTAAGAATCCATGAAAATCTCAATAGTACATGTCAGATTTCGAAATCTGAACAGGGGCTACAAAATAGTCAAGATATATCACATACACATAAAAAATGCTTTGTGGGAGATTAGAAACTTTGACAGCTCTCACAGCTTTCTCTAGAGCCTTGATATAGTTGAAACTTACTCTGAAGCCGTGACCTACAAAGATATGTGATTATTGGAGAAACTCTGCCTTTGTTTAGACAAGTAGGTTGCAGCCAAACTTGTTTTTCCCAAAGATGCTTGAAAACGAAGCCTCACAGTATTCCATGAGTATTTTCAAAATGCAGATGGCAAATGCAGAGTCTCCAGACGCATTATTTATTACCAAGTCTCATAATTAATTTAATGACGCAATTGTTTTACAAGCCTGGGTCGTCATTTGTGAATATCTGAGGGTAGTGACATAGAAATTAAGCTAATAAAACGCCACTATCATGCTTTACTGTGTCCCAGCAATTACTGTAGGCAGTACACAGCTCTCCCTCGCTCTCCTCCTCTTCATTATCCTTACCTTCTGCACTAAATTGAAACTAATGCTGCTTGAAGTTACAGAAAACAATGTCCAACAAGAGAGAAAATGTGTCCTTTTTTGACTATTAGCCCAGTCAGTATAACATCTCCTCAAAACACTGGAAACGCACTGGAAGTGCTCAAACTCTGGAACCCCAGACAGGTTCTAGCAAGAGCTGTGCAGAAAAGAAGACATCTGAGTGCACTAAAATACTGTGAGGGAGACATGGGAAAATGCAGAACCTTCTGTACCGCTTTTCTGCTGTTTCTTGCTGTAGAGTTACTGCTTCAACCTCATTTTCCCATCTCTTTAACAATCACTAGTACCCCACAACATGTAAAAGCTGCATTGAAAAGCATGTAACAATTCCCTATCTGGTGAGACACTGGCTTTGAGCAGGATATTGCTGTAGGATATTATTGTCTGGATTATCAAATTCCCAAGGTAAATTTCTCCCTCAGAAAGGCTGCTGTTTAGGGACACTCCTCCTGGGGTGCCATGACTTTGGAATAAGCACACTTCACTTTCTACTGACCAAGGCACACAAAAAGGTATTTCCATAGCAAAGAACCGCAGTATTTCTGTTGAAAAGGATCTTTGGATGCCCTAAGACTGCACAGCTTGCAGCTCACTCTGCTTCTTCTCCCCTGCATCTTCTCATATCTTTTGGAAGGGTTTTAACTTCCATTCTCTTTCTTCTTCCTTCCCAAGTTCCTCATGCAGGTCTCCTCTCTGTTCCTGTGCTCTTCTCGTTTCGCTTGATTACCTCTCAAGCTGTCATTGCTTTCATCCATTCCCCACCCTTTTTTCCCCTCAGCTTGCCATAATTTTATCATGAATGTCGTAATACACAGCTAACTTTAGATGTATCTCTGACTTCTGCATCACACATTTTCCCTTATTCAAATTGCTTGATATCTCCCATAATATTCTGTGGGACTTGGACTCAAGAAGGTCTCTCTGGCAGTGGCTGCATTTTCCCTGCATGTTTAGGTGACACTGCAAATATTTTCTGCCTGGCTAAAGATGGGTTGGAGCTCCCCTTTTTTCTGCCTGGAAAGACAACTGTATTTGAGGCCTACATGAAAGCAGCAGAACAGACAGTACAAAAGAGAAAATGTTTTTCTAAGTGGAAGAAGAACATGAGTGAGGGAAAACTATGTGGCAAGATATCTGAGAAACAGAACCTCAATAACGATAACAAAGATGGGCGTTTGTCTGCGTCTGTATATTTCAAAGATGTGACAGTTGGACCAGAAGTCTTCACAGGACATGGGCAGTAAGCAAGGAATTGACCTGTAGTGACAGGACAGTGCAAGGCAGAGCATCACTGAGCCTGAGAAGCTGGCCCAGGTGACCAGAGATAAGAGTAGTCTCAGCTGGGAGAGTCCAGCTTACTTTCAATGCTGATTTTTACCCTGCAGATTAATTAGATTTGTGAATAGAGTAGAAGGGGATATGACGACTGTGCTGTTAAAAAGTCTTAGCCCTTACCAAACCATGAATTTGCTAAGTGGCCCTGTAGTAGCTTTTTGAATTTTCTTTTATTTTTTATTGCAGTTTTCTGTTATTTTTGTGTAATTTTATAGTTATGAGGGGATTTTTTCCAAAAGATAAATGTGATTTTTTACTTTCATGAAATTCCCACCACTTAACATAGAAGTGTCTGCTTATGAAGATCACTGGGAGATTTAAATTCCTCAAATTCTGAAGAGAATAGGGCTTTACTGGGACTCAACATTTTATTTTGAAAAGGATCCTTTGGAATAATTGAGAACTGCAGTTCTTATCACTGCTGGTGGTTTCTGCCAGAAGGGCTAATGTTTGGAAGAGGGAAGTTACAAAATGCATCTCGCATCTAAACCCTAAGAATAAAGAATAAAATCTTCTATCTGGGGGGAGGGGGGAAGGGAAAAAAATTTTAAAAAAAAGAAAAGCCATCTTCCAAGAAGAGAAATGCAATGTGGCTGTTTGGGCAAGAAATCCAGCACAGTTGCTGTGAGCCCATCAATCAGTGGCTGAGATGAACCCATTTTTAAAAGTTAATAGAGCAAAGTATAATGAAAGACAAATTGGTGTTATTAGTCTAAAGTTTATGGTTCAATTAAACTAATAATATGCAGTAAAGCAAAAAGAATAATTAGAAACTATGATAAATATACATGGGATTGTAAAAATATGACAAAGCTTTACATATTTTGTTCTTTTTGAATATAGTATCTTTTTGATAACTTTGTACACAATTGCCCTAGGGCATACAAGGAAACTGCAACAGTAAGATTTAAAACAGATAGTTACTTGAAACCAAATAGTATTAAATATGCAGCATAAAATTTACAGCGGAAATTATCCTGAGAGCTGAACCAATTTGAGATTTTAAAAAATAAAAGGACATTTTAAATTGGTTTCATGATATTACTTGTTTATCTTCTTTATAAATAGATAAATTATAAATATTTTATAGATAAGCATTACTATTCTGTTCACTGAACCCTCTCATATTTACAAAATACATACAACGAGCTGCTCTATCTACCATGAACCAAGCCTTCTATGTCCTCCATACTTCTCTTTCTGGAAATGCGTAAAGGAAAAAGATCCTTTTACGAGCACTCAGCACTGTCCCTCCCCTCCTTGCAGGGTGACAAAAGGAAGACCAGGAAACCTCGAACCATTTTTTCCCCAGAAAACCAGGCAGAGTTAGGAAGCCAGGCCAGGAGACTGGCTTACTGCTTAAACTGGCTGCTCCCCCAGCACCCCTGAGAAGCATCCAGAGAACTGATGTGGTCCTGCCAAGGCTTTTGGCTCTACCAGGCTTTCCAGCATGGCCCTGTCAGGAAACCTGGAGATGCAAAGCTCTGTTCTGCAAAATGATGATCTCCTCAGCTCAGGAAAACAATTATTACTTACTCATGTGTACCTTCAACAGGAGGGCAGATTGGGTGCTACAGCCACGAGCACAGACTGTACAGGCACGGCTGGAATCAGCAGGAGCAGCTGAAGCTGTGACTTAGATTGAGAGAGTGAAACTGTATAAATATCAGCCCACTCAATGTTAGTTGTAGCCCTTCAGCCTTCAGATTTACCATACAGCTTTTAAATATTTTTATTTTTCAAAGTTCATTGGGATGCCAGCCAGGTATTTTGGTCATTGAAAGATGGATGGGGAATTTGCATGAGGAGAATATTAAAGGCAAATCCTACAGAAATAATCCCAGTTTAAAAAAAAACCCTACATTTAATTTATATCTGACTCAATCTCCAAATGGTGAAGCATCATTTCCAGTACAACACTGGAAAAATGCTGCAGAAGGAAAGTGGAAAATAAGACAGTAAACATTTCAGGTTTATAAGAGGACAGAGATCAGTTTTGAAAGGTGGTATGAATGCTGCTGGGGGATTTTGTTAAGCAGACGAAGGAAGGAAATAAAATTTTACTACAGAAAAGTAATTACATCAAGTAAAAAAACCACCAAAACCCAAGAACAAACCATTAACTTGAAATTTTATTAAAAAAACCCCAAGCATGCCCAAACCTGTTCAACAAGATATTTTGGTATCTTTTATAGGCTTTGAAAGGACCATCATATCATCTTCTCAGGGAAGTTAAATTTCATACATCCTTAATCAATCAAATACCTTTTCTCAAGCCCCGGGGCTGTGACATTTCAGTCAATCAAAGGCAGAGGACAGCAGAGACCAAGACACTTCCAGGATGGGAACCTGATTAGATGTATATGCAACAAAAGCTCTGTTACCCTCACAGCAAGGAAACAGTATTGTATTTCAAGAAACGCCATCTAGCTTCAGTAGGATCTCTGGATGTTTGTGTCAACAAGATTGTTATCCCCTACTGTCAGAGCTTTTCTCCACTATGAAATTCCTGTTACCGGTGATCAAGTTACATCTTGATCTTCTTTCAAATAAGCTGAGCAAGATGAGTTCTGAAGGCCTCATACCACAGGGCTCGAACATTTTGATCTCACATGGCCAAATAGTTTGAAAGAGAATGTCCTGAAAAAAGTTTCACAGTGGTTCCCAAAAAAACCCTACATAAAAAAAATATGACTTCCATGAAAATTGCTTTAGGCTAGATATTTTTTACCACAATTTAGCCTAGGAAGAGGCAAAATGTTGAGAGGTTCTTACTTTTATTCAGTATTTCCATTTTCTTGCCTTTCAGTTGGATAAATTAATTAATAAATTGAAACAACCTGATCCCTACTTATATTCAAAAACTATGTCACTATTTTTTTATTGTTTGTTGTTCGCAATTTTGTAACATTGCTTAGGCAAAGGTATTTCAACCTATAAAGTAACACCTACTGCAATAATCAATTCAAATATTGTTGTACTCAAACTTCTGATTTCCACCTACAATTGATTACTTAAATACCAGAAGATGTTTGGGTATTTTCCCCCTTCCTATTCATTGAAAGACTTGCAAATTTATGAAGAGTTTCTTGCAATATTTTCAATTAGAACTGAGCAAATAGTCTCCACCTAGCAATTCAGGAAATGCTTTATTATTTTCCTTCTTGCTAACTCCCTGGGGAAAGATCCTCAAATAAAACTGATGTGTTGCTAGTAAGAGTTGTTCTTCCCCTTCTTCCCTCACACATACAATTTACAGATTACATGCAGTCCTCTGGAATATTTAATGTTCAAAATCTAAAGTCTTTTGAATGGTCTCACTAATTTTCACAACTTCATTATTATGCTGAATTAGTTGGACACAATGTCCAGTCAGGACTGACACAATCAAAAATCTCACTGTGGGAAAAATTTAGCCAGCTTTTCCCTCCTCCTATTTGCTGCAGTAGCACAGCAGCAGAGCTTAAGGAGCACATATTTGAGATGACACTTGTCACTCTTTCTAATACAAGGCAAACCACTTTTCATGCCAGCTTTGGTCTAAGCAGTGATGGTCACTTCAGACACCAGCGTGAGAAAGAAAAGGAAGGAAAAAATTAAAAGTGATTTCTTTGTCTGCTTATGCTCGGACAACACAGAAAATTGAGTCTTGACCGTTCCCAGGGTCACCTTTGTTGGAGAATCCCTAAAAATAGTGCAGAAGTAAGATAATGTGAGCCATAGACCTGTGGGAAGTGGAAAACTCAGCCTGGAAAGAGGGAGTGTCACTGAAAGAGTTTTTCCTGCAGGAAGCACAGTCTGTGGTCTTCCTCTGAGGTTTTTGATTTCGCCTTGGAAGCTCTCTTCCCAAATTTCTTCTTGGGAGAATACGCACACCATTCCAAGATCAGGCCCGTGTTGCCTTTGTTAGGATAATTTAGCTACACAAAACTAAACAGACAGGAGGAGGGATTAAGCTTTCCTGTTGGCAACTATCAACATATCCTTCAGAACGTTTGCAGAGAGCATTGCGGAATGGAGGGAGAAGCTTCCTGTTTGGTGAGCTTTTATTTTCATTTAAGGGAGTCAAAATTACAGTGCTCTTCCCCTTGCTCATCTGGGACAACACAGGCACACCTGGATTGCTTGGAAGCAACCTGAAAATCCACAGGTATCTCATCCACATCTCTGGTTCTATCCCCACTGCCAGTCATAGGTTAGAAACCTCCTGGGACTTCTTTGGAGATCTCTGAGAGGCCCAAATTTGCCTTGTGCTACATGGAGTTCCTCCACCAAACTCACGTAGGGCCAGTTCCATCTTCTGTTTGCTCAGCAAGGAGAGGACTCACTGATAGTTGGAGAGACCAAGGCCCAGTTATGGCTTTTCCTCTGCTACCAGGAAGCTCCCTGAATGCCAGGTCTGGAGCTATTCTGGAGTAAAACCAGCCTGACCTCATGTTTGTAGAAGGGGTCGAATTTGAAAGGTGGTGTCATCAAATCTGGATTAAGACACAGAGGAGTTGGTGTGAGTGTGACAGTCCAGTTTTGCTGTCAGAGCACTTGGTGGGCAGAAAAGGACTCTGAGTATATTAAATGGCTGTTTGGTTATTTAAAATGTTTATTCAAGCAGAAGATTTAAATCATGCCTTCCCTCTTCCTGCCAAGTGCCCCAGCCCATAGATTCAGGAATACACCCAGGTCACACACCTTTTCCATCTGATCCAGCAGACATCTTTTTTTCGTAACTCTAAGCACCAGAACATAAATGGGAAGATACGGGATGCACCACCCTCTGCTCAAGGCAGCACCCAGCCTCCTGCTGAGGGCCCTCAGGTGCCAACTTTGATTTTGTACAGGCAGGGAAAGGGTGTCACCCAGTTTCCCTAAAGACTGTCTCCAGTCACACCAGAAACTGTCAGAAACTCCTAGCTTGAACTAGACAAAAAGGAGCATTTGATGGACAAAGAAAACAACAGTGCATTTCCACAGTCTCTCCTGGTGGATGCCCCTGGCAGGTCCCTGCTTTGTGCTTTGCCTTCTGTGGCAGGATGCCCAGGGCCCTGCCCAACCTAGGACACAGCTAAACTGCAGATGTGGCACAGGACTGCATTGTACCACTGGAAGAAACCGAATTTCAGCCAAAGCTGAAATGCTTTGCCGCCTCAGAAAGTCAGTCACTGCTTTCCAAATCAGCAGATATCCTGAAGTCTGAGGGAAGCCTGGGAAAGCACCATGGCCTGGTATTTCTAAAGCACCCACGAAACTAAATCAGCTGAGGGAAACAGTGGGCAGGTCTTGAAGCCAGGCATGAACATACGTTTTGTAGGGCTAATCTTTACATTTTCCTGCACTTCATTCCCTATTCCTTTTCTGCATTTCAGCCAGAGTCCAAGTCTGTACGTCCTTTCAAGCAAGCCACAAATAATTTTCCCTCTTAAATTTGTTTGCCATTGTAGCGACATCATTTTACAGGACACCAAGAATTTCGTGAGTTTTTTAATACTATCACAGTACCTCACTTTTAATTACTTGAACAAAAGGGTTTCAAGTCCGTCAGAGTGCCTTTCAAGGCCTGCAAAGATATTAACTGATTCCATAACCAATTACCTACATTTTCCTTTACTTATTGCAAATGTGACCTTTTGTTAGAATTTGATTGCAAGTTTCCTGCTGTGAGTATATAACTATCTGTGTGTCTGAGAATGGCTACCCTCCACTCATGTGATGACTGCTGTTAATTTTAATACACTTTGATGGCTAGAGAACAAATAAGTGTCTGTGACACAGAGCAGAGACATTTGAAGGTGGATAAACTACCACTTTAATGAGTAGAAATCAGCAAGTAAAGGGGCCTTCCAGTGACAAACCAGAAGACCTTCAAGCCAAGCAAAGTATTTTTCAGTCTGGAGGGGATTAAAAAAAACATCCTACTTTTCGTAGAGGTGGAATAACAAAACACCCCATAAAAATGACACAGATTATAGAAAAGAAGAATGCATTAATAAATGCTCTCCAGAGGTAATCTATTTTTCTTATAAATTAAAATATGTGGGAGAAAATATTTCAGAGAAACTATTATAGTTATATGCTTTTATTACCTGTTGATACTAATTCTCTGAGATACAAAAGAAAAAAAACAACATCATGTTTATAGTTTTTTCCATAATGGCACTGCATTACTCTTGTTTGGATTTTGTTTGGGTTTTGTTAGTTCACTCCAAAGACAATTTTCAGGCTACAATCCTATCTCTGAAAAAAAAATATACTAACAGATTCCTTTGGAGTCTAGAGGAGAGCAAGGACAAAACTTAGGAACCTGGAAGGATTTCCTTGCAAGACAAGATTAAAAAAAGTTACTTACCTTGACTAAGTAATGATCAAGGTGAAACATAAATTCTTTATAAATATTTGAATAGTGTGAATCCTTAGGAGTGAGAGAAATTAATCGTAATTAATTATATGTAAAGGAGTAGTGGGATATTAAAAGGGTCATAAATACAAAAATATGAAAACTGGATTATTTATTGTAAAGAAAAAATATACAAATTATTCAAAGTAAATAAAAAATATTGTCTGCTAATGTAAAATGATCTTGGACTAAAGTTTCACTCCTCAGGCTGCATTCTTTTTTTTGCTGTTGTTTCCCCTAAAAATGTACAATTGCACATAGAGGTTCCATTATGTAAAATCAGGAGACAAACAGAAAAGCCTTGCACAAGGCTGGATTTTTCTTCCTTTTCTAGTTTTCATTCACAGTTTGTGGGTGTATTCTGAAACCTATGTACTGACTTGATATCAGTAGTGGAAGATTTTGCAGAGCACAAGGTCTCTGATTACATGTTAAAAAGGAGAAGCAAGCAGAAAAGATTCTCTGAATATATTCTTTCCTACTCAGACCCCATTGGATGGTTTCTCAAACTGATGAAATCATCAATTATTAGCCCAAAGGCTAATAATCTTTATTATCTTATCTTTTCTTATATTTCCATGTTTCTAATCACTGATAAAAGATTCTCATTTATTTTCTGAAAAAATCCCCAAAACCAACAGTTTTTTCCTTGTTACCCCCAGAAAGAAATCCCACCTTTGTACTGACTCCAGAATCTACCACTTGCCTGGATTCTTACTCCCTTTCTAAATACTCTGTACAATAATGAAAAAAACTTCAGATTTATATGAGGACTTAGGGCCCTCTACAGCATTTTAGTTTCACAGCCTGTAGCTGACTTGTTTTCTGCTATCATTGTTAATTAAATAAGCAGAGGAGGGGCATTGCCTTTGCAAAATACTTCCCATTGTAAAAGTATTTTTCAGCAACAATAATTTGTGTCAATAATGTTTTTGGTCTGAAATTGTCCATATAAAGTCAGATCATTTTATCCTACTTGCTAGAAGAGAGAGTTTCTGCAAAGAAGACACAGCTTATTCCAAGAGTCAGATGAGCAAAATGACTGTGATGCTTATTCAAGCCCCACCATTCAGTGATGGTGTCAGAGGATGCACTTCTGTAGCTGACATTCTTCTCAGAAGTTAGGAAAAAGCCCTTGGTCTCATTGCCATCATCACTAGTTCATCCTCTATAAGGTAAACTTTAATGGTCATTACAGTGGTCCCACAGTTTACTGGGTATTGTACTGTTGGAACACACCATCCACAGAGTCATCCAAAGCTCAGGGTGCTGCTCCCTTTTTTTCATTTGTTTTGGTTCTGGTTCACTGGGAGAAGGTTGTCTTTGTCCCATTAACTGAGTAGCTCCATGGTTGGTAGGCAGCTGGCCTCTCACAAAATTGCCCTTCTACTCTTCTAATGTCAAATGTCAAAAACTTGCCATGATGCCATCACCAGCTCACACCAACCTTTTATTCTTCTGAATCCCAGGAGTGGTTAGCAGTAATCCATAATCTGCCACTGTTCTCTTGCCAACTTGCTGATGAGCTTCCTAAGCCTCCTCCCTAAATTCTGTGTTAGAAAATATTTTTTCTAGGCATTAATAAATACTCTCTTTCCTTTAGAGCACCAGACTGGAGCCCTCTGTATACCTGGTGCACATGTGGCTGTTTTCCTGGAAAAGAAAGCCAGTTCCCTGGCTGGCCTTTCAAAGAAGGACTGTAATGGCAAGAGGGCAGGCAGGGCTTGAGCTGTCAGAGCTGTACTGATCATAGGGCAGCACTTGAGCGTAAGCTCATTGCCAGCCAGTGTACAGACTTGGCCTTCTCCTGCAGTGCAACTGCACACTGCACAGCATTTTGGAACACAAACTGACATCCAAGTGTTGAAAATGATGCTGAAGAAGGCAGGCAAGGTTTGTGCTCAGCAGTATCCTCAGACTGGAACAAGCTCATCAGCCTACAGACACAGACAAAAGAGATCTGGCACACAGGTCCGAAGGTTCGGGTGGCATTTCCAAGAGGAACTAATGGTAACAAGTAGTTCCACACAGCTTCTTAAAAAATCAATGTTGAATCCATGTTCCCACTGAATAGAAACAGAGCACTTAGTAGAACATTGCTCCCACAAAGGCTCAGTCTTGCTTTTTTGTATCAGTGTGACCTGTGATTTTTTCCCTGATTCTCAGTAAGTATTACTGAAGCAAGCAGGAGGCAGGAAATGCCTATATTACAATGGATATATTTTTTAATAAAATGTAATTGATATCCAGATATATGTCAGTCAAGGTCATGAAGCCTAGACTGTGAAATCCACTGAGACAGCAAATCTTACCAAATCTGATTATATTAAGGGCAAAGAGCATTTCAAATATAAGACAATCAAGATGAATTAAAAATCAGAACAATACAAGATGCAAAGCCGCATGTCTTTGAAAACATGTGTTTGTGAAAATGTGTGGTTGTTATTGGCACACATTGTATTACACCACATCTTGCAGAATGTCCCTAATCTGTATTTTTCTCCATTATAAACTTCCTTGTGTTGTTCTTGTCTTATTATTTTTCAGTTGGAAGTTATCGATACATTTCAGCCTTTTTTGATCTCTTAGAACTGAATTTGCCATATTTTTTTATTATTACATCACAACCTTCTAAAATTGATTACAAAAATATTGATAAAACCAGTAATGAAGACACTAATAGCAAATAAAACTACATATTTCCAATATACTACATAATTCCAATATTAAAATTCAGCCAGTCTTTGCAAATCATGTCTTAGAAGTTGCACTGTAGACTGGGAAATTACTTTTAAACAATAAAAAAGAAAGAGTGGTATTTTGTACCAGTGAAAAACTGGGCCAGCTACTCCATGACAAGGGGTTTATTTTTTCTCCTTCCTTTTGCAAAAACAGAACAAATTTAGCCCCTGTGTAGATTGAAACAGATTTTCACATTAGTAATCACTGGTGTTGCTGGTGAAGCAGTATGACAAGACAAGTTCAAAGGCTAGAGAGACCATATCTGCAGGATGGACAGGATAGGTGGGATTCGGTGGCCTAAACATTGTCACCTCAGGTTATCTGAGATGCCATAGGCAGCCACAATATCTGCAGGTGGCTGGCAGGTCTGAGGTACAACTTCAGGGGGATCTGCTCCCTTGCAAACCAGCAAGTGGAGGCCAGGCAGGCCTAAAATATTGTCAGAGCCAACACCAAAAGTGATACTCAGCCCTCTTGTTTCAGCAATTGAATGTCCCTCTGCTCCTTCAGTATTCCTTGGCTTGACCTCCTTATAGGGCCTGGGGTTGTAGTTTGCCTTTCACTTCATTCTTACCAGAAAATTGAATTTCTCCAGAGATTTCACTGAAACTGAACCGTGCACCCCAAGATTTTGATTCCCAAGTTTTTCAGCTGAGAAAAGACCAAGAAGATTTTATCTCTGTTTTCTTTCTTTCTCATTACAAGTTCATATAAATTATTGAATGCACTATCTCAGTCCTCACACCTCACTTCTGGCCACCTTGGCAGAACACAAAGGAATCTATCCTGGAGATGGGAGAGCTTTCTAAAAATTCTCAGTCTCTTTTCAAATTAAATGCCTAAGGCACGTGACCTCTCACAAAAGTAAATAAAAGCTACTGAAATCTTTGCTGTCTTATATAATTGTTCAGTGATGTGTGCTCACAGAAGGTGAAAGATCAGCTCTGAGATACCTATTAATGTGGAAACAAGGGGCTCAGTCCAGTTCTACTGGCCAGGAGACTGCCTGCAGCAGAAAACCATTGAAGAGCTGCAGGTGCAGCCTACCCAGGCTTGACAGAGCTGTTCCATCTCATGTTAATAATTAAATATTCATTGGAGCATGGACCAGAACCTGACTCTCCCACTTCCCAGGTGATAGCCCTAATTATATGCCTATGTCATCAATCTCTGTCTCTGCTGTAATGAATTGTCATTATTTGTATATACTGGAAGAGTTTTAGCAGGAGATAGCTCTCCTCCCTCTTCCCCTCCGCTCTGAATATCTGACAGGCAAGAGGTTGCAGTACTCTTCCAGGCACAGATGAAGAGGTAGGTTCAAGTCTTCTCTGAATTACACAGAGTCATGAATCTGAGAAGAGGTGCATGGGGAATAGCCATAGTCACTGCAAGGCAGTCCCAGAAGACTCTTCCTTTGGCTAAGCTGAGGGATACTGATTCTGGTAGGAATTCAGCTGAGGTCATTAAGAAGAAGGATCCTGACCAGGCTGGCTGTGGGTATGGGTTTGTCCACGCCCATTAGACAATGATCTAGGGCTTTAACAATCCTGCTGCTTCCTTAAGACTAGAACTGTGCACCAAAAAGAATACATGGATGCTTAAGCCTTTTCACACATCTAACCCTTATTATCTACAGGATTACCTGCAGAGGTATACACTGCTTCAAATAACTTTCTAATGAAAGACAATATCAATAATCAATATAGTGGCTCTGTGCTCCTCTCTCTTCAGGTGTCATTACCAGCCCTTGCCACTGACTCGAACAACATAAAGATTTCACATTAAGACTCACACAAAAGATCCTTCAGACTCTATAATCACATATTGCCTCTCCAGGGCATTTTCTACAATGCAATACCATATTTTCATATCCATTACTCACATTCTCTGTAATACTTTCAGCACTAACACTGCTGAAATTACTTGTGCAGGCTTTAAACAGGCTGGTTATACTACACTAAGCAGGTGTTTCCCCAGAGTTTTCCATAGCTAGATGCTTCCTGAAATGCAGCACAAGAGAATTCGT
Organism: Corvus brachyrhynchos; assembly: GCF_000691975.1. Taxonomy (NCBI): domain Eukaryota; kingdom Metazoa; phylum Chordata; class Aves; order Passeriformes; family Corvidae; genus Corvus; species Corvus brachyrhynchos. The sequence goes on along the minus strand of NW_008239054.1, from coordinate 4,748,509 downwards.
TTATCACAAGTTAAGAGACTGTTAATGCTTACCTTTTCTTCAGGAAAACAAATGAGATTAGAACTGATAAACTTAGCACTATTTGTAATAGATTCACTAGTTCTGTTCACCCTGTGTGTGCAGAATTACTAACTCTACAGTGTAGAAAAGCCTTTTCTATTAAACCCTGGCAAAAAGAGAGCATGGATTTTTTTTTTTACATGACAGGTTTACACATTAACCTCTTTAATATTGTAGCCTCTCTCTTTAGTGTCTGAGTGCTTGGCCAAGTCAAGATGCAGCAGGGGCCAGTGCAGCGCCCACATGAGTAGGAGAGGCGTGGGACACAAGATGAGCTTTACCCCTTGCACACCTGATGGCATGCTGAGGCATGATCCTTCCTCCCCCACTATACAGTAGCCAGGACAAGGCTCCCACTCTCCAGCTGCTGCATGGAGTCACAGATCCCCTTCAGTGATCTATGTCTGCCTCCTGCGACCAAGATGCCAAGGAGAAATAGCAGTGCAGTGCTGTGGATAGCCAGTCTCCCAGGGCTGCTGCAAGGACAAGGAGATGAAGACTCCTGTGCTCTTATCCCCCTCTGTAAATCTGCACCTGCAAATACTGACTGAATTCTATTACAGATAACATGCCCATGGCTAATCCACAATTACACCATCTACCTTTGGTCCTTCCCCATCACACCTATTGTTTGTTTTAAAAGCAATTATGGTGTAAGGCAGCAGCAATTAAAACATCACTTTCTAAAATCCCTTCAAAATGGTAATTTTGAAAATGTTCCCATGTAAATCTTTTGCACCTCAATTGTGCTTTTGCTAACAGCAGTTACATCATTGTCACCTCAGTGAGTTGTTTGGAATTACTCCTAATTTCACTTTAAGAGAGTAGCAGGAGAACCAGGGGCTTTAACACACTCTAAGGGAGAAAAATACTGAAGGCAAAACTGAATATTTGCTTTGTTAGTGGCAGCATTCAAACATTGTGCCCTCATCCCAGCATAGTCTTTGTGAAGCTAAAGTGAAATGTGCAGCAGGACAGTGTATATTGATTCACAAAGACTAAGGAGAAAGTTTCACCTGCAGTTGGGTGTGAGGGAAGGAATGGCACATTGCTAGAGCTTGGATCACACCTTTCTACAGTAGGAAAGACAGAAAAAGCAGAGGGAACATCTATTAAGACTCAAGTGTGCTTTATGAAATACAGCTACAAGCAGTATTGATTTTATCTCCCTTCATCCATATAGGAGAAAAAGAACTTTACCTCTGCTTATAATTGCTTTAATAATTAAGAAACTAAAAGCCTAGCTGTGATCTCCCATATACGAGTAAGAAAACATGATGAAAATATAAGAAGGAAAAGGGAATGGAAAAATGTTGGCTGAGGAGTTCACTTGGCTACTGCACAGAACATACCAGTACATCTGCCTTATGACATTATTATTATTGTGGTGGCTTGCCATGCCATCTAGCAGGGACTCAGGGAACTACTAGTTCTGGGGAAGAACTGAAAAGGCAACAAAAAAGCAAGACCAGGAAAAAAGTTCTGGAATATATACTTTTGAAGAGTAAATATAAACATTTGCATTTTTCCAATAAAACAGCTTCTGAATGAAGAGTAGTTTCTACAAAAAATCTTCTGCCTTTAATTCTTTAATACATATTGAGCACTTCCACAAGTTCATTATACATTGTGTATGAAAATATTTTTCTTCTACCTTTAAACATCTCATGTTTGCTCATTTTTTCTAAGATTAACAACGAAAATCTGCAGCTGGCTTTCCATACATCATGTGTTTCACCTCTAATGTGTCCATTCTCGTAATCCCTTCTCTGGTATTTTTTTCTGATGCTTCTGTGAGTTGAACCCCTCACGCTTCTAGATCAATACTGTGACTAAACTCACAGTGGTTTGTGAACATCACTGATGAACCCCATACCCTACATACCAACATCTGTAGCTGTACTTTACTACATACTGGCATGCAAAAACGTCTTGATAGACTTCTCTTTTTTTAAAGGGGCAATGTGCCATTTTTTAAAGTTAGAAGTAATTTCCCATTCAAGCAATTACTAATCCCCACCAGATATGCCAAATCAAAACAATACATTAATGCCAACTTCATTAATTCAGATTCCTGCTTGAAAGCTGTACTCTATACTGCATGGACAAAATCATGTTTCTGTCCCCTTTCTAAACACTTTATGAAACAGGAAATGTGAATGAAATTTTATTTGTTCTTAGTATAAAGCTACAGCTTTCTATCACTTGGCCACACAGGAAAAGCCTTTCCAAACCTTTACATATACCAATACTATGTTTGCCCCAAGAAATTCTTAAAAGGACAAGAGAATGTCCCTACTGCTGTCCCTCTACCTCTCACTGGGAGCCCAAGCCCCTTAGAATTTTACAGACATTGATAACTTTGACATTTCTCCTTCATTCTCCCTCCCTCTTCCTCAGTTTCTGCTGTATCTATCTTCCTTCTCTAGCACGAATGCTGTACACTCCACAGCTTTTAACCCATATGCCTTTTCTCCCCACTTTAGCAGTTTCCTTTTGCTTTTTCTCTTGTAGCACACAGCAGATCCCACCTAAATGTGCTTTTCACCTCCCCAGCAAACAAATGCACTTTGACTGTGTTCCCCCTATGGGAGCTATCAGTATCACCACCACCACCACCACAGACAGTTCAGAGAAAAAATCTGGACGAGTGAAGATCTGCTCTTGACTTCATCGTTGTACTTCCTCCAGCCCCCTCACCCAGCAAAATAGAGTAATGGGAAAACAGGGACATAAGTTGTGGATACAAGACCAAACACATCAACCCAGCTCCACCCAGCCCTGATACTGGCCATGGATCTATTTCTTCTTGGTCTCTCTGTGACCACAGGGGCATCAGTTCCTATGGTGTGCATCACGTGCGACAAGTTGCTACCTGGCAGAGCCCATATTTGCAGTGACATCTCTCAACAGATCATCTAGAAATGACAGGGTCTCTACCATCCTTACCCTAAATCTGTGGTCTCCTGGTTGCCAGATTATCCCATTTGAAAATGTACACATGGGAGTTAGAGATAAGACCTTTGGTCGTGGCAACACTCTCCAAGTGACAGAGATATATAACTTTTTTTCCCTGGTACTGAAGGAACCCTGCTAGACATGATGGAGAACAGGAATCCAGTTGTTCAGTCACCTATGACCCTTTAAGTACATGGGAAATCTGTAAAGCCTACTTCCCATCTGCCCCAGGATATTCATCTCCCACTGGGCTGTACCACCTTCACTCTCTGCTACCTGTTGTCCTGCCATTAAAGTTACATTGCCATTACAGCCAATATCCTGGTTGGAAATTGGTGTCACAGAGTCTGAGCCTTCACCAACAACACCAGGACTCCATCTACCAGCCGCGTTATTCCACTGAAAAAGTCAGTCATTTTTTTCTCAATCCTAAAGCACATTTGGAGAAACTGGTTTTGGTCTAGGGTTAAAACCAGACTCATAAAGAACTTGCACCCCTTTCTTTTGTGATGCAGTCCAACAGGTCAGTGTATGTCCTGGCTCATGTTTCCTGGCAAAGCAACAATGAACAGTGCCTGTTGCCACCTTGGATGATTACAGTGTGCCAGGCACTGCCAGGGGGATTTCACTGGTGCTTATGTGCTTCAGGCTTTTTAGCCTTGCTCCAATCCCTTTGTTTTCAGTTATCTTCCATAAAGACCAGTTGATTGTCTTCTTCTGTAGCCCTGTATCATGTTCTCTCTCAGTCATCTTTCATCCAGGCCAAAGAGTCACAGTCTGTGTACTTTTGCTTCATGCTGAACTTCTGCACCTCTGATCATTGCTGCTGTGAGATGCCTTGGTACAGGGTTCTGCAGACAGTTTAAGTTTATATAGGTTCAAAACTGAACTGAACACAGTGAGGGAAAAAGAAAATCTGTTCAGTGCTACTAATTACAAAGATATGACACCAGGAATTTCCTGAGCTATGCGAGTGAAGTATCATTGCATGTAGCCTACATTCTCTCTTCAGCACCCACTATTCCCAGCTGTGAGAAACAGGGTACTAGGTCTTTGGTATGTCCTATCCAGGCAGTTCTTACATTATGTCTTTACTTTCCCCAGTTTTATTACATCTTTTTTTCAGAGGGGAATGTGCAGTAACAATAATTATTGTCAGTATTCCAGAGACAAGTGCATCCATTGTATATGGGGTCATAATGATATTTCAGTTTGCCTTCCTAGTCCTTCATTAATCCTTTTTAGATTTACCTACTTAGCATCACTAAGCACATAATCAAATTTTAAACAGTTATCTGCCAAGCTCTTCCTTGCATATATTCTTCCTTTGCCTGCGTTACTTTATATTTACCAATACTGAATTTCTAAACCATTTTACAATTCAGTTAATATGTACCTTGAAATTCTTCTGTGACTCTGAATCGTTACTATCCTCAATAATTTTGTATCATATTGTTTTTCACAAGAGTTTTTATCTTCTTTTCTGGATGTTGCATGCATCCACTGAATGCAGTTACAGATTCCTGATGTATCCTGCCATGAAAATCGATCTCTTATAAACATAACTTTTTCCTCATCCCCTAGACAGTTATTAGTACACAAGAAGACCACACAACAAACTCATCAATCCAGAGGCCTGTACTGAAGGAACTACCTGGACTTCCTTTAAAAGATGCTGTGTTTGTTTTTGGCTGGGATAGAGTCCATTTTCTTCCCAGGAGCTAGTATGGGGCTCTGTTCTGGATTTCTGCTGAAAACAGCACTGGTAACACAGAGATGGTTTCATTACTGCTGAGCAGTGCTTGCCCAGGGTCAAGGAATTTTGTGTTTCTCACACTGCCACACGGGCGAGGAGGCTGGGGGTGCACAGGGAGTTGGGAGGGAACAGAGCTGGGACATAGCTAACCCCAACTAACCAAAGGGATATCCCACAGCATATGGTGGCATGCTCCACACATACAGTGGGGGGAAGAAGGAGGAATGAGGGAGATTTGGAGCAATGATGTTTTGCCTTTTCAAGTCACTGTGATGTGATGAGGCCCTGCTCTCCTGGGGATGGCTGAACACCTGCCTGCCCATGGGAAATAGTGAATGAATGCCTTGTTTTGCTTTGCTGGAGCGCACAGCTTTTGCTCTATTAAACTCTCTTTATCTCAACCCACAAGTTTTCTCACTTTTAGTCTTTTGATTCTCTCCCCCATCCTTCTGGAGTGTATGTCTGCCTCTCTATCAGTGGCCAAGCCTCTGCCCCTTCACCACTGGACAATAAACAACAAAAGGAAAAAAAATGCTTTCAATCCTCTTTTCTCCATCACTTTGGCAACTTCTGCACTCCCATGTCTCCTTCTGGACTCTCTCTTTGAGGAGGAGGCTCTTTCTGAAAACTTCCCATTTCCAAGCCCACCTTTGTGGTTTGGCAGTTTTTCTTAGACTGTAACATCAATAAGTTGATAATAGTTTCTAAAATGGAGTAAAATTTTCATCAGAAAATCCATGGAACCCTAGGAAATTCTTGTTTCCAAACACATTAATCTGTTAAGAGATCTGACTAGCAGTTTTTAAAAATAAACCTGGTTGCATAGGAAAAGTATGCAATCCAGAGGGATTTTGACAGGCTTGAGAAGTAGGTCACAACCTCATGAGGTTAAACAAGGCCATGTGCAGTCTTGCACTTGTGTTGCTGCAGTCACCAGTAGCAGTACAGGCTGAGTGATGAATGGACTGCAAGCAGAGCTGAAGAGAAGGACTTAGGGACGCTGGTGGATATAGAACTTTCTATGAGCCAGCAACGTGCTCTTGCACCTTGAACTGCACAAAAAGAAGTGTGGCCAGCAGGGAGGTGGTTCTCCCCTCTGCTCCACTCTTGTGAAGGCCCATCCAGAGCACTGCATCCACTTCTGGGGTCCCCAGTACAAGGAGCCTCTTGGAGCAGGTCCAGAAGAGGGTCAGGAAAATTACTAATGGGCTGGAACACCTGTCCTGAGAAGACAGACTGAGAGAGTTGGAGTGTTCAGCATGAAAAAGAGAAGGATCTGGAGAGACCTTATCATGGCCTTGGAATACTGTAAGGGGGCTTTTAAGGAAGAGGAATAGAGAGGCTGTTTTTACCAGAGCCTGTAGTGAAAGACAAGCGCAAATGGTTACAAATTGAAAGAAAGTAGGTTTAGATTAGATATAAGTAAGAAACTTTTCACAATTACATTGGTTTGGCACTGGAACAGGTTGCCCACAGAAGCTGGGAATTCCCCATACCTAGAAGTGTTCAAGGCCACGTTGGATGCGGCTGGTCTAGTGGGAGATCTCCCTAACCTTTGATGGAGGATTGGAGCTGGATGATCTTTAAAGATCCCTTTTAATCCAAGCCATTCTATGATTCCATGACTGAAATCACTAAAATAGCAAAGACATGAATAAGAATGGACCACATCAACCTACATGCAAGTGACTACATCACGAGGCTGTTACTGAAAAGTGAAATGCTCAAAAGAGCAGTTCCACTGCTGCTCACAAAACCAGCTTTCCATCCTTGGGTGTTTCTACTCTGCAGTCTAAATAAGGCAAGATCAATGTGGGAAAAATTGCATATGACCATGCAAGTCAGAATCCAAATGCAGGTACAGAAAAGACAGGAAGTGCATGCAGATGATTGAAGGCTCAGTTCTAGATTCTGAGTGCTTCAGAAAATTACAACAGAAACACTCTTCTAATATAATTCTCAAAAAAAAAAAAAAAAAAAAAGGTCTTAAAATTTATTTGTTTGCTTGAACCTTAAAAAAAACCCACCACTAAACCTTGACAATACTCTGTAGAACTGTAGCAGCAGAAGCCACTACTCCAAGCTCTACTACAGTGACAGGTCAGCATTTTCAGCACAGAGGTAGCCACTGCAGTTGCAGCTTTGGCTGCTGTAGCAGCAGCTGTTACTCCCTTGGCAGTAGCACAGCCTGGTTTCTTCAGATGTTCATCAGATTTTGACAGACTGGATATGCCTAAGAAGGGCAAATTAAAGGGGAATCTTGCCACTGTAAAGGACTGAAAATTTCCAGGACAATTAAAATGGCACTTCTACAACCCAAGGCATTTCCACATGAAAAATATCCAAACCTGCACTTCACATACACAATAGCAACATGTAATTTTCAGAGAAATAATTAAAAGCCCCCTTTAAAATATCAAGAAATAGATATCCTAAAATACAGGGTGTTTATTGACTCTCCTTTGCATTGTAAGACATATACAGAATGTCTATCAGGACCGATTACGACAAGGCAGTCAAGAAATATAAAAATGGAAAACACAACCCCCCCCAAAAAATACATTTTTTCCCCATAAAATGTGTGTGTATTGAGGAACTCACTACTGCAAGACTTTGAAGACTCTTTGGTCTTAGCAAATTAAAGGAACCATATAGAAATAACAAGAGGACCTAGAACTTTAAATAAAAAAATACTAGTTATAAGACAATGATCTTAAATCCATGTTAAAAAACCGAAGAATAAGTCATGATTGTGGGATGAGGGGCACTGGCATCCCTACACAGCACCTAAATAGTTTCACAGCTTCAACTTCTACTACTGGTCGGGGTTACTTCTGTGAAAAGAACAGAAGAAGGGAAAACTGTGAGGTTTGTGCTTTGGGTTTGGCTTTTTGTTTTGTTTAAGGCCATGCAAAATGCTCAGGAAGATCAGGTTCCAGGCAGCCTGCCTGTTTCAGTAGTTTCAATCGGCAGTGCAGAAGGAGAGGGGTTGACATCCACAAGAGACCACAGTGCTGGAGAAGAATGATGAGTGAACAGCTTGAACTGTTATGACTTTTCACACCCAATACTTAAATTCTTTAGCAAGCCTTATGCTTTATGTAACCAAGATTAAGAAGTACAGATCAGCCTTTCTGTGTGCCATTATTTGATATTGGGGAGATGTTGGGGGGGGCAGAAGTGCCCTGACAGTAACTGAGGTACTGCCTGCCAAGAAAATGAAAGCACCTGTCAAATAGTTTTCCTGGAAATAACAAAATAATTCTCCCCCACTTTAAAATTCTACACCACTACAGTGCCACAAACTGGTACCTGCATCTACTTGCTCCCATGGTCTGTTCAGAAGGTACATCTTTGGATGTGTATATGTGGAAGAGGCCGCAACAATACTTTCTGTTTTATTTCACTTAAACCAAGTAAACTTAAATGGGGGCAGTTATAATGCAAGATTAGAACAAATATTGGTTTAAAGATGCTTTGAGGATAATAAAACACTGGAAGTAGTTTTCAAAAAAATATTTTACACCTGAGCAGAAATGGCTACACTGCATGAAGTTCTCAGTAGGAGCTTTTGGTACTGGTACACCAATTACAGAAATCTTCAGTAAACAATCTGTCTTGTGAAAGGATTTACACAGGAAGTGATGTTAGGGACACATCATGGAAAATTAATATAAAGCAAGATGTCCAGAGAGCATCAGAATGCCAGAAAGATAAGACACAAAGCAAGATTTGGTTAACAATGGAAGTCAAAGGTAACAACAAGCAGCTCTATAGCTGTACTGAAAAAAATCGTAAAGTTAAAAGCATGTTTTGAGTCATCTGTAAATTCACAATTAAGACTTTCTGTCCAAGCTTTTATTATCAAAAGAAATTAGTTAATACACCATCTCTTTTAAGCAGAAGGTTAGAAATGCATAGGCTCCAAGAAAACCAGCTTCAAACCAAAACTGCCTCTCTTTTTAGATGGTCAGGTTTTTAAAATTGGAATAGGAGGCTTCCTTTAGTACTTGTGAGGATGGTTTGCGCCTTAAGGAAGAGGAGTACAAGAGGAGAGCAGCAGTCTTACAGTCAGGCTCTGGGTCAGGGTTGAAAAGTGCTGCAGTACCTCCTGCTCTGCTTCTAGCAGCTGCCTGATATCTCTCCTATTCACAGCTGAATAGATCACAAAATGCTAATAAATAAGTTCCATTTTGATCAGCTAATTATAAAACATAAGTTGGAAAGGAGATACTTGCTATTGTCTCTTTATATATATGTTGCTTGGAGTCACTGGATTCACTCCCTTCTGTCGGATTTGTATTTAATCTGTTTTGTTCTACTTATATCAGAATCTTACAGAGAGGGACTGTTAACTGTGATTTCTCTGATCACAGCCCAAGACACCACTACCTTTGAACTTGTCATTTTTTCTATATCTGCACAAAATCGCAGTATACCTAAAAAAGGATTTTTTTTCTGGGCAAATTCTACCTACATAAAATGTTCATTTTGACTGTTCATTTTTTCCTCTTCGGATAATGAAATTTAAAATATGTATGGAGAATGAATGCAATTATCCTTCTAGAAAGTTCTGAGGCATTTTATTTTTAAATAGTTTCCAAGTTCTTCTATTTGTACCTGGATTTAATGATTTCCAAAAATTCCTCTGTGTAACATAGATAGATATTTTCCACATTACAAAAAGAGAAATCAGAAAAAAAATTTAGACCAAAGTTTTCTGCTTCTGAATTCCCCTCTTTTCCCCAAATGCTCACTAGCTCTCATCTCTTCACTACATCTTTTCCTCTTCCATTAAGTCCCACTGCTTCTAATTTACCTTTGTTTCTGCTTTTATGTCACTTATCAGTGGCTCATGTCAAAACTTAAGTGCTTTTAAAAGGGAGCAGATTATAATGAGGTACAGATTATCTGATTTGAAACACTTTTTCTTTGTTGCCATTGTAAATGCCCACATAAGTATACAGAAGATGAAAAGGAGCCATAGATGTACATATAAGATGTATATATGTGTAAGTTTTTCATATACCCAGACACGCACACATGTTTTTCTTGGCATTTTGTATTCAAAAGTAATAAAGTTGGACAGAAAATATTTCACAGGTGACCTGCTGCCAAGAAGAATTTGAATTATTTTCGGTCATTTTGAGTTATAAGGTCTCAAGATAAAAGAAAAGAACATTAAGAATAAGCCATTAAGTCACTTAACCAAACAGTCCTAAAGGAGTTTCCTGCTAAAGTGAACCACATTTCACTGTCCCTCTACCTGCTGTAATGAATGATACATGAAGCACTTCAGATAGTACCATGGGGTTCAGAGTGATGAGCTGACAGTGTGACTTTCCTTGGCTTCACTGGCAAGCCATCAAAAAGAAGTATTAAATCATTGTGGGTTTCTTTTTTTCCCACAAATTTTTCCAACTAATTTTCCAATAATACACACATTAATATTTTTACTCAAATGACACAAGGCTCTGTTCTCTCACCTTCATAGTGAAGGAAGTGCTGTGTCATGTTTGCTTTGTAACTAACTTAAGATTTACCACCATGGAATGCTATCCATATATTTGCAAAAATATTTTAAAGATCCGTTTAGTGAAATCCTCATGCAATGAATACAACTCAGTGAGGACTGTACAGAAAGTAAAAAAGTATGGATAAAAAGGAAATAATCTGAGCTTATTTCTCATACTGAAGAGTTTGGGTTTGTTGCATGCACTCCAGCTCTAACTTTTAAATTGTATCAAGTAGTCATAAAGGAAAGGAAGAAAGGAATTTTATTCCATACTTCTTTTAACCAAAGCTCTGATGCCTGTGCTCATTATTTGAAAGTTTGCACTGCAAGCCCCTTGTATTACTGAGCACATCCTATACAACAGAGTGCTCTTACTGTAGGAAAGTAGCCATGTCCCTTTTCTCCTAACATTTTGCCATCAACTAATCAACTCAGCAGAAATTCATGCACTCAGAAAAAAACATGCAGACAGGAAAAAAGCAGATGCTAGCTTAAGAGTTTGTAAGACTCAGCTAGATGCAAAACGGATTAAGACCCTAGTTCATGCTTCCTTACATTGTTTTAGATGATTCATGAATCAGAAAAATCCCCTCCACCAAACCAGACAGTCTGGAGAGCAGAATACTCTATGGACAATAGAGGGTAAAATGAAATAAAATGGGCATTACCTACAAATTATGGGTTTTTTTCCTATCTCCACAAATACAGTTCATAGGAAAGGTCACTTCTTCAGAGCTCCAGATAAACAGAATCTTAACTAGTCTGTCAACACCAAAACCCATGAAAGCTTTAGACCAAAATATTCTACAGAGCATGTATTCCCACACCATTTTCCCTTGACTGCGGACACAGATTCCAAATTTAGCATGAAATTGCTTAAGGAGTTCAGTGAATTTTTGAGAGAATTCATCCTTACAGGCACTCATCACGAGCTCCCAGGCAGCAGCCTAGCCCCAGTTATTACATATTTGAGAGGTGAAAGGTAAACCATGACATATTACCTGCATACATGTAATTGTATGGAATGGTCCAAACAGAGGCAAGTAAGCAGAGGTACTCTGTGAAACACAGGAATGTAGAAAAAGACCAGTATTCAGATCACAACAATTTTATAATATCAGCTTCTTTTCAGCTTCCAAATGCACTTTTCTCAGGTTATGTGAAAATTAAAAAGGAGGATTTATATAAAAATGAAAAATAGGTGAATGAAATGGAAGTTCCCTAAAACACCAAGAAGCCACCTGCCAAGGAAGTGTCATTGGCAGTAAGATAATCTGCTTGAGCAACACAACAATTTGAGCTTGATGCTTCATGGACTATGAAGCTTTGTATCCTTTATGAAAGGAAAACAGGTCATAGATTATGACCACACAGGTCATCAGAAGTCAGGTTATTCATAATTCTGACCTTAGATGAAGCAAAAGTAATTCCAATACAGCAAGTCTGGCATGCTTATTCCTCTCTGACTCAAATGGGGACAGCACAACAGACCAGGTTTCTCGATTCACACACTTCACTTCCAAGAATTTTTTTGCTGTTCCAACAGCAGTACAGAGTTACAGAGCTCATAACAGCAACTTCAAATGTGGAAGTGATCAACTTCACCAAAGAAAGAGAACAGTGCTAACCCACTATTTTTTTTGTTCATTAAGTAATAAGCAGAAATATTACTAGAACTGTTGATAAAACCCCCTTAAAATACACATGAGAAGTTGAAAAAAATTCTTATTGGAATGGGGCTTATTTTCCTCCAAATGCTCCTGTTTTGAAACATATTTTTCAAGTATTCAGACAGAACTTGAGAATTGAAAATCTTAATCACAAGTGAGAAAATGAAGGGTTTCACTCTTCATTAATTGAATAAGTAAGTAATTCCTGGTTTGGGTATTCCTCCATCACGAACACAACATATTCATCCCAATATTTGCAAAGAAAAAAAAAATCACAGACAAAAAATCACTGTTGTTCTGAAATTTTCATCGCTTTTCAGTCAGTTAGCAACTTCAGGAAAGCACCTGCTTTAAGAGGGAATAGCAAATCATAGTCACGAATAACTACATAAGCTATTGATGCATACAATCATACCAAAAGAACTGAAACGAAAGATTAAAACCTGTAAAACATAGGGAATGCAGAAAATGTTCTACATAGATTGTTCAGAATTTATAGAAGATAGCACGCTAGGGAAAATCCATATTGTAAGATGTAAGGCCCATAAATGTTTGAGTGCTTTAGGAAAAGTTTTACACTATTGTTATATTTCTGCTATCGGATGAAATTAGAAATAGGTAGGTGGTAGATTACAAAAAATTGTTCCAAATGAGGAAATTCTTGTCAAACAAGGATGTTTCTCATTAGGCAAGGCCTGACACCAAGCAAAATTGTTACCCAGAATTAGAAAGAAATACAAACCCATGTCTGGTTATGCAAATATGTGCAGAGGAATGTAAAAGACAGGGGTAGAACTGCTTACAAAGTGATTTGAACCACTCAGCTGAGTACATCCAAGCCCAATGAAATTTCATACACTCAAGTGCAAGGTCACACAGTCAGGATCAGAACAAGCATCCAGAACAAATCTGTAGCACAGGAGCCACAACGAGTAAGGATCTAAAGGGCACGGCAGACAACCAAGTCTGCATAAGTTTCCAACACTGTGCTATCCAAAAAGGTGAACGCATTCCCTTAAATAAAAAGGGGATTCCCTCCCTGCTATTTTATTTCTCCATGCAGCAGCAATGTTCTTAATTCTAAGTTATTATATTCACTGTAGCTAGTAATATGTGTTGTAGCTAGTAAAATGTGTTGAAAAATTGCCCAGTGTTCAGTCACAAAAAAACCCCCAAACTTGTTCTGTGCAACTTAGCAAAAGAAAACAAGTTGCAGGACACAGTGTATAAAAACCTTCATGGAGGTAAAGTAACAGATGCTAATACTCTTTTAACGGAGCAGGAAACAGCCAAAATGAGCAGCAAGATGCTGTCATCAACAGCATCTTTAAATATTGCTGCACTAAATGTATTTCCTGCCATCTTCTGAATGCTCACCTGTATTCTGAGAGGTTAGATCTGTTAATGGAGGGAACAGTGAAAGCTCTTCAGACAACTATTTTCAAAGTTATCCAGTCCTGCAGGTCTAAAGGTTTTTACTGGGAGTATATGCCTAACATCCTTTCCACTTATCATTGGAACAGAACATATTTCACCACTGTTTAATATAAGTACCAGCTCTTTTCCAACCCATTGGGCATAATGAGTCAAATATTTTCTCTCTTTTGAAAATTCCTGGGCTTTGTATCTCTTTCTTGTAACCACTATCAAAGATTATTGTTTGGGGTGGATTGGGTTTTTTTTTTTTAGGGAGGGAGAGGGGAGAGGAAGTGTTGGGATTTTTTTGTTTGTTTTTTTAATACACTTTAAAAATCCATTCAATTGTTCTTAGCATTAGTAAAGACATATGTTTTACCGATAAGTACAAGTTTCCCTAACATTGTCTCAGGCTTCTCAAAACATCTGAATCTGATGTCTAATTTATGCTAATTTATTTTGGCATAAAAAACAGATATTTCATGATTAATCAGCAAACACTTTATTCCATGGCTATTCTTGAGGAAGATGCTACTATCCAATACAGGAGATGCTGAATGCTAGCTACTTCATCAAAGCCATGGAAAATGTGAGAAGCCACTGGAATCAAGAGCAGCATTCAAGTGGGTAAGCAAAGCTTAGAAAAGTACAAGTCTCTTCAATCCAGAATCTGGTATAGCATTGAGAGCACCACAAAAGCAATACTGACAAAAATAAAATTACAATAACCTTTGGAATCTGGGACTTCAGTTTGAATGGAAACAATCCTTTTACATTTTCATCACAAAAGGTAGGCAGATTTCACATATGTTCTCTTAAATGAGAAGGTGAGAACAGATCTGAAGTCCTCTAATTGTGCATGTCCTGAAGCACTGACTTTATTTTAGTTTGTCTGGCTTTGTTAGACACTGAGCAGATGATGACAATTCTTCATCATGATTAATATCAGGATTTGAGGTTTGGTCTTTTTCCACATTGCTACAAAGCCAAATATTATTTTGCAACAGTAAAGTTCAAGTCCCCATCACTCAGACCACTAGAATATTTTTTGTGGGAAAACAAAAGTTCAAGTCCTTTCTGAATCTTATTCAGAACAAGGTCTGGAAGGCATTTTTAACAGCACCACTGTTCAATGGAACCACTATCTCTGGCCTTATACATATTTCATTTCAAAGATTAAGAATGGACCACTGCAAGGATATAATTACCTTTGGAACACAGTCCATAATGGTTTTCAGATTCCAGTCTTGTTCCAATTAATACACATTTTAGAAAATACCAACCTTAAAAATAGAGTCAAGAATGCTTCAGAATTTACTGCAATGCTTGGTAAGTCCCACACTGTGAAGCCTCCTTTCCCCTCATCTGAATCTGCTTGTCTATAGCTTCCAGCCACTAGAGCTCATTGTTTTTAGTCAGACTAAAGATCCCATTATCAAGGTTTTGTTCCCTGCATTTGTACTGGTAGACCCTTGATCAAGTCATCCCCTAAACCTCATTTATAAGGCAATGCAAAGACAAAGCTTGTTAGATCTTTCACTACACTATATATTTTCTACTCTTTTAATTAGTGCCAAGGCTTTCTCTGAACTTTCCTTAATTTAGCCATATTAATGAATCACAGATTTCAAACTGGAGATACTCAGTATTCAAGTAACAAACTGACTCATGTAAAATTCAGAAAGCTGTGCCTGCTTTTTCTGAACACATCTCTATTTATTCCTTCAAAGTTCATTGATGTTATTTAAGACACAGAATTGGACTGGAAATTCATAGCGTTTGATGAACAACAAACTCCCCCAGTCAAACGCAGTAGTCAGTGTTTCCTGTAACCTGAAGTTACTAGGGCTGCTACTCACACAGGATAAATTGCAAATCAGGCTGTTACAATTATCACTTCCCAGAAATACATTTTTTACAATAAATACAGACAGCATTACATTTTTCCTGTACCATTCATTGCATTGAAACACATTCAGCTCTGTGCCAGCCTTGGCAGCGTAAGTGGCAGCGAACAGAATCACTGCTGAATCCTCTCCCTTATTTAACAATGCTTCAACCTTTCAATCCCCAGCAAACCATCAGTAGCTATTACATGGTTTTTTAGGACACTCCTAAGAAGCAAAGTGCCATGGAACTGAGAAAGGATGCCATGAGGAGTCCAAGAAGAATGCATCCTTTCAGCAAGGAGTCTCATTTTACACTGACAGCTTCTCACCTAAGAATTATCTACCCTTTAACACACGTAAAATCCGTGAAATGTTGCTGGTTGATTACGCGAGTTTCATTTCTGAATCAAAATATGGACTACTAACTCTAATCTTCAAAGAAATCAGAGGATATTACAGTAACACTTTTAGCTTTATCAACCACTTTTTCTAATTTCATCAAAAATATATCATGCTAACTTGACATGGTCTAGCTTTCCTATAACTCATGTTGATTGGCACTAATTATACAACACTTCTTTAATTCATTATTAATTAGGTCCCTTATTATTTTGCCCAGAAGTGATGTCAAGCTGACAGACATGTAATTATCCAGGTCATGCCTTTTACCCCCTTTGAATGCTGGCACGTTAGCCATTTTTGTGCTCTTTCTCCACCATTTCAAAGCTTATAAAAAAATCAGCATTAATGATCCAGGATGCTCATTGGACAGCCCTGTTGAAACTCATTATCTGAGCATGCCAATTTAAAAATGGCTAAATTTAGCCAGTACTAAAGAGCAACCCCTTGAGTGCCTATTACTGGAAATTATTGCATTGACTTCCTATTATACAATTACATAATATAATACATACATCTTTTAATTTGCCAATCTTTTTACATCACTTCACAATTACACCACATCCTTCTCACATTAGACCAATACATCTGCTTGATTCTAAAGTAATTCAGTGCTCCATATTGGCCTTAGTTATGCTTACTATCAGTGTCCTGTTTTCCTTTTCCTTCAACCATTTACAATGTACATATTACTTAACTTTACAGCTCTACTAGCTGCCCACTGAATATGGAGGTAAGTCTTTAATCCATGTGGCCTAATTTAGTACTTGCTCTAAACTAACAAGTATCGTCTCTCAAAACAATGTATGTATACCACTAGCAAGGAACACAGTAAATAAACTAACAAGTATCGTCTCTCAAAACAATGTATACCACTAGCAAGGAACACAGTAAACACTGCCAACAATGTGGATATTACAAAAGCGAACATTTCTACTGCTATTACAGCATGCTGTATTTTGTCTGATACTTGCAAGACCCTTAAATAAAAAGAGCAAGTATTAATGGCAGGTCAGAGAAGAAGAAATTTAGGGATACTATTTGTTGATTTGGAGAAGCCTTTTACAAGAGCAACTTCAGAGCACAAGCAGATGCCATACGACTGAAAAAACTTAGAAAAAGTGCTTTTGCATATTGTGCCATAGTCATAGTACTGGTTTGTGCTCTTGTAAATAGAACTTGCCTTGTAAATACACTTTAGTTAATTTTTAATTAGAGGACAGAGAGCTACCAAGTAATGTGGGGAAAAGGATGGATGGTCCTTACCTATTTTGGAAGTTTAAATACATCATGATTTTCACCAACCTTAATGTACGCAGCAATAAAGGGAAAAAAGCCTATCTGGTTTTACTAGGTAAAGGCAAGATAAAGTTGTGACCATTATCATGTGTTAGTACTTCACATTTCCATAGTGACAGAGTATAAACTGTGGTTTGTACTCTGCTAATCAGACACTGTAGTTCCAGCCTGGAATGAATTATCTATGAAGAACAAAACAGTGACTGATACAACTTAAGTCTGAAAGTTTTAATTCATACTGCTTTAGAGTCTGAATTTGCAGCCTCAGAACTGTAAAGTTGCTTTGGTACTTACCTGGTTTACTCTACCCTTACTTTGATACTGATGTATCAGCATCAAAATAAGGGTACCCTTACTTTTGATACTTTTAGTGTATCCTCACAGATCCATTTCCACATGCATCTGCTTGAGGCAACCAGCAAAGTAAAAGTTCTTGCTTTTCCCCACTTCTTTTTCCTGCAAATCAAGGGGGCCTTCCCACAGGTGGATGGCATAGTTCAAAGTGCAAGACTTCACATAAACAGTCATTCCCAAGCAGTTACACGAGCCTAGCACACAGGAAACGATAAGAAGCAAAGTCTGAAGTCTCCCTATGGAGATCACCGGAGCGAAGTAGAGGCCTTTGTTTCACTGGTGTCACCAGCTTCACAGCACAAGTACTTCAGGGAGAACATCCAAGAACAGCATTCCATAGTTCAAACCAGTGGGATGGGATTTGTCTGGGTCCTCAGCAGATGCCATGCCAATTTAAACATTGTTAATTTATTATGAGCAGCAGTGATCCAAGCAGATATATTATTCATTGGAACATCAAAGGTCCAAGGAAGGGGACCGCATACAATTATTTGTTTCAGGTCTCTTTGCAGAGATGATTGCACCATGAGAGAATTCTGCCAGCCAAGACACCCTACAAACTGGTAGAGAGCCAGACTAAAATGCAACCAGATTTATGCTTCAAGACAGACACTGCTAGCTCAAACATGAGACTTACAAGAAGACTGTTCATAACATCCCATTTATGCTCAGTTGACAGATACTTTGCATAAGGTCAGATTGCAAATTACTGACTTTCATGGAAGGATCTGCTGGCATCTTTGTATGTGCTCAGGTGCTACTCAAAACACAACATATTAACTTGGCTGCTGCACTAACATTACAAAATTACAACCTTCATAACAGACCCTGCCCTTATTGAAAGTCAGTACTCAGTAACCTACAATGCACAACAACACATAACTCTAACTAGTACTTCCTAAATCTAGGTCATTACAAGGAATAAATTGAAGGCCAGATGATCACTGAAACCAGCAGTAATGAAAAGGAGAAAAAGTGAGGGAAGGAGGAATAAGGGGAAGAGACAGAGAGGTGAAGCTTTTACAGGTGGAGTGAATGAAAAAAGAGGAGGGGTGTCCATGCAATTACTCGCATGCAGTATGGCCTCTAAACACGTGACTTCTACAGAGAGAACCATTCAGACCTTGCTTTAAGCCTGAGTTGGTACAATTTCGTCTATAAATTGACACAAGCAAGTTAAGCAGCTTTATGCCCACATGATTTGGTTCAACTTGATACAACCACATCAATCTAACTACTTAAACAGCAGGTTTAGAATCCTACCCTGTTAAACTTTAGACAAGCAGCAATTACTCCCTGGGACCATGTTCCATCACCAGCATTTAAAAAAAAAAAAAGTAATTTACTAACAACAGACTGAAATGCTTTGTGGAGCAAAGACCAAACCAAACTCAGACCCTTCTGCTGTTTGAAAGTCATGTTCACATGACAGAATGCTACCTAAGTGAAATTAAGCAAGTAGGTAAATATGTCCCTCAACTTGCCTCACACAGCCTAGGTGGATGCTCACAATGTCAAGTTACCTGTATTAAAGGAGCAAAAGCTACCACCTGTAATGGAGCAATGCCTACTTTGAGTCTGGCAAGTCCCAGTTCCTACAGAGGTTTCAAGGGTGTGAATCCCAAGCAGAACCAGATACACTCTCACCCCCCCAAAATGAAGGGCAAATGGTTATGTCCTCACTTTTCACACGTGCCAGCTCAGGTAGTTCTCCAGCTCACACTGATTACCATTCCAGGCACTGGTGGTTTCTTTTAAACAAGTAGCAAGAGCAGCTGCTTAATTCAGGGCTGACAATCTTGCTTTCAGGAGCGAGTGTTGTAATGCTGAGTATCGTAATATCTTTGCACTTCCATTTGTGAACCTAGCTATAGATACTGGGCCATGAACCAATTAAGAGTGTCACATACTGACAAAAGACAAAGACCTAGGATAATTAATCACCCAGTAAACAGTTACAGCCCATTCAGTGTTGAAAAGAATACATATCTATCCAGTACAAACTAAAACTGTCTGCAGGCAAACACCACTACCAAGCCTGCAAGAAGTCTGCCAAACATGAAAACTAAATTAAGTACAAAGCAGATATTGTAATACCATTCAGCTCTCAAATACTTGACAAGCTGGGTTTTAAAAATATACAGAGTGGACCTTCCATAGTTAAGATAAACACAAATCTTGGCCTTCTAAATGTATTTTTTATTTATAGTTGAACGTTAACACCTGAACAGAAATCTGCAAGCACACAGGGATAATCTTTCAGTGATGTTTCTGTTTAAACTGAAGTCCACAGTAGCCACATGTTCCAGTCTTTGTCTCTTTGTCCTGCAAAAAGATAAAAATACAACAGCTGCTAGTTTCACTTAAAAAACTTTTAAGAAATTACAATTTTTCTCTTATTTATTTGTGCCATCTTAAAACCGATATATAGCCAAAGTACAGAGTTTAATCTTATTTGAAACACTGGAAGCAAAGATGATGGTATGAGGTTCATGCTTTATTTCTGTATCCTATGCAGCTTGCCTTATGCCAGACTTTCAACTACCAGGCCTAATTTCATCAATATAAGTTAAAAGTCAAACCAAGTGATATCTCTTCAGCAGTACAAGATCCTTTACCAAACTGGACATCTTAAGCCAGTTCAGTCATATCTGCTCCAATGTTCTGAAAAGATCATTTCACAATTATTTTAATACAGAATAGTATTTGGCACTTCCTAGACAGGAATTTCAGTCAGTAACAGAGTTAGTTGTAGGAAGGAGAAAATTTCAGTAGGAATCCATGAGAAATGCTGAAAGAAAGTGCTTTCTAGAAAAGGAGCAATTACTGCTGTATAAAATTTCATTATTTTCTCAAAAAGATACATGTATTTTTTTAGAATTTTGAAGAGTGACTGACTTGAAGCTGTCATTGAAGTCTTTCCTAACATGACAAAACACAATACAGTTAAATACTCAGGGATCTTCTGTTATTTAGCAACAGAACTACTTCCAGTCATGAAACAAAGTTAAACTCATGGTTCCCCTTAATAAAGGATTAGAATTGAAAAATCCAAACTCCCCTCCATTCCCAAAAGCCTGGATTTCAGTTGTTAGGAGTAGGGAAAAGTAGCTAATCTAATACCATTTGGTTTGCAGACTTTACTTTTCAAGAAATAAATCACAGACAAATTGTAATTTGATTGTAAACACAAAAAAGGTCTCAAAATTCACAAAATACAAAGCATTCTTCAAGAGCTTGGCACAGGTGAAACAAATCATCATAAAGATCAGGAGTGTGCTGCAGAAGTTAAGGTTGATGTCCTTCCTAAGTGTCACAAGACATTTGACCTTGAATAATGTAAAATGAATTACTACAAAGTTCTTACTGTGTTCAAAATAGAAATGCTTATGATTCTAGTTAGAAGTCACAACAACACTGACACGAGAGGACACCAGCTCTTCCCCACCATTCTTTCAGGCATTAGGGAATGTCAAAGTTTTGGAGAGCAAGCAAAGATTTTAAGCATCTGCAATCAGGGTCTACCTGAGAACAGTACCTAAGCAACAGCTGGATCAACTAAGGTTATAGGACAGTAGCTTCAATATTTTTACTCTCAAGAACAAGAATACACTGGAAATTATCAGTAATGTCAATAGGAGGGTAAGACAACATTTATTCTTCATTCTCTGGCCATGATTGAAATATTCAGTCTTCAGAACTACCAAGATTCCCACAAACTGAAAGAGGGGTTGGTTTTTTTGGTTTGCCTCCTTTTTTCCCCTGGAACTTGCAAGATTGAAAATAAACTGCATATTCCTAAGAATACTGCAAATGTATGGTCAAACTACATGGTGGCACTTAAATAATTAGAGTAAGAGTTCCAAAATGCAGCAAGGAGCAAGGATGTTAATTTTTGCTCTCAGTGGTTGCTCTTACTACTTCACCTGATTTCTTTTTAAAAAATACTGTCCTACTAAACAAACCAAAATTTCAAAAAGGAATTTCTGTAAATTCAAATGGAAGCCCTCTAATTCTTCTGATTTATATCAGGCACCAAATCAAATGAGCACCTCAGGTGGTTACTCCTTTTATTTTGTTAAACTAACATTCCAAAAACTAGATTATCTTACAAAAAAAGAATGTACAGGCAAAACATGCTATATGCAGAATAATGACATTACCAAGTTTATGTATACTTTAGGATGTCCCAAAGCTCCACCACCACCATCGCAGGATATCACTCTGCTTTCAACTTGACTCACAGGCTGCTCTGCTATCAAATCAATTGCAAAATTTTTGTTGACCTGTAAGAGAAAGAGGGAAGCTTTCAGATACCATTCCCACTCAAACAGAAAGCAACTGCTATTTGCTGCCTCCCGAGGCAGTTCCACTACAGCCATTTTGTGAAGTTCCTGCTTAGTTTTCTTCCCAACTCCTCCACCAACTCTTAGGCTCTGCTATAAGACAGATCAATGAACTATACACTAAA
This sequence comes from Corvus brachyrhynchos, assembly GCF_000691975.1. Classification (NCBI taxonomy): domain Eukaryota; kingdom Metazoa; phylum Chordata; class Aves; order Passeriformes; family Corvidae; genus Corvus; species Corvus brachyrhynchos. The sequence continues at coordinate 4,726,722 of NW_008239054.1, read as the reverse complement.
CTCTGCAAAACTAACCACTTTCCCCTGAAATACAGGCCACATCAGTGCTCAGGTTTCAGCAGATTCAGCAGCGAGGTGAGCAGGAACAAGTAGACAAGAACAGAAGATATTTAACCAACACTGCATTCTGCTTTAGTGACTACATGATAAAATTGCAGAAGAATCTCTGCTGATAAACTCAAAAATAATAGTGAGACAAGTAAGGTCAGGCATGAGATAAAACAACTGCTGGTAATTTAGAGCCTCTAGCCATATACCTTTTTCTATCACTGCACAGGAATCTCATGAAAACATGAATGTGGTGCATAACAACAGTCAGAAAGACAAATTGTTCAGCACAGAAAAAAATGAAAAACCTCTAAATGCTACTACTCCACTCTGTAAATCCATCATGCACACTTTCTGAATATGCACATCACTGACAAGCAGGACTTCTTCCTAGAGCACACCTGCATGGCCAAGAAAACATATCCACGTCTGGACAGGCTGGTGACACAGCAGGTTGTCCCTCAGCTGGACCTACAGCACTCCAATACTCTCCAAGTCTGCACTGAGCAGACAACTGCTACAATTCAGGGGAAAGTACTCCAGGAGGGGCCACCTTTTTCAAAGGCCACGTTACACACACAAGTATCAAATACTATGCACACCCAAAGGAGGCACTATCTACTGCTCTCTATGTTTAAGGTTCATAAACATGCTGGTATTTGAATAAAGACGAGATTCTTGGGAAAAAGACAGCCACACACCCATTACATAAATCCCTAGGAACTACAGTGGTGTTTTTATATAATCCTGCTACATAACACCTTAGCATCTTTCACAAAGCCTCTCTCATTAAGTCTCCCCAAAATCTGCGTTTTTTGGTACAGTAATGGAAAATTCAGATTTGCCAACTAAGAATTTGTCCTTAACAAAAGAAGAGGATAGCTAAAAAAAGTTAACAAAAAATTAGGTTTCGGTATTGAAAGAAATTGGCAACATCAAGAACCTCACTGTCTGGGGCCTGCATCCACAAGTCATGTAATTTCTGCCAAAGAGCAAAGACTTTTACTGCTGCTTCTAATAATGCTCAAAATTGTGCATCCTTCATTTCGTGCTACAGGAGGAGGGAGATAAAATCTTGATACACCTTTGCTTCAAGATTAGAAGCAAGAACTCCACTCATCTCAACATTTCTTAACCACAAAAGGTACTTACGTGAAGAGAGGGAAGCAAAAACTTCCCATCCACTGTATACCTAAGACCTGTCTGTGGTTCAGCCTACCAAACAAGAGACAGTCTAGGAATTCACTGGAAAAAAATGCCATAAAAAACAAAAGAAACAAAAAAACCAAGTGGCTGCAGTTACAACATACCCCTTCAACTAAAGCACAGCAGTACTTAGCACGAAGGGGCTGATTCCCTCATCACATCCAGATGTGTCTTGCTCCAAGCATAAATCAATGGGCTATTTTTTTCCTGCCACAGTGCCAGTTTGACAATTTCGTTTCTTCCTCTTCCCACCTATCCGCCTGTGCCAGTACATGGTCTGGGACACCAAACAGATAAAACCAAACTTGGATTTGATCCAGGTCCAAACATCTACAGGGAAGGCACTGAGGCGAGTCCTCCTCACATCTTCAGCTGCTGCACCAGCCCAATGAAAGGGTAGAGCTGAAGAGGGAATGGCAGTGTTGAAATAGGTCCTGCTCTACCTCAGGGATTACAGAAGGGCAGGATGACCTGGTTGGACTGTGGCAGATGCAGTTTAGCAGTTGCCATGCTCAGTTTTCTCACAGCTTCTTGCTTTAGGCCCTTGCCAGAGAGCACTAACCCACGGTTCTCCACAGAGAACAATGATTTTAGCTAAAACACATGGATTTCACTAATAACTAGGCTGGCAGAACCGAGGGGACAATAAGCATATGCTCTAGGCCATGTCCCTGGCCAAGTGAAGCACGCAGGCCCAGACACCCTGACTGGGGGAGTCCAGAAGTTGCAGCCCCAGACAGGAAAGCTGCCATGGCTGGACTGGGCTGATCCCAAGCAGGACTCAACCACCTGGACCACACTGAAGGCAAAGGGAAGATGTGACTGAGAAAGAACAGTCACCAGGAGAGCTTTTGCTTCAGAAACAAGGCAACATTCAGACTACAGACACAGCTGTCAACCCTAATATTGGCAGCTGAAACACACTGTCACATAATGGCAAAGCCCCTAGAGAGAGATCCTATTAATAGACACACATCTTTCAAAGTATTTAACATGCAAATTTTGTCCCAATTTCACCATTAAAACTTAGCGTTAAACCATGCTCAGCAGACTTAGAGCTTGGCTTTTGCTAGAGAAGGAAGAAATGGGCTGAACTGAAAACCCTGGGTGTTCCACGCCACATGGAGTCTGAAATTACCTGATGGCAAAGCACATTGGAGTGACCACTGCCCCGTGGAGAATTAGGCTTAAGGAGCATTTCCTACAAAGTTAGAGAAGTAGCAGAGATGCAGGCAGTACACTTGGGAGAGACCTACTTTGCCAACTATCCTCCCTGAAGTAAGCTAATTCAGCATTTTAAGTGACATTTTCATTTAATTATTTCATGTGTAGAATCCCCATTTTTGTCACACAGCGTGAGTTAAATTGTACCCGTCACACAGTGAGGTAAACTCAACATGAAAACTCGGAAATCAGTGTAATTAGTTCAGGTTAATTTAGGAAGAGAATAATTATATGCAACTACATTAAAAATCTACCACACCTTATATTTAATGTCTCTGCTACACATAAACATTTACATCATTAAGGCACTATTCAAAGGCTCAGGCATTGAGGAATACAATTTAGCTGACACAGTTCTCTTTCTATCCCAAAGACCAGCAGATCCCTTCATGGAGCTGTGCTGCTTGATCATTACAGAAAACCTCAGTGCTAAAAGACTTACCAAGAGAGTGGATATGTGAAATTTTAAGCAGCAGCAACAGGGCCACCTTCACAGCACTGCACTTGGATGATGCTGGCATTACTAGACTTTGCATTTGAGGCTTCATTATTTCAGAATGCTCTACGTTTTACTTTTATTTGTTACACCACTTGCAGCAAACGCTTCTCAGGCTCATTAAAAATTCAGTTTGGTAAAGATCGGAATTTTAATGACACAGAAGCAAATTAAGCTTCAAAACACATATGTAAACAGATATATAAACAAATTAACAATTCAGCAGAGTATTTAATTACGTAATTTTTCTCAATGTTAATGCACTAAAAACATACTAAAAATTTATTAAAACACATGCTTGAAACAAAAACTATTTCAAGTTATGCTCAAATGCCTACAACTATAACAACAAATGCAAGCACTTAACAGATGTAGAGCAAGTTGAGTTTTCCAAGTCTATCAAAAGCAGGGAAGTAGACAAAAGCTACTATAAACTGCCTTAAAAAAATTTTCACTGTAGTGACAAAAAAAGCCCCACTGAAACCCACAATCCAAAGCAGTTTGGATTTGGTAGGGGTTTTTCGGTTTTGGTTGGTTGGTTGATCGGTTTTGGTTGTAGGGTTTGGGTTTAGTTATTTTCTTGGTTGTTGGGGTTTTTTTAATGACAATGAAATTGAAAACACTTCTATCAGGTACAAAGAAAAAAAAAACCACAAACTATCCCCTCCCCCATGAGAAAAAGTAGAATGAGTTACCTCCTTTTGTCGTCCAACAAATCTAACTCTTCTGTAATCCTTCTCGTCATATACCTAGAGTGTAAAATAAACTTGATCTTATTTAAAGAGCAGCAACTATAAACATAGACTTAGAAAATAGATAGCTTGAACTGTTTACTTAGTTTCAAACATTATCACCTTACAAGCATGTAGTATACAGAAGTAGCTTTCATTTCTCTCACACATGAAAATAAATTCCACGTTGGAAAGCAGAAAAGAAAAAGAAACTGGTGGTGTGGGGGGTGGCATGAAAGCAAGTAAACAGAAACCTTAGCTCTGATTGCAGAGGTGAACATAGACGTGTTACTTAAAATGCTATTCCTTGATCTCACACTGATACCTGTCAGGTGGGAAATTCAGGTTTTGTATTTATTTCTATTCAGGTAAATAACCACAGTGCGAGCTTTCCCAGGTTAGCTCCACCAGCCATCCTCTCTCAAATCTCTTCAAGGCACCACACGAGCCTCCCTCGCCCTCATGCTCAGCTTCTCCATTGCAAAAGAGGCACCGTGGAGTTACAAGGCACTGACACAAGGGTGCCTCCGCCTGTCAACTCTTCGGCTGGGTCACAAGCCGGATTCGGAGCAGAAAGCTCAGAAATGGCCAAGGACCCTGAACTTGATTAACAGGGATTTTTTTGTTTTCTTCCGAAACCGCGCGTACCTCCTGCGTACGGATCATGCAGGAGCATGAGTTTTCACTGTGAACACTGAACGGAGACTCACAGAATAAATGAGGTTGGAAAAGACCTCTGAGATCATCAAATCCAGCCAGTGACCGAACGCCCACCGTGTCAAGTGGACCATGGCACTAAGCGCCATATCCAGCCATTTCCTAAACACCTCCAGGGACGGCGACTCCACCACATTCCAATGCCTAACCACCCTTTCTGTGAAGAAA
>NW_008239054.1:4670488-4721272 GCF_000691975.1 Corvus brachyrhynchos | reverse complement strand
CCCGCGGCCGCCAGGAGCTGCCTGCTGGGGACACGGGTGGCAAAGTGCTGCGTGCGGCAATGTTCCATCTTAACGCACACCTAGAGCGAGGTGTGATCTTGACGGCCCGCTCCGGAACTTCAGGCCGTGGATGCGGAGAACTGAAGTGGGAAATAACAGCCTTCAGGACCTCTTGTCATCTTAGTCGTGAAGCCTTAAAATCACCGCACTGCTAAATTAGTAAGGGTGAAGCTGGATCACTGGACTCTGAGGTGCATTTGAGTTTAATTAAAGCAAAATGAAAATAAACTCCATTGGTGTTCATTATTACAATATACTGTGGGTTTTTTCTTAAACACTCCTCTGCCCCCCAAGATGTTGATAACAGAACCAAGAGTTTTAAACTCAGGTGGACTCTTGAGTACCAAATGGTATGAATCATGTTACATTGACAGATAATGTTCTAGCTTTTGGCTTGGTTCATAGGTGAGGTAGCAATTTTTTTTAAACTGTTGAGTCATAGCTGACATAATCCCCGGTAGCTTCAGTAATGCCAGTGTAAACCCTTGCTGCTTATCATTGGGTTTGAAGGGTGATGGTGGTATTTTAACCAGTATGAAGTTATAAACACTTTTTAAGGTTTTTGTGTCTTAAGTCCTCACTTAATGATATATTGACCATTCACAGTGTTCACAGCCTTATCTTCCCCACAGAAGTCTTCTCTTGACACTGTACCTGCTATTCTACAGTTTCCCAAATCTGAGCCCAAAGAACCAAGGAATCATGACCTTTTGGGTGGAGATTGTAAACCATTTTGGGTAGAGTCTACATAAAGAAGATCAAAATAGCAATTTCAGATTCCATCTAACTTAAGATTCTGCAAAGCTTTAGGCTTGCTCTCATAGATCGGTTAGGCTTAAGAATATTCTTTTTTTCTTGTGAACCTTGAAACAATTCTCCTAACAGGTGTGGAGTGAATGACTGAGAGCAGTAATGCTTCGGAGGTCATATGGCCAAGCATAATGTTGAATGCAAACTAGTGGATTGGCACCCATTAATTAATCAGAGCCAAAATTGCTTCAGTCCCCAGTGGTGCTTCTTACGCTTCTCTGAGGAACATGGCTCTGCTAGAGGCAGGAGCATTTGATCTTCCTCTGAACTGCAAGTTCTTAGCAAATGGTACCAAACTAAACTTTTGGACAACTGTCCTGTTATAGCTACAAGTTTGCCAGAGTACTGTGAGTACCTTTCTTGAAAGGTGAAATTGGCTGAGCACTGTGTTTGAAGTTGCTGTAACATTGAACAGTATGATGACTTGAAGGCCTTTTCTGCCCAGTTACCATTCCACAACTTTACAATTGCAGTAACTTTTATAATTAATACATTTTTACTCGGTGCTTGTAGACAATGCGAATCTAAACCTGGAAAGCTGTGGCTAAGCAGAGGCAATAATTATTGACTGGTTTTCCATATGTTGGGTGGTTTATCTTTTATCACTGGGAATGTGGGTTTGGAGAGAGAGAGGAGCAGGTTAGTTAACATATGCATCCATCTTAAGGGGGGTTCAAACGAATTCATGGCAATGAGGGGAGAGAGAAAGGGCTAGCTTCATCTAACTAAAGAGGGACAGATTGAGTCAAAATGTGTAAGGCTACTCAAAGAACCTTGAAGTAGTGTAAAACTTGCTGTACTTCAAAAGGTTTGATTGAAATTTGGACACTCATGAAAGAGAGCAACTGTTTTCTGAACACCCGCAGCTTGTGCATGAAAATAAAATGTAAGCACAGAAATTTCTTGGAAATATTTTACACCTTTAACATGCCTTGACAGTTAAACATGTTAATCAGTTTAATCTTAGGAACTGAAGATTTTAAAAGCTCTGATTCTCAGTGTTAGTGGTACACATTCCTAGGTGTGTGTTTTGTTCCAGCAGAAGAAAAGGCCTGTGTGCTGTGAACCTCTGTGATACCTTGTGAGGTTAACTATTGGTACACCTGTAAGGTAAACAGTGTATTTATGTCCAGAAAAAAACAGTGATTTCCAGCCCTACCCGCTTTTCTGGTGGATGATAAGGACTGAGCTGTGGATTAGACATGACATGAAGTGAGTGTCTGTTGGTTGGTTGGGTTTTTTAGGAAAGACAGTTGCCAGCTGGTCTTAGTGCCTCTCAAATAGTTCATCCAGCCCCTTGGTTCTGTCAGGAAAAGGCAGCTCACTGGTACAAGACAAATTGTGCTGGTGGGTCACTGGGGAGCAATTCAAACCAGGGCTCTCTTGCCAAGAGCAGTGTCAGATGGTTAAGAGAGACCTGCAAGTGTGAGTTGCCAGGGTGAGGAGCTGCAGTCTGGCCAGACTTTCTGAATTCAGCAATGTGTAGGACCCTAGGACAAGTTCACTCTGCCAGGCTGGTGTCAAATACAGTCTACACTCAGAAAATGAGTGAAATTTAGGGCTAGGATTACTGTGCAGCAGAGGGAGGCACAAATTACTGTTTTCATCTCCCCCTTTAACCTAAGACAAGCTTTTATACAATGCTGACTGAGCAGCTTGTTTCAACAACTTACAATGAGGAAAAATTTTTTCCTTATTAAACCCTTCGAATGTAGGGCTACTGGTCAGAAACTTGAGATTGAAGTAATTTGAACTCAAATGTTTATCATGGGTGTAAACAATTCATATGTCATTGTCTGAACAGTCAGTTTGTGGTACCTGGGGTGGAGTATTCAAAAGAATGGAGCATTCATGGTCATCACTGAAACAGCATATTTGGTTGTGCTTAATAGATTTTGGAAAGAGGATTATAGGATTAGAAACTAGAAGGCTCTGAATTGTAATTGTACTCTGCTATTGACTTGCTGTATAATCTTGAAAAGGTAATTTTGCCTTTGTCTCAATTTTTCCATCTGTTAGGCAGGAGTACTGGTATCACACACTTGTAAGTACCATTTTTTAGTTGACATCTACAAACTGTTAAGAGAGGTGTTCTAAAAAAAATCAGATTCTATAGCTTTCTGTAATTTGAGTGACTTGAGGAAGGTGACTATAGCTGGGGGTGATGCATGTTTGTTTTAGGTTTGTTTACAGCACCTGCAAAATGAGCAGGTGAAATAATGTCAGCCAGTCGCCTCATGGTTGGTAGCTAAGGGTTCACAGCCTTCATTACAGACCTTCTGAATGTTGTGCTACCTAAACAGCTGTTGGCAAAGGATAGGGTACACAACAACTACTTAAGTTACCCAGGCCAAAAATTTAGTCCTGAAATACTAAAAATACCAATTCCTTAATTATATGCATTTTCTTTTTTATTTCTCCCTCCTGAAGCTGAACGGGAGGGGAATGATAAGGAGAGCGCAACGAGAACATAAAATGGTGTAGGGGGGAAAATAGTACCCAATAACACAGGTAGAAGAATTCCTACAGTGAAAACTGAAATAAGGCTCAGGCTCCAATTATATTTTCAGTTTTTGGTTTCCTAATTCTTACATGTCTAGGTTACCCCCTCCAGAAAATCTTCATTCTTCTTTAAATCCCCACAGTGGAGTGGGAACATGACAACTGATGTCTCCTGTGACTGTCTCCATTGTACAATTATGAAAATCATTTGCAATTGTGAGCGACTGAACTTGCTTAACTCCTTAGAACTGTTTTAGGGAATGAGATTGTCAGATTCCTGATATGCAACAGGTAGAGATGTATTTAGGTCAACTGGAGGATAAATCTTAGAGCTCATGTATATTAATGACTGTCAGACTTTGTCTGTGGTTGTGTGTATGGGAATTACAGTATTGGTTGCTGAATTCAGGACAATAGCTCTTCAAAAATGACAGGTGAGGGAGAAGTCTTTAGGAATTACAGTACCGAGAAGCTGTGTCTGCTCGGATGGAGGCAGTACACCCTGAGGTTAGCTGACTGACGGGTGACTGTTCCAGATTCTGACACCACCACGGTCTCCCACACTCAGTTAAAATAACAGCTATTTTTGAGTTATGTAGACACAATATTGTTCTTCCAATTATTTCATTAAAAAAAAGAAAAGCACCAGAAAGTGATATTTCAGAGCAATTGCTAATGCTTTTCCCGAGTATTAACAATTGGAATTTTTTCTTTATTTGTAGAGGTGAAGTAGGTGAAATTAAACAAAAAAATATAAATAAAAATATAAAGCAAAAATGTAAATGCTCTTAAACAATGGAAAAGAAAGTGAGAAGCTGGGCTGCTTTCTCCTCTTTGTTTAACAGTGCAGACACAACATGCTACTGCAGGCACTGTTCAGAGCATCTTCTATGTAACGCCAAGGTCTTCCTGTGGTTTCAGTGAGCTCCATGCACTAAGGAGGTTTCGTTACCAAAGCTGGTTTATGTTTATCGGCAGCATCACCATATTGCAAAGTTCTGAATCAGCAAGGGTGGACACACCCTTGATATACACAGCTGAAAACTATCAAATTATTTTTAAAACTGAAGTTATGGATAAAGCAATCCCACTCAGTTTAATAAAACTGATTATACATTTAAATGCTTGCATTCTTTCTATTACAGCTCACCAGATTATTAATTTGGATCTTGAAATCCATACCTATGAGGGGGCATGCCCTCACCTGTCCAGTCTCCTCTGCTTTCCAGGACTGAATTTAGCTTCCTGTAGGAATAGGTGAACTGCCCATGAAGCTGTTATTGAACTGTCGCACTTTACAGCCCAGTTTATTTAGGTAAGTGGTGGTGTTTTACTTCTATACCTCTGGGAGATAAACTGCAGCAGTTTCGTTATTGCTCCGTATCCCACTTGCAGTGGAGGCAGCAATCTTTATAAGAGCTTCATCACAGTGAAGACACTGAACCTGATCTAAAAATGATGAAAGTTGGTACAGAGAGAATATTGGCACCCAAGATGAAGCTGTCACTTGCTAGAGTTATCCACCTGCCTCCAGAAATGAAAAATTCGCTATTTCGCCTAGAAGTTTGTGCATCAGACTTTGAAATCTGTTGTCTGTAAATATGAATAAAGTGTTGAAAACAAGCAGTATTTTCAAGAAGCCACCTGTGCTCATATGCCACATTGTGCAAAAAGGAATAAAAAGTGAACTTTGTGAAGTCATTTGATCTAAAATAGATTGATTCCATTTAGTGGTTAAAGGTAAGCAAAAAAACAGGCAGGGAGTAATGCAAGCCTCTCTGTTGTACATGATTAAAGATTGGTAATGAGGAGAAGACTTGGAGCAAGCAGTGCCAGAGTTTACACAGTTTTAAAAGGGACTCGTACTAGGAGGCTAGTATTTTAAAAGCAGTGACTGGGATTTCTAAAACAGGTCACTTTCATAGGATCTTCAGGCTTTAGATAAGAGCTTTTGCCTCTAGGTTGTGTGCCACATACTTCGGTTTTGCTTTGAACGCTCATCTAGCTATTAAATAACAAGTTGGTTTTATGTCGTCTGGTCATTCATCCTGATCACCAATTGCGTAGTCACAGAAAAAAGAACTTATTTGATGTATTTAAGTGAGTGAAAATACAGTAAATATGAAATGGTAACCTGGGACTTAACCTGTAGGCTGAAGAATTCTGTTCTACCAGAGGTAGGACATGGAATCTAAAACACAGCTGCAGCCAGAGACCACAGCTCTGGAGTTGGGTAGATGAGTAGTGGATAGATGAGCAGCCAGTCACACAGCTATGTTACAAAATAGTGTCACTTCACTGGAAAAAAGGTGAGCTTGTTTGCTTTAATTTGTAGTTACCAAATTTTGTTGAGCTTTTCATTCTTAGATTCCTGTATTTTTCCTTCAAAAGGCAGTCACTAAATTTGAGTCACCCTTTCAACCTTTTGTTAAGATAATCAGATTAGTAATCTTTCTCAGTATAAAATGTTTTGTCTAACCTTTGGATATTTCTGTTCCCTGTACCCTCCTCTCATTTCTTTTTAAAATATGGACACAGGAACTATAGGTAGAATCTACCTTAATGATGCTGAGCACTGAGGTTAAAGTGCTCCTGAATTTTGTTCTCAGTAATCTGATTCCTTCATTGGAAGATCACATCATTGCTATGGATTTCTGTAAAGAATTTGTTTGCTGTCTGGTTTTTATGACCTGTAAAGGGTTTACATTGCTTAACACTTCCCCTGTGCTTGACACAGCTCTCTCTTCTGCAGGTGTAGCTGCGATGTCTCATTTCTAGATGTATGACTTTGCATTTGAAGGTAACAAAATGAAAATGTTTTCAGTAGATTCAGTGTGTTAAGCAGCATGAACTTCTCCCCATTGCTCCATTATCATTATTACTACTTTGCTGATTTTTTTTACCCTGAATTTATCAGTGTTTGATCTATATCACACCTGAATCACTAATTAAAAAAACAGGGTATGTACCACTTCTCTAAATATCCCTGAAACCACAGTGAAAGACATTCACATTTCATGGTGATTCCCATTTGCAGTTGTGTTTTGACATGTTACTCAAGCAGCTGTGAATTCATGTACATATACTAGATTTTTTTTTTTTTTTTAGTTTTGATACATAAGGCATATCATGAGTCTGTTTGAACCACTTTGGTTTTGCTCCTGCGTCTTGTTCACTTGATCATCTGCCCTGCATCCGTGACAGAGAGTTTCCAGGATGCTTTCTTCAGACAAAATCCAGACTCAGAAACAGTTCAGTGTCTAGACTAGTGTAGCTAGTCATACTCTTACATAGAGTATGGCTGGTTCCTTCAGGCCATCCCAGGTGTCCAGTACTACTCCAGCTGGCCTTGCTGTCTCACATTGCTTCATATGATGGCCCTCTGCACACAGCATACATTCTCAGCATTATCCAAAAAAGCACAAACGTGGAAGACTGCAAATCACCCATCTCATTGTCTTGGGCACCTTGAAAAAAGTGCTGTTTTTCAAGGAACTTAAGATATATAATGTGTAATGTTCAAAGAATGGTCAGGAGGAAAAACAGGCAAGGAAAGACAAAAAAAATGTTATGGACGATCCTTTCTGCTGAGTTTCAGGTGCATCCCTTGATACTGCTTGAAAAAGTGAAGAGCAAAACTAAGTGGATCTCATATTAAGGCTCACAGGGAGAGGTGGTGTAGCTGGGTGCCAAGCGTGAATCAGACAGTGTCTGTGTGTGGCACGAGCAGCAGGGCAGAGAGCTGTGTTGGCAAGGCCACGAGGTGAAGGCCATTGGTGTTAAGGCCTTTGAAACATTCATCATTTAGGGTCTCCTTAACCATGACCTAGCTGTATTCTCTCCAGGCATGGAAAGGTGCTGCCTATGAGGAGTGTGGTCACAGTCAGCTCTAGGACATTTTGTCTTCAGAATGGTGATCAATGGAAAAAGTTGTGAAGGCGATGTATACACATTACTCCAACTCCTTGCTATTCTGGCAACTACTTAATATTATTTAAATAAATACATTGAATTCTGCATTGAAAATTAAGTGCCTTTTGCTAACATGACTTCAGACAATCTAGAACTTCCCTCTTCTTCCTAATCTTCTTCTAACTCCAGCTTTACATTTATTTATGACTTGTTTATACTCACACCAACATTATCTTTTTTTGTTAAACAGCACTGCTGTTCCTGGAGAATTTATCTGCTTGATACTTATTTCTAGGTAGCTCCCATGTCCTTTCTCAGTCTTTGTTTTCCTAAGCTGAACAAGTCTTTTCATGAAGCAGACTTTTGCTCCTCTCATCATCCTAATAACTCTCTTGTGTAATGTTTGAATTTGTGAGAAAGGGCTTGTAAGGAAGGTAATATATTTTATGAGATCACTGATATTGTTGGAAAAAAACAGGAAAGCTTTTGAGTAGACAAGTCATTCTCACATATGCCAAAGCTTACCAGCTTTTTTTCCAACTGTCTCAATTGTCTTTTAAAAGATATTGCCTCTGCCTACAAGCATTCCCTCTCATGCATTCTTGGACATTATTGACTACACCATACACCTTTTGAGTTAATCTTTCCTGAAATATTTTATATAATTCTGTCCTCCCAAATATTTTTGGGTTTGTCAGTGTGACAGATGAATGTCTACCTCATGTTTCTTGGAAACATACCTCACCCTACATATTTTAGGATTGCCTTTAAACAACTCACTGGCCATCTGAGTGACTTCAAGGAGTAAGATGCCATGGATACATCCTCCTCAGAGCATGCCCTGTCAGAGGTCTCCCCCTAGAAGAGGGAATAAGGTGGGAGCTGGGATATGGGAAACCTGTGCAATGATTCATGTTTGTGCAAGACAGCTGGTCTAAGGGCTTGGAGAGTCCCTCAAGGACACGCAAGCTGCATTTGTAATACCATTTTGAGTGAAGAGGATTTCCTTCCCAAAAGTCTTGTTCTCAGCTCCAAATAATAGATGATCCTGCCAAAATTATATAAAAATTAGATGTCTTATAAAGATGAATGGTATGCTTTGTAGGATATCAAGTGCATTCCTCTCAAACAGTCTATTTTCAGCAATTTCTTAAGAAATTTTGTGCAGGTTTGTATATGTGAGGGTTTGACTGGACTCACCAATCTTCCTCTTTTTTTAATAAACCAGCATAAAGTAGAATTTATTTACATAATGCAATGATCCATGAAGGTTACCATAACATCAAGGGACCATATTAACCGCTTGAATGAAATTCATTAGAAATTAACTACCACTTAAATTAATTTTCCCACATTCACAAGGCTGTAATGGTGGAAAAAGGAACCGTCCATCAGCATGTACTGACAGGAGAGCTGTCACTGCTTTTATTTATAGGTGAATACATTAACCCATGAAGCAGCCTTTTCTGGCAAAATCTTGAGCTTCTGTACAAATAAGCTGCTTCAGAAGACTTTTAATAAGTATCCCAGCCTCAGTTAAACAGGAACACATACTGCTTAATGCTTTTTCCACTGGCTATATGTATTGTAGCCTTTTTGTAAGCACAGTAGAAAAATTTGCTGCTAAAAAATTCAAACTTCACACTGTATGTAATGTATTTTCAATGGATAATATTATTGGTTAGATCTAGTTATAGTGATATTGTATTCTCAGTATTGGTAAAACTATACAAAAAAAAGATCATCTATTGGTTCTTCTTTTATAGTTTATTACCTGGTTTGAATTTTTTAACTCTCTTGAAAGTGATTATATGTACAGGTCTCCAAACCATAGGATGAAAGTGAATGAGACTTTTACCCACGTGGGGTCTAGAAATATTTTGGGCAAATTTACTGTAGTGCATTGTGGTAATCATTCACATAAACTACAATGGGAAAGAGCTTTGTGTAACCTGTTGGATGACCATAGTTGCCACAAAATGATACAGCATAAGGGGTGTATCTGTCTTTCATACATGTAAACATCATAGCTGAAATGATCTCAGGACAATCTCCTGTACAGTTTAATCCAAATAATTTGTTTCGTATGTATTTATGGCTCAAAGCTAAGAGCTACCATTTACCAATCAACAACATTTTGTATTTTAACAATGAAAGTTCAATAAGAAAGGATTGTTAGCTTTTAAAAAACACTGCCTTATGTATGACCATTAAAATAATTAAATAAAATAAGTTTTGCATCATTTTCTGTTGGGTGCTACCTTACGTAATAAACAGTGGTGACAGAACATCAGATGAGCTTGTATGCCAGCAGTGGTGCTCACTGAAATGCTACAGTCTCACTGCTGTTGAGAAAGAGAAAATACAGAAGTGACAGTGAACCTCACAGCATTCTGAACACTTTCTTGTAAGCTCCTCCATGATTTCCCCAGCAGTGTCAAAGGAAGCTTCACCACACAGTTTCTTATATGGGGAATTTGTAGGACAAGTGGCCTTTGCAGGTATTTCTGTGAATTTACTGCTGTGTTCAGACACTTGACAGGCATAGCAACCATATGAGCTTTTTCTGGGTTACCCAAGTCCCTCAAAGGGAACTAAAGACTGTCCTGATAATCCAGTGATAAAATTGCATGCTCTTACCTTTTATGTCGTCCTCTCTGAACAGATTCTTTTCAACAGCTTCTCAGAGGTATCAAGATGTTGCACGCTTAGGGCTAAAAATATAAACTCCGTAAGTGAAGAGAAAAATATTTTACAAGCTTATCCCTCCGATAGTGTATGTAGTTTTCCATTCCAATTATTTAAATATGACTATACTATGCTATTCAGCTATGCTGAATTAAAATCTCAGTGTCAGTATTACCTAAAAAGTCTATGGTTGCAGTTAGGTCAGTCTCAGCGTCAGATGTCACACATCTTAACAAAAAAAATTTGGTCGTGTTCACTTTTTTTTTTTTACAGTTTGACTAGCTAAACTGGAAATCTGGAAGTACTTCTACCAATGTCTTGGGATGCTATTTGTTTACAATATAGATAAGTGATTCTCAGATGTTCCCACAGCAGCCTAAGGAGAGCTGGTAGCTGGAAGCAGACTAGCCACTCTCCTTGAAAAAGTAGCAACTGTCACCGGTACAAATTATGATTTATTTATTATTTAATGGATTTAGAGCATTTAAAATTCTTACAAGCACTATTTTGTCTAATTCTTCCACATTTTCTGTGGCACTGGTTTTTAGTTTGTCTGTTTTGTACACACTAATGTACACACATAATGGATAATGGGAATGAGTCAGACTAACTAGAAAATCATGCCATTTTACTTAGCTCTCAGTTGGGACTACTGTTAATTTGGTTAATTGATACAATATTGACTAGGCAGTGACTCTCACTTCTGTCAACATATTTACATTTGTTAAATTCCCCTGCCTGATTCTGCTTTTCTGCTTTATTTCCTTTTAAAATTTAAACATCTTAAAAAAGGCTCTTCTCAATTAATGCATTTCATGATTGAGGTACACTGAAATTAACTTTTAGCCAATTAAATTTTTACGAGTATTTGCTATTGTCGACAGTAGTAAAAACTTCTGTTTCAGCCACATCAATAATTAATTTAGAAGCACATGCCTGAAATACTTCCCGACATGCAAAGGAGTTGTTACTCTCCCACAGCTTCCCTCACAGTCATCCTGGTGACTCCCTTGGCACTAGTACGCCATTATTTTGTTGGCAGCATTTTGATTTCTGCATGGTTATGATTAACCTGTACAATGTGTTCCTCTTAATGCAAAGCTGTTTTCTTATCCTTCAATTCTACAAACTGGAAAAAGCATATAGCCGCAGGCCACACAGAATAATACCAGTGTCAAGCTTTAAAAAACATATTTGTTTTGTGTCCTCTAAGGACAAATGATAGACATGTAAAAATGTTTTCTCTGTTTCTCTTTCATGGAATACTTA
The DNA here is from genome assembly GCF_000691975.1 of Corvus brachyrhynchos. NCBI lineage: Eukaryota > Metazoa > Chordata > Aves > Passeriformes > Corvidae > Corvus > Corvus brachyrhynchos. The sequence continues at coordinate 4,710,031 of NW_008239054.1, read as the reverse complement.
CTTTAGAATTAACTTCTGTCACAGAAAACATAATTTGAAGCATCTACTTTATATTATTTCTGAGCATTTCTTCTATAAAGAGGGAAAATAGTACATTGTGTATGACATGTGCGATTACAAGGTTATAGAAACTCTTTATGTTTCTCTAGTTGTTATGGTTTCCCCTTAAGAAAGCTTGTCACTGGAAACATAAGAGCGTCATTCCTTCAAAAGAGGCACATATATAGTACTATCAAGCAGTGTAATTAATGTAATTTTTAATTGCTTTACAATACTTTAAATTCCCACACCTCTGAAGCACTCAGTGTTCTTCATGCAATCCAGTCATGTATCTGTTTTGAAATAGGTCAGAGGAGAAAAGGTGTTTTTATGATACATTCTTAAGTGTTCTGACGATTACACGTGCTGTAACCCGTTTCTTCATAAACACATTCCGTCTTTAATTTTGCCCTCTTCAAGATACAATCACCCCAGTGTCCTTTTATTCATAAAGACTGTTCTTTTACGTACTTTCTCTGTCTTACCTATTTGTTAATTCTGTTTCTCTGTGATATCAAGCATACTTCATTTCATGCTTCATTGTCCAGGTTTTAGTTTCAGCTCCAGTATATTAAATGTTCCCACCCTTTTGCTCCATATTTTATAGGCGACAGTACGGAAGCGTTAAAAGCCTTTCTTGAGCAAAGAGAAAGATGAGTCTTCTTAATGTGGAATTCTCTTTCTTCAGAAACTTGATTGACCCCAAATCTTATGACTCCACAGTCAAAAAAAATAAAACTTATTCAAAGCAAAAAGTATCTCAGCAACACTTCTCTGAAGTTAAAATAGTAGAAATTTTCTTTTTTCTCCCTATTTCCTTTCCCTTGAAATAAAGAAAAAAATTATCTATTAAAATGAAAAAAAAAAAAGCAGAAAGCTATACAATTTTTGCTCAAGTCTACATATTGTTAGGTATTTTATGTATCCATGGTTTTGATAACAAAATGTGCTACTTCTTTACATTGAAGACTACTTTTTGTTTAAAATCCCTAATTTTCTGGCTCAGTTGTCATAGTGAACCTGATCATAGAAAAAGATTTCCAGGACTGAGGAATTCCTGATAATAAAAATGAGGCGAGTTGGAAAGATCTCTTAGAATCACAGAATCACAGACCTGGTTAGGTTGGAAGTGACCACATTGGGTCATCTTGTCCAATCTCCCTGCTCCAGCAGGGTCATTCTAAAGCTCATGGCACAGGATTGTGTCCAGATGGTTCTTGAATATCTTCAGTGAGGGAGACTCCACACCCTCTCTTGGCAACCTGTTCCAGTGCTCAGTCACCCACACAGAGAAGAGGTTATTCCTAATACTGAGGTAAAACATCCTGTGTGTTGGTTTCTGCCAATTTTATTGCTTGACACCATCAAGAGCCTGGATCCATCCTCTTGACACCCTCTCTTCAGATACTTCTAGACATCAGTGAGGTTCCCACTCTGTTGTCTCTTCTCAAGGATGAACAGACCAAGTTCCCTCAGCCTTTCCTCGTAAGAGAGATATTCCAGTCTGTAAATCACCTTTGTTGCCCTCCTCTGGACCTGCTCCAGGAGCTCCATGTCTCTCTTGTCCTGAGGAGCCCAGAACTGGACACAGCACTCCAGATGTGGCCCCCACTAGGGCTGAGGGGCAGGATGACTTCACTTGATCTGCTGGAAATGCTCTTCCTAATTCATCCCAGGAAACCATTGGTCGTCTTGGCCACCAGGGCACACTGCTGTGTTATGGACAGCTTGTTGTCCACCAGGACCCCCAGGTCCTTCTCCACAGAACTGTTTTCCAGCAGGTCAGCCCCTAGCCTGTACTGGTGTCCAGGGTTATTCCTCCCCAAATGCAGGACCCCACACTTGCCTTTGTTGAATTTCAGAAGGTTCTTCTCTGCCCATCTCTGCAATCTGTTGAGGTCCCTCTGAGGGGCTGCACAGCCCTCTGGGGTATTGGCTACTCCTCACAGCTTTGTGTCATCATGGAACTTACTGAGGAAGCCTTTGCCCCTTCATCCAAGTCACTGATGAACAAGTTAAGCAATACTGGGCCCAGTATTGAACCTTGGGGGACACCACTAATGACAGGCCTCCAACTGGACCCTGTGCCGCTAATTACAACCCTTTGGGATGTGCCATTCAGCCAGTTCTCAATCCACCTCCCTGACCACTCATCCAGTCCACACCTCCTGAGTTTGCCTATGAGGTGTTGTGAGAGATAGTGTTGAAAGCTTTGCTGAAGTCGAGGTAGATAATAATCACTGCTCTCCCCTCATCCATTCAGGAAGTTGTTTCTTCATAGAAGTCAATCAGATTGGTCAAGCATGATTTATCTTTAGAGAATCCATGCTGAGTACTCCTGATCACCTTCTTGTCATCCATGACAATAGAGATTGCCTCTAGAATAAAGCACACCATCATCTTTCTAGGGATTGAAGTTAGGCTGACTGGCTGGTAGTTCCCTGGGTCCTGCTTTTTGCTCTTTTTGAAGACTGGGGTGACATTTGATTTCTTCCAGTCCTCAGGCACATCATCTGATCATCATGACCTTTCAAAGATTATTGTGAGCAGCCTCGCTATAATCTGGCTAAGTCAATTAGAGATCTTGGAAGCAGCACAGATCATCAAGATAGTGGTGATTAAAGACTACAAGTTTGACCTGAATTAATCACATTCCACAGACTGGATCCACTGTAGTGACCTGACTTCTCTGTGCTTTTAAAAGTCATGCCAAGAAGTCACACGTGGCACCCAGTCATCTCATGAAGGCTGGCCTTCCACTGCAGGGTAAGCGCAGCGCACGTCCTTGACAATATCCTAAGGATTTGGTCAGAACGTGAGGTGCCCTGGACTGGAAAGCCATGGTCAGTACCCAGGGATTTACTAGTAAGCACTCAAGAGAGGACCTCCAAGGCTTGAGAGGGAAGTTGTCCCTTCAGGCAGTCCTGGTCACATTGAGTCACTGGGGAACCAAAAGCCAGCAGTGAGAGTCCTTCTTCAAAGCTTCCTCTTCACAGGACTCCAGTGGGGAACTATAGCAATGGGCCAGCTTGTATCAAATGGCCTGGTGGATCTCACCATGGTGTGTGGCAGAGGGCACAGTAGCAGCCTTAGCTGCTGTTCAGGGTAATTTTTTCTCTTGTGTCATGACAGGCATCCATGGGCCAATGAGTGCCCTACCATATGTTTTTGGGATCCAAGCACACCTCTGTGCTGTTCCTAGCCAAGGAGACTCCGAGAGGACCAGCACGGCATCCCTCTGCATTGGTGGTACCTCCATGGACCTGCCTGCCATGGGGAAGCCTCCTGCAGTTGAAATAAAGGCAACTGGAAGGGACCTTGTCAGGGCACTTCCAAAGGATCCTGCATATTTTCTGCCTGGAGTGGAACTACAAGAAATTTATGAATGTACTTGACACAGGTTTATTTTAATTAAATGTAAAATTCCAGCAGGTATTATTGAAATACTGTCATCTGAGTTTTGCAGAGGATGCTGGGAAATGATGACAAACCAGTCAAACAAAGAAAGAAACACCAAGGATCCCAACAGATAATGACTTAAAAAGAGGGAAAAGTTGATAATAACAGAAGTGAAGATAAAAATAACAACAGCATTAAAAAAACTAAAATAAAATAATTTTAATACAGCAGAATAAAAAAGGAAATCAGCTATATAGATCTTAGTTGTCAGTTGGAATCCTTTGAACAAGACTGTAGAAAATGTAGATTTTATCTTTATTTTGCCTTGTGAACTAATTGCTTCAGAATTAAAAGAAGACATTATCATACTGGTGGTACCAAGATAGAACAGAAAGAAGCACGTGTTCTCCCAGATGCCCATCCCATAATAGTAGTTAAAAACAAAGAGGAAAGGAAAGAGTTTTCTGTCAGTAACATTTGGCCTTAGTAACATGTCAGCTACTCCTGCTTTGGCTTAATGAAACATCAAACAGGTTGTGCTTCCCCTTACAGCCATGAAAGTGCTGATTGCTGCATATCCGAGGCCTTCAGCTTCTCTGCTGCACCATCATGAGGAATAACCCCAGGTGTCTTTCCTACTGTTCAACAGTTGCATTTGAATGTGCATTAAAAATCTGATTAATTCATCAATGAACAAAGTTAATTTCTGAGCAGGTTCAAAAATTATGTATGTACACACACACATACGTATACACTTTTTAAAATTCCCAGATCAAAACTTCTCCACATAATACATTAATTATTTAAAGCCACACTTAAACTTTTTAGCGCACTTTCTTTTCTGCCCACATTCTTGAAAATTCCTATAAATAAAAATATGAGAGTTTATTGAAAGGTTGACAATGGTTTTCCATTGTTTTGGGTCAGTGATGATAAAATTGAAGGAAATAATTTCTTATATTTATGGCTGCCCTTAGAAAAATATAATTTATTAATGGAATTTCTTCACAGATCCACTCTTTTATATGGGCTACACCACTGTTTGCTGTCCAGACATTTTAGTTCACTTTGACCGGAAATATATCACCCATTTTGGAGATAAAATAAGAGTTACTTCCCCTTAGTAAAAGGGCTTTGAGTTTTGTCATGATGTTTCTGTTGTTTGTAAAGCAAACTAAATGGGACACTTTATGGTTTCTGCTTGGACCACCACACAGTGAGGTGTTACAGACTTTCCAGCAGTGATGGTCACAGGTAAATGCCTACAGATGATCATCATCTCTTGGCAGCCCTAAAAATACCCCTTCTTTGGAGGCATAGTAATCTCTGCTGGGGACCCACGGAGTTCAGAACCCTAAAATACCTTAAGTCCTAACTCACGCATCTACTGAATGCATCAGCAAAAGAAAATTGTGGAAGTGCTTGCGTGGTGTTTTCATTTGGCTTTTATGTGATTGCAGTGGGGCAATTAGTAATTTTAGAGAATAAACAAGATGACAACTGCTTAGCAGCAGAAGGCAGAAAGAAAGAACTCATCAGTGCTGCCATACTCCCACTCCCATCGTCCCGTTCACATTATCTCAGTCACACACCATAATTGGAAGTTAAGGCAGCAGTTCTTTTTTACAGCATAAAGATATACAAATAACAAGCATTAAATAAGAAACATCGCACCACATCAAGATTAACAAAAGTAATAATGCTGACCTTGCTAGCACTCAAGTCTTTTCAACCGCAAATAATCTTCCATCCTGACAGGGAAGAGCAAGATACCTAATCCTCTAGCATGTTCATGATAGAAGAATTGCCACTCCTTCCCAATTAATCATTATCAGAGACAGCTCCCTTATACTCAAAAAGATTATTCCTTAGGCCTTTGCCAGTGAAGACTTCTCTTGTACAGGAATGAGCCAGCTAGAGTTCTCTTAACTTTGGTCCAATAATAACCCATGCACTTGAGATCTAGCATTTCCCATTTGCCCAGGCTCAAATGCCCCTTAAATGGCTGTTGGGTGCCCTTGCCCCAGTATCTAAAAGAAAAGCATATCTAAATAATATGGAGGTTTTCTGTTGATCAAAACTAATGTCTGTTTGCAGTTTTTGTAAACACAGTCTGGGTAGAGCTTTAGCATGGTATGAAGATTAATGACCCTTAGAGGAGTCCTGCAGATTTCATTTGTATTCTCCACGTTATGCTTTCACACTTTCAGAGAGCATTGCTGAACTTCTGAACCACTTTGTCAACCTTGTTAATTTGACAGTGATTTACATCTCTCTTAATTCATGCTGGAATATCTTCAGCTGTGGCTATTTGTTAGTTATTACACTCAGGAGGGAAAATCCTGGACTCATTGCCTCAGCACAAGCTCTTAACACATCCAGCTGAGGAAATGACCTTGACTAAGAGCACCCATCTTTTTAGCCTATGTTGGTACCCAGGTGTGTGTGTGTAATAGCAGCCAGGTGCATTATATATTGTTTGCATTTCTTACTTAGGCCTAGATCTCTGAAATCTTTCTCTTCCTTCCTGAAAGAAGAAAAAGGATTTTCCTTCACAGAGAAATATATATGTACAATCAGATGAGACAGTCAACAGTATTTATATCTACATTCATGTGTTCTTTCTATAATGACTAGAAAAAACGTTCCCTTGAACGGGAGTGCAAGGCTATGCCTGATGAAATTCTTGCAAAAGCTGACACAGTTACGCTTGTGGTTAAAATTATTCAGTGTGCTGTGACAACATGCACAAACAGCAGTCAACACCTCAATTCTGCCAAGTTCTGCTTGCTCTTACCTGGAGATACTGACAGTGTCTCTGGAAGGACAGGCTGCTAAACCAGCAAGCTGCAGAAACATCTGCAACTGCTGCAAACTGTGCTGAACTGTTTTTTGTATTGGAGAAGAAGCTGAAGCCGGGACTGACTGCCTCATAGGACACCACTGGTTTTACAGAAGTGACATTAGATGGTGTGATCTACTACAGTATTGACTTATTTCAAGGTGGATTTAATGGAGATAACACTGTAGAAAAGGCAGAATGTGCAGCACGTATTTGTTACCTGGCCTAACAGGTAGGGCATCCCAGCCTGCCTGTGGTTAGTGTGGAGACCCCTACAATGTGTCCTTCTTTAAGATCCTCCCTATTTCTCCCGCTGGCCCTATGAATTTTTTTTCTTTTTAATTTTTTTTTATTAGAGTGTAGGTTTTCAGCCCACTAAAATAGGGAGGTATAGAGAACAAACTTGCACAAAATGTTAATTTAAATTCTCCTGGGCCAGTGCAGGTACTGAACTCAACTTCCATATTCTGAATGAATATTCTACTTGCCAGATTAAAAAAGGTTTGTAACCACATGGTAATTTTTCTTAAATGTGGTGTCTTTTGTTTGACTGTGTTTTAAAAGGAGATAGCTATATTTTTGGCTGCCAAAGCCAGTCTATAGAGAGGCCCCTGCTCAGCCTGCTGCTGACCAACCATGTGACATGGGCAGAGAAGGAGATAGTTTCATAGTCTTACTTCAACATGAGCATAAACAAGCAGAGCCAGAACAGAAAAGTCCCTCCTGCCTGGAGAAGCTGCAGAAGAACTTTCTCTGCTCCTCACGATTTCCTACGTCAAAGATGGAGGCATCAAGGAAGATTCATTGCTTCGAGAAGGAAGGATGCCTGAGCAGTTTTTGGGATTGCAGCTTGGCTTGTGGTCTGTCTAGCACCTCTTCCCGTCTTCCATCCTCCTTGTGTGAGTGACCCAAGCCAGCAAACCTCTGGTCGCTGGAACTAACCCTGTTACACTGACTCGTTCACAGTGTGACTGCTGTGGCCAACAGAGAAGGCAATGCCCCTCCATCAAATGGGAATAATGATCTTCTTTTCCCTTCTAGATGTTCTGAACTATAAAGATGAAAGTCTTGCACAGGAAGTAAGTTCCCATTTTAAAACAAGCCTGCAATATTGTTTGCCTGCAAAGAAACAAAGGTTACATGTTTCAAAAGTTTGCACAGTAAGTACTTACAAGCTGCACATTGTTTTTCATTACCAATGATTTGTTTTCTTGCAGAACAACTTCTTCTAAAATATTAAACACTGTCAAAGTGACTAATGCATTTTTTTAATCTAAGAACTGCTCAATTAAAAATTTACAAAGCACGCAATTTTGATTTCTGCCGACAATAGTCAAAACCTGTGTATAAAGATTAATTACTTATAAAGTAAAACACATCTTTTAAAAACTGACATTAAAATTGCATCTGCACTATATGTTGGATTCTATTCTACTCTCTTTAAGCAAAGAACTTCTGATGGACTTTTGGTAAAGTTTTATACTGCTGATAGAAATGCACTCTCTGAATTGAGTAGTTTTTGAACAAGCTGAAACTGAGAAGCAAACCATATCTTCTTGTATTTTTGGTTCTGATGCGTTCACTATACCCTATAGCTGTCCAACTTAACGATATAAAAAATATAGGGAATTTTAAATTACATTATAGTGAATTATAATCTGATATCAAAGGATACTCGTATTTCAGATAAAATTAGACAACTTTGTTAAAATCATGTTTAAAACTATTTGTGCTCTTCTGACTGTAACATTTTGTACTGACTCTACATGATGGAGGTTTCTGATGACGGTAAAATATATATTTCTTTTACTATACCAAGACTGCCCTCTAGAGTCTCATTGGGCCAAATTAATCTGTGGTGGAACCTCTCCAGAATATCTTTGAAATGTACATATTTTTACAAGGCCCATTATGCAGTGCTGCAATTTGAATGATACAATGGCTGCTAGAAAAAGTAGGTAATACAATTTCAAGACAAAGATGGGAATTCTTTTTTCACTTGCTGTGAGCTCTGATAACTCATTGCAAAAAAGGAAATACTTGTAACCTCTTTGCTGCACAAATTCTTAATTGAGTCGTAAAATAATAGAAAAATTATGAAAAAGAGATTAGTTTTAATCTCTTCCTAAAACCACATGAGAAATGTGTGTGCCTTTAAAAGATGTCAGAGGGAATGCATGCACGGTAACTGAATTAGGCTGGTACTTGTTCTTTCTTTACAAGTGTTAAAAGGCAGCACTTCTCCCCTCTGAGGGTTGGATTAAGCGTCCACTGGAGCCAATGGCAAACCTTAAGTAATCAAGGAAACAGAATTATTGCACTGATTGCCAGAAGCGTTTGTATTCAGTTGTTAAATTAATAATGGGTATCTGGTTCAATAAACAGTTGTGTTTCCCATTAAATTGTAGCTGCAGCGCTGCTTCTTATTACTTACCAATATATTATGCAAAAAAGGCAGGGTAAAGAGTACAAATGGGAAGTAAACAGACCACACAATATGGTTTTACATTGTACAATGCAATGAAACAAACTCTTAGTGCACCCTTTCAACCATACATGGCCTCATATTATTGGAAGAGAGGCTCATTTTTAGATTAAAGGAATATAATTCTTAATTACAACTGTAACTTAAAGAACATAATATGTAAGATTTTATTTTTCTCCCCTCAAAGAACTGAATTTTTGCTTTTTTTTCTGTTTCCCTGCTCCCAGTAGGAATGGCTTATTCAAATCAGGTTGCATTTTGTTTGGGGGTTTTTTTTGTTTGTTTTTGGTTTTGTTTTTGTTTTTTTGGGTTTTTTTTTTTTCATATTCTGGGGAAAATCTGGGATAAATAGCCCCATCAAGGTGACAGAAATTGGCTTGACTTAGATAAAGTCAAAAGGATTTGGCCCCCATTGATATTTACTAGAATCTGCATTCATTCAATGATGTTTTTCTTTACTCTCAATCACTCTGCAGGAAGCAAGAAAAAAATCAATCTGGATCACACTAAATAGCACAGAACTGGAAACTTTTTTTTAAACTATAGTTTTGTTGAGAGTAAACCCCAGTTCTGTGTTACACTGTCCCAAGTTTTGGCAATGTAACTGCATCTGTACTTGTCTTACCAGGGAGATCCAAGTCCATTCTCTTGTGAGGAGCTGTGTAGTTATTCTCTGGTAATTGTGACTGCCACATGAAGAGGTACAGCCAATCATTTTGGACATCTAGGGCCAATTTCACATTGCGAGGGCAGAGCATGCAGAAGAAACACTACACACACAGAATACACAAGTTTGAGTACGTTGCAGGCAATCTGGGAAATATTTCCATAGTATAACAAAACAATAGCTTACACACATTGTGTTACACATCATAGACCTAAATTGACAAAAACACCTACTAAGTAAACTTTTTTTTTTCATCTAAAAGAAATGATTGGAGTTTAATCTGAAGGCCACTGCATTCAGTGGAACTCTGTCCATTGAGATGAGTTGGCTTCTTACTCATCCCTTCTTATCCTCTGTATACTTGAAATAGTAGGAATCAATTTAGACCATCTCCTAAACCTATCTACACAATCAAACGGTCACAGGATACTGGATGAAGAGTACAAAAGCCTCAGACACTTCTCTGCTTTTCCAGGAAACCATTTTTACTGTCACTTTCCTCACTATTTCCCTTAGCAATAAAGGGAAAATATTCTACATTTCTCATTATCTCTTTTACATTGAAATGAGTTTCCTTTTTTATTTTGTTTTTGTTTGTTTGTTTTTAATTTGGATCCTCTTATTCTGGCTATACTTTGAAAATACTTGCAGTCATTCCTAACATCAAGATATTCTTCTATCTTTTAGGGAGTATTGATTTTTTAAATCCTCTAATTTTGTTGCCTTCAGGCTGACATTTTTCACTATTAGGCCACTTTTTCACTAAAACAGAAACATAGAAAAAAGAGGCATTTTAAGGAAAAAAGCTTACTACTGATTTATCTGAAAGTCGCATCAGGAATTTTTCTGCACCTAGCCCTATTACAACCATGATTTCAGAAACAATGGATAATTCACCGGATTTGGGTGCTCAACAAAAGAGTTGTTGTATTTGCACTGTTTAGGAAGATATGAGGCATTTTATATAACCACTGGGATACATCTATGAAGGATGTGAGCTTGCACTTGACTGAAGAGCATCATAACCATTGACCTACAATTTACTTTGAGGCACCGCTTTCCTGGAGCCCCCATCTGGAGATGTTTTGCTTTGTCTGAAACCACTGTGATAAAGAGTGGGCTTGTGAGAATGACTGTGCTGCTTGTTATCGATGTTACTCACCTGCAGAGTGGAACTATATGTAGTGTTCATGGCATTCTCACCACCCAACAAAAATGTCTGATTATGCTAGAAGAGGAAATGCTGTGAAGAAAAGAAATTGGGAATTTGTCCTTTCCCCTTTTTCCAAATATTCCTTCTCCTAGTGATTAAAATAGTTTTTAAGACCTAGATTTGTCTTTACTCCCCACAGTAGAAGAAGGGACTTGTTTGAACCAATTGTTGTCAAAGTGAACAACTGAACCACTGCAGATGGGGGTCCATGGACCTTTTCATCTGATCTGGTGCTGATGCAGAACTGAGAGGACATGTCTGCGCTGTCCCTTGCACTGGCATTAACACAACCAGGTGAATAGCCAGCTCCAATTGAAACCTTTAAAAATCACTGATGAAGTTTGGCGCAGACCAGCTTGCAGAAAAGGATCCCCTCTGCACATGCAAAGGGGTGGAAGGGAACACGTGGCATGTGGCTGAGGTGGAGGAAGGTACAGTAGCCCTCAGAGATGGCAGCTTTAGTAGGATAGTGCCTGAAATATTTTGAGCAGAATACATAGCCTGTGGTTGGTATAAGAGAAGATCTAGTTCCTGCTCTTCTTCTTCAACATTTTTGCCCACAGGCAGTTTTTTAATCCCATATTTCCAGACTGAAATAAGTAATTTGCCTCCAAAAAATGCTGACAATTCCAAAGTCTTCAAAGACATCCTTTGACTACACTAAAAATTTAACAATAAATTTCAGCTAGAAATTAAACTGCAGATTTGACCTGTGAAGAAACAGCACCAAAACAGTTTTCAAATGGGAAAATCACACATTTTCCCGTATTATAATTAAATGCCCATAACTGTCTTCAAGAACAATTAGATTTGGCAGAACTATTTCTTGAGGAAGGGGATATATGAAGAGGAAAATAACTTGAACATGAGCAATAGAATCGCAGTTAATTTCTGCCAGAACTTTCATTCTTTTACTTATTTTCTCCTTCCACAATACCTTTCACTTAAACCAAACGTTTCTTTTTATGTCTTGGTATCACCAAGTTCATCCTTTCCCTCTGACAGCTATTACATGTGTAAGAACTGTGTTGCCTCTTTTGGAAGAAAATTGCTTCTCAGTGTTGTGTGACTGACAAACAAACTCTAGTCCATCTCTAGTTAGCTTTTTAAGTTTAAAAAAAATTCTTATTTCCAGTCCTAAATCCCTGGAGTGTAAGAAAGGAAGAATCATATCATTTGAAGTGTCTAAAGAAATCATTGTATAGGTGTCATCATATTTAAGCTGGTGGACAAGAACACTCAATTTGTGTGTGTTCATGTGTGGGTGTATTCATTTCCACAGACATCCATATAGCTAAATTAAGAAAAAAAAAAAAGGGTCCACACAGTTTTTTCCCTTTACTCTCAGTTCCTTGCTCTTGCTACATAAGTAGTCAGGTAAGGATTAAAGATGTATTTATTCTGTGATGCAGAACAAGAGTGCTCTAGTTAATCTAAAGTCAGTTCTGAATTTTGGATGAATTCTTCACACATACCTGTTAAGGGCACCACACCATCCTGACTGCTGTGCCAAAGGGGAAACCAAAGTACACACTGAAATTTTGTCCCTATGTGGCAGATGAGTCTTGCTGGTTCCCCAGAACAGGAGGTGCCCGTAGAAGCCCATCTCAGGAGACAATGACACAGGCTGCATTGCACTGTGAGTCTGCACAGATCTTGGAGTGATTTACACTTATACATTTGAAATTAATTTTTCAAAAGCAGCTTAAAATAGCCACTTAGAAACTCTCCAGGTTCTGAGATATTCTGTTGAGATAGCATGGTCTCATTCTGAATTTATACCATCTCCCCTGTAAATTTTGAAATGGCTTCAGAACATCCTTCAGGCTTTCTTTAAGGACCTTTCTGAATTCTTCCCATACCTTTTGCATCTCTTGTTCCATTATTCACTGGATCCCAGACGATGTGCTGGTTACCCTCCTTAGAAGTCTTTCACAGCTGGTACCAGCTCCATAATCCCCACAATTTCTCACAATATCTTCACTGTGTGAAAAGCAAAACCAAAAAATCCTGAGACTGTAGTTTCTTCTGGTGCTTTTCCACAGGCTTTAGAACTAAGTGTGTCACAGGTCTGGCTATACTAAATACAGAAGCAGCATCATCACCTACATCTGGGTCCAGAGTTCCTACTTCCTACTCAACATATGTCTGTACTAAATGTCTCCATCTGATATCACACTTGCGCTCCCCAGTTCAGTCTTAACCTTGTAGCTCTTTCTTCATACGGAACAAATTTCTTCTACTGCAAATAAATCCAAAATTTAAAAATTGCATTCATAGTCTGCCATGACAGAAAGTATGGCAGGGTCTACATGCCTTTGGTAATAAATGCACTCTTTTTATTCCCAGTCTGGGGAAAAAAACTACTTTTTTCGCTCAATAATTGCAGATGCTTATACTCCTAGAAACACAGAAAGGTGCCTATAAATGCTGTCCTGTAGACATAATTGTGCTGATAAAGATCTTAAATGCAGTTCAGTGAAACACAGGACTAGGACCTTCCTTGAATCCTGGCTCTTGATATCACAAACAGTTGTATCCTAAAACTGATTTAATAAATGTATTTGGTTTAACTTTAAAGTTAAGTCTTTTTAACTGCAATGACTTCCCTGGAAGAACTTGAATAATGCTTAGGGATCTCATAATTTCAGACCTAAATGCATTTACAATCTTTTTATCTCTATTTCTTCTTATGCCAACATCGCCTTTTAATTAAAAAAGTTATTTCCCCTCACTGTGTTTACACACTTGATATATTTATAGATTGCAATCATAGCCTCCTCCATACTACAATCTGCTTATATAAACAAGTCAGCCTTCTGCAGTGTCCTTTCCATAAAGATATGTTCTCTGGCTCTCTAGCCTTCTTAGCCTCTCTGTGCACCTGATCCAGATTCAGTTCACTGCTTCTGGGCAAGAAGAAACACCTCCATTCTAAAGCCTTACAATATCAAAATGCAATGTTGTTAGCCCTTCTCCTTCTCTATTGCCCATCCCTGTAGTACTCCAGAAGTCTTCAGTATTGACTGAGCTTCTGACTTTGTATCAGTATCTTCAGAATAATTCCAACACAATTTTGATGTTCAGTCAAGAAAATGTTAAAAAGGATTGACTCAAAAGTTCATAAACCTCACTAGTAACATCTCACTTTATATTTGAACCTGCCCCTTTCAGCACTACCTGTTCCAGCGTTTGCTCACCTACTTCTCTTGCTTCCTACCTTCCTTACACTTTCTCCAATGAATCCCATTTTCTCAATTTTGCTTGAGGTTTCCCACATGGCCCTTCTTCAGGCCCACCAGTGCAAATCAAATTGACAAAATCTACTCCCTCTGTCAGTCCCACAAGACTGGCTTTGATTTGTTCTTATTGCACTTTGTCTAATTTTCTTTTTTCTTTCAATACTTATTCATCTTTTCTTTCAAAAATATAATAAACACTTGAGATGATGTTCCAAGGCCTGCAACATTTTTAATCATATTCACTTTTCCAACCCCAATGTTGTTCTCATCTGATTGCAAGACTGTTGAAAAATCTTCGTTGCAATGTTTTAACTGGACACTCCTTTGCCAGATCTTTGAGATGATTTTATTTCCCCTAGTTAGAATTCAATAACATTTCTTGAATGTTACTCCTATCTCAGTCGAAGTTATTTATGTTTCAATAACCTTATTAACATTTTCCATCATTTTGCCCCCACTAAAACATCACATTATTTGAAACTGTATCAAATTATTTATTAGTTTTGATGCTAAACTGAAAATGCCTTCCATCTAGAGGTCAAACAGCCACTGCGTAGCAGATTTACATCTTCTTTAGTCTTTGTCATTTTTCTTGCTGTTCTCTGCAAGGTCTACTTCATGCTGAGTCTCTGGTTGTTGTTGACATCCTTCTTGGAGTGACTGTTCATCCAGTTAGTTCTGAAGTCCTTCCCTCTGAAAACTTCCTTCTGAAGCTTTTTTCAATCAGTTTGAGACAAATTTTAATAACATCAGCATTTTGGGCTTAATGTTGAAGGCTCTGAGACCTCATTCTACATGGATTCAGTGTCTAGTTCTCTTTATTTATTCATGTTTACATTCTTACATAGCTATAAGTCTGTTTATATTTAGCCTTACATTCAGCTAATGCTGAATTGAGATCGCTAAACTAAGTTTTCTTCCTGTATTCCATTTCACTTAAATGTCCTTATCACTAACCAAAATGAAGCCTAAAATGGTATCATTCCCTGTTTTAGCAGTGAAACTTTGGTGGAAGAAATCATTTGCTTCTATGTAACATGGAATATTTGAATCATATGCAAGAAACCTTTGACTGTTTGTTTAGCTATTTCTACATTTTTGTGTCTTCTGCAAAACTGTTCAAACCTCTGTTTCATCTCACATCTGTATCACGTTCTTGTTCCTGACAGAAATCACCACTGTTATGTTGCATCAGGATTTACACTACAGCAGAGGCAAGCAGATACTGTGCTGCAGTAAGAAAATCTTATTAAAATGCAAGCACATGTTTAATTTACAAATGTAACCAGTAATGTTTTTTAAAAGATTCCCACTTCAGTTGAATAAAAACAACTGAGACCCTCTTCAACTTTGTCAGCACTGTCAGTCTATAGAATTATAGGACTACAGGGGTCTATGTGATGGTCTTGTTTCTCCCCCTTCACCTATAACATAACGGTGCTGAACCACATAACTCTCTCCCAAGATGTTTCCTGTGTAACAACAGAGTATTTTTAAGGAATCTATATACTTTGGACGTGGAGATGGAGAAGCCGTTGCTTCCCATGGTAACTTGAATTTGCCTATTTTTAACTTGAATTTTTATTACATGATTATACACTGGATTTTACTAAATCCTCTACTATTAAGTATTTTCTCCTTTCTATGACACTGCCTTCATATCACTTTTCAGTCTTCTTGTTGATAAACTAATTGAGCATTTCAAATTTCATATTTTACTGGTCCCGTATTGGATTGTCTTCTTCAGTTTCCCCACATCATTCCAAAAATATGGACAGCATTAGTGAGGATAATAATTTTAGCTGTGTCTTAGTGCTACTTCCATTTCTATTGCAACTTGCTCTCCTCCGATTCATTTATACTGAACAGCCTTTTTAATTTTCCTGGAAGATTCATAGGAGATTAGCAAGTCATTACCATTATTGGCATGTGTGTCACAGGGGAGCACTAGAGTTGTCAGCTTGCCCAGATAAAATGAGTGATATTATTTTGGCCTTGTCCTCTGACAAAACACAAAATACCAGTCACAAATGGTGCTGATGTGCTGTGCCTTCACACTGATCCAGACTCTCTCAGATTTATTTTCAAAATGCTGCATGCACACCCACCCCCACACATGTAATTTTACATGCACACACATGCACAGACGCTACTGCTGCCTCAGGGGAGGAAAGAGCAGAGTGGGAGAGTAAATAAGGAGGGATTGTCTCTCTCTTTTGTACAATCTGAGAGTAAAGTTAGACATTAGATTAAAGAATTAGAGCCTGAAGCACCCTGCTGCTTGGCTGCACTACTGACTGTCCTTAGAAAAGAAATATTAATGTTGTCCCTGATAGGTGACTCACCTGAATGAAGGAAAATGCTGTGATAGTAACAGCTAATGAGTGTGAGTCAAAATTTATATTGCAGGATGAGATGGCTACTTTCTTGAATTTATAATTGCATAGCAATGAAAATATAAGATCGTAATTGTCAGATACTCTGCTTTTCCTGACTTGGTCTTGCTATAATTTTCAATGGTCACAATTTGTTTGAAATTGAAATTCAAGAACTGCAAATCTCAAATGTCAATGGAGTTTTAAACTGTCCTGCTACTAACACTATATAAACTGTGATTTTAAGAACACACTGTATAAAGAACAGCATAATAATCCTGACAGAAAACCATTGGTCTAATGATTCTGTCTAGCAGAATATCACTTCTGGATGTAGCAGTATCTATCAAACAGAAACATTTTTAAAAAGAAGAACTACTGGTTTATGAGAAGACAGCACTCTGGACCTCTCTAACAGGTTTAACAGGGTAAAATTATCCATATATGCAATAGTATTTAAACCCTTCTGCAAGAAAATTCTGTTTGCTTCATGGATTTTTTATTGACCAGTGTTTTTTGTTTCAAAGACCACAAGCTCTGTATACTTTTTGGTACTTAAAACATTGTGTTTCCATGTTCTGGACACTTCAGAATGCTCTCTAAAGGGCTTCATTTTAGCCTCTAAATGCACTTGTGCAGCCTCAGGTTTTTCAGGGGGAAAGAAGTGAAGTTCACTGAAGAGCCCTTTGAAGTTTGGGTGGAATATCACTGTTCCAGCAGTTAAGTGATGCACGGCACCTTTGTCATTTTGCAGCTGTTGGAAAATCTCAGAAACAATAATGGTTTTGTCCGCTGCACTTTTCTATGTTTTCAAAGAAGCAACATGACTTACCTTATGTTTAACTGCAAAGTATAAGTGCAGCCTGTAACAAATAAATGTAAGCGGTGTCGGCTGGAGCCCTGGGACACATATTACTTATACATATCTTGTTGGTAACAGAACATAAATACTTCACTAAAGTCTCCATTTGTAATTTGTGCTGAACGTTTCTGAACATATGAAATATGAATTACATTTTGTAATGGCCCTTTGTGTTAAGGTCTAGTGGGAAAATATTGTTCTCCATGAGACAAAGTAAATTGCAATGATTCCTGAAGGGACTTGACTTTTGTACAAGAAAATACATTTAATCTGACATAGTTACTCTAATGATCTCTCATGTTATCTTTTATTGAACACAAAATGAGGTACAGCCATCAAAGTTTAGCATGTTACTGAGTGCACCATCATTAGAATACCAATATGGGGCTAAAGGGAATTTACTTAGCTCTACACACTTTTAGGGGCTCACAAGTTCAGTGGAATGCTCTGTGCCACCCGGTATTTAAGCGAGGGAGGCTTGCAAAGTGTGAATTTAGAAACATGCACTCAAAAGAAGTTAGAAACAATCATTCTGTCTTCAGGTGTATGAGGCACCAAGGGATCTTTTCAGAAGAGAGGGATAAGGGGAACTGTCACTGACTTCAGCTACATAGTGGGACATTCCAGAGAAGGCCAGAGCTGGCCAGTGAAAGAATGATGGCAACAGGCTTGAGAGAAGGAAAATTCCAATTTGATATTCGGAAAACTATTGGCCAGGGAGGCCATGGGATTTCCTTCTTTGGGGGGTGCTCCAAACTTAACCAGAAAAGGCTATATACAACATGGTCAAAATTCAGAGCTAGATCTCACTTCAAAGTCAGCCCTGCTCTGAGCAGGGGTTTGGGCCAAATGCCACCAGAGATGCTTTCTGACCTACATTATTGCATAATTCTATGACCTTATTTTATTATAATGCATCTATTATGTGAAACCCTATTTCATCTGTAAAATGGAGTATATTTATCTGTGAAAGAAGAATACTAATACAATATAGTTCCATGTGAAGAATAGAAAATTGCTGTTGTCTTGTATTACAAATATGACTAATAATACTTTTTTAAAGTTAAAATTAGCTTCCAGCTAGTTATATAAGACAAAATCAACTTCAGAATAGGGTTTGATTAGGTTTTTAACCTTTAAAAAATAATCTTAATATACAAATGATTGTTATACATTAACTTCATAACTATTTTGCTATGTCCATGATAGCCCTTTCTTCATCTGACTACTTTTTCTAATCTCAGCACAGGATGAGACAGCACTGTGGAGAAATGGCAAGGTGGGGGGAAAATAGAAGCCCCCCTGAGGCTACACTTTAGACTTTCGTATATTTTTATTAGTTGGGTTTGGTCTGTATTTCTCCTTAAAGAGGGATCAGACATTTTTATTTTTTAGTAATGTTATTTGCAAAGTTTTTACCAGCAACATTTTTTTTTAACACAGAAATATCATTCCAACATCAAAGCAAGCTCAGAGGAACAAGCTGTTCCCCGTATATTGATTTTAGCCAAACTAACAAAACACGTTCCTGATACTTGCAAAGGCCTTTTGCGAAAACCAGCATTACATGCTTGATAGTACACAGTTTCTTTCTAGGTTTTTAAAGTTTGAAAAAGAATTTGGGAAACTGTCTAGCCTCTAGTGATATCCATCATAACATTAAAGATTAATCTCAGTTCAGTAATGATACTGTAATTAAGAGTCCAGCAAATGTTTGTGGCATTCATGCACTTTTCCACGCCTTCACACATTTGACTTTATTTCGCGTAAGACAGAGGCAATTAAGTATTTTAAGTATATAATGCTTGCTTGTTTTCATTATTGTAGCCTTTTAATATGTTAACTATACTCTCACCTTTAGCTTTTCTTGAATGTGGTTTGGGGATAAAATTGGTTTGGGGTCTTTATTTTCACTCTAGGAGCTAAGGAAATGAATAAAGTGAAAGTTTTCAAGCACAGAAAAGTTGTTACTTGTGCAAGACTTTGTCTTACTCAGCTTAGACCTTCAGAGAATTTGGGAATAGGTAAAAGCTTGTCCTTGGTAGCTTGACATAGGTTTTTGGAGAAGTTGCTTATTTTTAGTTACTTGCAAGTTACTGAAGGATTTGAAACATTTGAATACTGACACAAAATAGACGCAGGAAGCAGGTGTATCATTTAAAGGGATGTACTTAATTGAGGAGATACACAGCACTTAATTCTGGGTTTTAGTATAAATATAATACTCTTTCAAAAAGATTAAGGAAATTCAGAAATATTTGTATCTATAGTGCAGTCACTTTTCATTAAAAAGCTGTATGTATACTCTTTGCAATATTGCCTTTGATTACTTATCTTAGTTGAATGTTGTTATTTCTTAATCACAAGGCAAAAGTTAGAGTTTTGCTTATTTTAAAAAGAAATTCAGGCATGGCATTCTGGTAATTTTTAAATGAAGCTCATTTAAAAGCTTGTAATAGCTCTACTTCTTGGGAAAATTTTACTCATAAAAGTGCTCATTAATAATTTTCTGAACTTTTAATATAAGTTGCAATTACCATGGAGTCCCATTTTTGTGGCATCCTGTAGTGATGCTTCCCCCAAGTATTTCCATGGTATCTTATCAGTAGCTTCAGGAGCTAGAGGTTATAATTTCTTTACTTAATAGCCCCTGTGAGATTTTTCCTCCATGACTTTGTCTGAAACCATTTTGAACCTTTGCAAACTTTTGGCATTTACAACATCAGTCCCTTTACACCACGTGGCAATCAGCTCAGCAAACCTCAGCATCTGCCCAGTAATCGATTGCAGTATTCATTTGAAAGCTGAGTAGGTTCTCTTTTCACATCATGACCATGACCCATTTACTCCCACGGTCAGCTCAAAAAACATTCTTGTTTTTATATTTCATGAAATAAAATCAAAAGGCTAGTAAATTGATAGTTTTATAAGTATTTGATGTAATTTGACAACCAAAAATAGTATTTAAGCCCAAATGATCATTTTCTTTAACCCTAACAGCCTAACAGCACAGGCAGGACAAGATTTGTAGGAGTAATATAGACCGCTTAACCTAGTCCCCCTGCTCTAATAAATGATGTCACTTACAAATCTTATCCTGCCAACTGAACTAAGGATAATCTAAAATTTTGCAGCTTAGATCACTTCTAGAAATGTTTTTATAGCATCTTGTTTGTTTCTTATTTTAAAACTTTACACACTTTTCTGCCAATACACTGTAATAGAGAGAGCAATATATTAAATAATATTTTTCTATTATCAAGAGTAAAATAAGGCGTAGCTACTTTCCGAACACACAAAAGGGAATCCAGAAAGGTTCAGGCTTTTTTCATCATGCTTTGTGAATGGAAATAGCAAGAAATAAAAAGTTAGTTATTTATCATACACCATGCAGCAAAAATGTCACAGATCTTGAAGTGCCATCTTGCCACAGAAGATATTAATTATCCACAAGAGATTTCACCAGAATAATCCCTATTTCTCAGCCTGGCCTAATTTAGCAGCCCCTCTCCTTGTCTCTAAAGCACATATACACTCAGCTTCATTTACATGTCAGATTATGTAACTCAGATTAAGCATTAAGCATATGTCTAAATCATTTGGGACTTTAATTAGGCAACTAGTGAAAAAGGCTAGCATCCTAATGTTAGAATTAATTTTAAGAGAAAGGCTTGGAAGCAAGGATTCCAGCTATATAGTATGAAAGAAAATTGATGCCATTAAGTTCAAAATGCCATCAAAAAGCCATTATTAATCAGTAATAAAATAGTTCTGCTGTTTTAAATTACAGGATCAGTAAAGCAATATTAAAAAACCCTAATAAACAAAAAATATATATTTAAATACTAACATAGGGTTTAAACTAAGAAATGTATTTGCCAAGGAAGACAGGTATATTGAGAATTTGTCAATTAATGTTTTATTGTGATCTGGTTTCAGGCCAGAAATTTATGATTTTAACTATCCAACAGTAACAAAAGAAATCCCAGTAACTGTTACAAATCTATTTCTATCAGGTAACAGAATTTGGAAAAGTTGATGACAGGTCAGAAGTGTAACAGAGGCTTTGTTTTAAGGGCAGAAGAGAAATATTGATCAAATGTTTGAATTATGTCCTTATTTTTAACTTTATCTAGAGACAAAATTAAAAATATTACTGAACTTAATCATTAAATCAGCAACTCTGCATAATTTTCACACAGAATTTCAAGGCACTGCCTGGAAAGCTGTAACTGACACTATTTTAATAACTGTAATAGGTACTGAAACTGTAACAAGAGTGCTGGGAATGGACATAAAGCCATTGATGTGTCATTATTTTCAAAGGGAAGTGTAATGATCGGGCTAATAGTCAATGGCTGGTTAATAGAGGTGTAGTGAAAATATAAAACAAATTAAATACCAAAACAAGCAGAAAGATTCAATTTGCAAGTTCATAACTTCTTGGGGGTTTTTTCAAGATACATTAAACTACTAGAAATGAAAGCTTCTGATTAAATATCATAGGCACAGAACATAGTTGGGTGTCCAGTTACTTAGTAATATCTAACATTTCTACAGAGATTCTTCACTTTTCCCCCCTGAAATCTAATAACTTGACTGTATGGTAGCTGTTCTTACAAAGGGAAGGATTTGAGCTGTAAACACTTCCAAAGATGTTCTTCTTTCAAAGAAGCAAAAGGCAGTGCAAAGTGATGCACTGTCTTGTTGTACCTAAATTTTACATATTTCTGCATCTATAATGTTTATACAGAGAATATGCTTTCAAAAATAATGACGTTAATACTGTTCTTTTGCAACACTTCCTCTCAATCTTGTTTGTGGGGTTTTTTTATTTTGAACTGAAAGGAAAATCAAACTGTCTTAAAATGCAGTTATATTATTTGGAAGTAATGCAAAAATGCTTTATTTTGTGGTGGACAACTGAAAAAATTTACAGAATTACTAGATTACAGAAATTTAAAAAATAAGGAAAACAACTAAGAATTTCATCCCAGCTCTGCTGCTGGTGTCAGGGTTGTTCTAGACAGGCATCTTTGTTGAGCTCTTTCTGCTCAGTTATGCCTGTAAATCCAAAAGTTTTGACCATTGTTTTTCCTTATTGCTAACAGAAACTTTAAAACAATACTGCAAGTATTAACAGAATTTATCTCAAGAAACCAGTATGATTTGTTCAACAAGATATTTACAATGTCTGCCCACACTGAATCAAATTAGGCATGTGGCTCATGGGGTTCAGCTCAACTGCAGGAGTGCTCAACAGAGTAAGAATTTGCTTATCCTCAGTGATAAATATGTATTCTGACCCTCTGTTGTCTGGCAAAACACACAGAGGATGGATAACATTGCATGTAAATGCCTAATGACAAGTGCCAGGATTAATGTGACTAAGCCTGGCAGGGAGATAGACCTACTTGCTGCATATTCTGCTAATGGATCAAAAGAAGAATTGTACTTGCACAACGAGTTGCAGCAGTTTTTTTTTAGGGAAAGGGAAGATCCCAATCTCCTAACAACAGCTCATAGGAAAAAATGCCTCTTTGGCTCTTCCTAGGACAATTATATCTAGAATCTAATTGTTAGGGTTTGCTTTAGTTCAAAATATAACATGGCTGTCTACATGGTTTGCAAGCAGTTAGTTGTTCAACAGAGATAGAATTTGTTTTATTAATTGTATCTCATAAAAATCAATGATAACTGTACTGTGCATTTCAGGGTATAAGAAAGTTTTATTTTATGATTTGACTTGTTTATAAGCAGCCTTCATATGCTTTGTGTGAAAGAGGTGGGGTTTGGTTTCTTTTTAATTTTTTTGTATTATTTTATTTCCTAAAGAACGATTACTCAATCTTTTAATATAAAGGAATATTCTTTTTTTTTCAGCTTAACTTTTTATTTAGGAGATGATCCATTTCAGTGAGAGAGAACATTTTTACATTTAAAATTTATTGACACATTCTTTGTGGGAAACACAACCCTGCTAAGAAAAAAACATATTGAGCATCATGCCAGATCTTTCTGTCTCTTTTTACCCCACTCAGGACGGAGGAAGGATGAGAAAGAGTGGCATCCTGCCATGGCTGTGCACAGAGGTCTCAGGAATGGCAGACAGAAAATACCACCTTCCTGAAGGGAGAAGGAGGCCAAAGGACTGTGAGAATAAGGATGAGCTGTGCAGGCATGAGGATGCTAGCATGGATTTTGGGACATTTACTGACTTTGAGCATGCTCATGCCTTCTTGCTGCTCTGCTCACTGCCCACAGCTCTGTGTCGTAGCCTTCGTTGCCCACATGTCCTGCACCAGCCTGAGAGATTCTGGAAGATACTGACACTCCATCCTCTGTCTTTACCCATCCTAGGGGTTACTTTCCCACAAAAATGACTCTGAAGGACTTGTCTGGACAGCTGGCAGCCTCCTGGCAAGGAAGGTCTGTCTGCCTGAACGGAGAGGATTTTTCAGGGTGCAGTGCAGGGATATACTGGATCTCCAAACATGGGACTGCCCCCATAGGCTGTAGCCTAGTTTAATGAACCAGCTAACAGAGCAAGACAGAGATGGGCAGGCTGAGGTGCCATGCCTCTGAGAGTCAGCTCTACATAGCCTAGACACTTCTTGTTATGTCAATTCAATTTCCCTTCTTTGTCCCCTGGAGTACAACTTTCTGGCCCGATACCACTGACTTTCCCAGATTAAAACTGCTCAGCCAATGCTGGTATTAACTGCTGTTTATTTGATCACTTCTACTCTGTTCCTTTCAATTTCAGGACCACCCATGACTCACAGCGCTCTAGCCCGATTCTTTTCTGTCGTGGCATTTGGCAGCCAGTCAAGTTCTGCTGGCATTTGCTGGCACAAGTGTACTTCAGCATGTTCCTGTGACAAATGCCACTGTTCCAGGAGTGCACAGGAGCTCATATGGCTAACGAAAGGCTGCATTTTCTTGTGGCCTGATAAAGCTTTTGTATTGCTGGAGCCCTCTAAGAGACAGCATCTGCCTTCTCCACAGCTGACTAATGGCAGCCCTGCTCTCCAGAGGAGTGCCAGCCATTCCTTTCAGCCTCTCTGGTCTACCCAGCTGGCAGAGGGAGCCCCCTGTTAGGTAACTGAGGATGTTGGTCACTGCGTACTGTAAACAGTTCCGCAAGCCCCAGTGCTGGCAGTTTGCTCTACCACTTTCCTGTACAGAGCAGGATGCACAGGCAGACAATTGCACTTAAGCAACATTATGGAAATTAATCCTGGAAAGAGGCCCATGGTCACTGCTCACAGTGTTCTCAACAGCTACTGAATACTCAGCATTTGCAGAAGGATTCTTAAGCTGCTGCCACTGAATATTCCCCTTTCACAGCAATCACATTTTGATCCAATCTCTCACATTATAGGAATGCACACCGATATTTTCTCCTCACGGGTGAGGAAGGCTGTGCCAGGAAACATTCTACTCATAAGAAGAACACCTGCAGAGTTTCAGACCAAAGGCCTGTTTCATCCTGCATTTTGTCTCTAACTGTGGGTCTCTAACTGGGTGTTTAGAGACAAAACATCAAAGGAAAGCATGGAGTAGTATCTCCCTACAGCATCTCACCTCCAACTTTCAACGATTTGCAGAACAAGTCTGTTTAGTCTCTTCTTGTACAGAAGTCATTCCTTATTTCAGATCCCCTTCCTGTCACTGTTCTCCACACATTTTCTAGTTTTAAAATATCCCTTTTTTTTTTATCATGAAGAGGGCCAGAATTGTACACACTGTCCCTGGGTACACCAGTGTTTCATATAATGACATGATAATGCTTTCTATGTTGTTCTCTATTTCCATCTCAACAGCTCCTACTGTTCTACTTGTCTCTTGGTAACAGCTAAGTGCTGAGCAGATGTTTCCAGAAATCTTACAAAAAATCCTTTTCTCACTAATACATATTCAAAACATAAGCGACAACCCCCTCCCCTCAAAAAAACCCTCAGTCAAAACAGAGTTATTTCTCTGATTGCAAGGGCGTAAATGTCTTTGCCAAAGAATAAAGGAAAGCCTTGCACAGTAAAATCCTTACAATACAAACAAGTTCATATTTTTTCTGGAATATTTTTTTATGGCCATTCTAATGTTGAATTAATTCATTATCTCCATCTACTGACCTCTAAGTCTTGAGCATTCAAGCTGTCATTCTAGAAGTTTCCAGTGCATTGTCCTCTTTGCGCTTCCTGCTCACACTCTGAACTTGCTGAAGTGAAGCAGTCCATTTAAGCAAGAAAGACTGTTAGGTTCCCTGCACATGTATTATTAGGGGTGTTGGTATTAACTTCATACTTATGACTTTCCATTAAAGAAATATTCAAAATTTTTCTTGAGAACTCCAACATTTCCAATGCTTGCAAGACACCTTCTTTGTAACTACACAATTGAGGTGGGAAGATACTTTTGAAATAAATTAATGTAATTAAATCCAGTTTTGAAAGACTATGAAATACTGAAAAATGACCAGTGACTGGTTTTGAGTTTATAGTATCAACAAGGTAAATACAGATATAAATACATATACATACATACATATATAAAGGTACCGTGTTACTTGGAGAAGCGTATCTGGAAGAATAGGTAGCAGAGATTCATACTTGTGACTCCAGGTGAATTTAGAGCATCCCGTCCCTCCTCTGCATTTGTTGATGTCATGGAAAGTGGATTGAAGCTCAGTCTTGAAACTCAGTTGAAGACAATTGTTTCATCAGTGTTTTTGGGCTCAGCTTGACTAGACACTGCACAATCATGGAACATCCAGGGAAGCCTGGTAAGCAGAGGACAAACACAAAAAAAACCTGCATAAAACAGGATGTTACTCACCGTATGTTTTTCTGACCAATGAGGACTAAGGGAAGTAATTGCTCTACTCTGTAGAGTAGATGTGTAAGGTGCCACATTAGGTGTAAATGAGCAAGTTTAGTATGGTTAGGGATACGAGGTATCTTCATGAGATATTCTACCTCCACTAGCTTAGACTTCAAACACACAGAGTTTGCTGTGATCGTGGTCTTCTACTCCATGCCAAAGAATCAGACAGAGGACCAGCTTTTAAGGTTGCAACACTTTGAAATTCTTTGGCAACAAGACATGAGAAATGTCTAATGTCTCTTGGAAGGCAATGAGGCTCTTTGCCTCTTGCACTCAGCGTAGATTGGTCTGTCAGCATGGACAGTTTAGGTGAATGCTTGGCCAAAGATTTCCAGCACAATATAATTCCTTGTCCATACCAGAACTTGTGTGAGATTTATCCAGTACTAGCTTTTAAAGAACTCAGCCAGAGAAGACAATGACCATACAGTCCATGGCTGTGTGAGTCTGTGACTTATATTCATTTTATGAGACGTATTAAAACATGATCGTGATTCTTTCTGGAGAGAGATCTCACTCCTTCCTCCATCAACTCCTCATTCTTCTAAAATACCAACCACTCTTACTTGCTGTCTGTATGTTTTCCATTTAAAATAAAATAAAATAAAATAAAAATATATTTATTTTACCTTCAGTCAAAAGCTGTTTTTGTTTTGCTGCATAATTACGTTTGTCTCTCTTCAAGGTCCCATATTTCTCCCTAGACAAATAAGATTGCTCTGAACTAGAAGTGCTTTACAGAACAGGTTAATTGTCATGGAAAGTATCCTTTTAGGACCTCCATCTACAGTATACAAAGGCAGTAGCAACTCCCACAAAGCATTTAGAAAGAAGATAAAAAAACCCCTTAATCTAGGCCTGGGCCAGGAGTCTGGAATGATGAATATCAAAATTCTGAAAGATTACTTGGGGGCCATAAGGAAATACTGAAGCCCCCTGAGCATCATGCAACTTCACAGAATTGTTGTCCCAATACTTACATAATGTTTGGGTCCAAATCAACATAATCAAGGTGTGTGGGTGTCAGAGGGATTTGAATTTGCAAACTAGCAGAACAGCAACTGCCAAAAGCCACAGAAAGCTGGGCACTTTAGTGTTCTTTTTCTGACCTGCAGTTTAAATTTCTGTGTAACTCACTGTCATTATGTCTACCCTGCTTGTAAAAGTATGAGCAGATATGAAGAGAAGCTGACACAGGAGATCTGTTTTTCTTGAGACTTCAACCCAAAGCAGAAGCATCATTGTCCAGGTTGGGACACTGTGAGAAATCTCAGCCTTAACTTTAAACAAGTACATTTCTGTGCCTCATACTGTGGAGAATAAATTAAATCTGTCCTCAACTTACCCTAGAGTTTCAAAAACTAAAGTGTCAGTGAACTCCTGATTTCTCTTTCATCCAGCCCATTACTTTTTTAAGCCAAAGTCATTATTTCTGAGCAAGCCAACTCATTATTTTGGATTTTTCTTGTTAATACCATGTCACAAAAGGGCTTGATAAGGAGCCTTTAGGAGCTGAGTAGAAAACTTCCCCAAAATAACAACAGCAAGAGGAACCAAAGCAGTTCCACAGAAATTAGTGGGATGGTAGAGGACAATTACTGAGAATCAGAGAAAAGAATGATAGAATAAATGATAGAATGAATGATAGAATGAGTTGGAAGGGACCACAAGGATCATCAAAGTTCCAGCTCCTGGCCTTCCACAGGACACCCCAAGAGTGACACCATGTGCCTGAGAACATTGTCCAAATGCCTCTTGAACTCTGTCAGCCTTGGTGCTGTGACCACTCCCCTGGGGAGCCTGTACCAGTGCCCAGCCACCCTATGGGTGAAGAACCTTCTTCCTGATATCCAACCTAAACCTCCCATGACACAGCTTCAGGCCATTCCCTCAGGTCCTGTCACTGGGTACCACAGAGAAGAGATCAGTGCCTGCCCCTCCTGTTCACCTCACAAGGAAGTTGTAGACTGCAATAGGGTCTCCCCTCAGTCTCCTCCAGGCTGAACAGACCAAGTGACCTCAGCCACTCCTCATTCAGCTTCCCCTCAAGGCCCTTCACCATCTTTGTTGCTCTCCTTTGGATGCTCTCTAATAGCTTAATATCTTTTTTATATTGTGATGCCCGACATATAATGATTGAATTTTCCTTTTCTCCTTCTGTATGAAACTATATTCCTAGATGTGGGATCATGCAATACAATTTTACCCATTGAGACCAGACCACCTTCTCAGATATCTCTGATGGACTCTGGTACAATATTCAGGGTGACAATTCACAGTGTCACTGGTTACAAATCCTGCTAGAGCTCAGAAATCTAAACCAAAACGCCATCTCACTAAAATGTCAATTAAACGTTTGCTACCCAATTGGAGATCAATAATTCTTTAATAAAAAGCAAAGAAACACAGATTTCCACTCAAGAAAATGAGAAGCTTTTAAAACTTTCTAAATTTTCTTTGGGTTTTATTTTTTTCAAGTCACTGTTTCTATTGAATTTATAGAGAAAATTTTCTTGTTGCAATTGCGCTACTTTTGCTAAACTTTTCACTTTAAGTGCAATTTTTTTTTACCAAAATCACATTAAAACATTCCAGCCAGGTGTAATAATTTGGTTTTATGTCTGTGATGGTGCTTTTCAACTTTAAGTACATTGCTGTAGGCATTGTTCACACTCAGAAATAACAGTGCTTTCCCAAGTCTGCTCTCCAGCTCCCCCGTTGCTCACCTCCACTGATGATCACCCTGTGGAGACTACAGCAAAGCAACCTACCAAGAATATCTAGCACTGTCATTCATTGAGACTGGGCAAAGAAAAAAGCAAAATATAAGAGAGAAGCAAAATATCTAAGCTTCTCCTTATCATTTAGCTTCCAACAATCACGAAGAGTTCTCAGAAAGCTTAAAGGAAGGGGATGAAAAATACACCAAGGCAAAACTTGGTAGCAAGAATCTCTAGATTATTTCTTTTTCTGACATAAAGAATGACTTCATGAAACATAAAATGCATGAATCCAGCACAGCTCTTTGGAAAGAAGGATTCAAAACTCAATCAGGCTTGATGCAGACTTGCAGAGAGAAAGAATTGTTAAGAAAACCACACCATGATAATCGCAGCTATCATACTGAGGACTGGACCCAAAAGACTTAAGAAGTAAAGCTGAAATTAAGTTTCAAGAGTCATCAATCAATTTGGAGGCCAGGTCCCAACCCATACTGTATTTGGGAGATCCTCTGTTAAATTTCTTGAGGTATGGCTACGTTTTATGACAATGTCAGAATGATTGCTGCTGCTGAAGAGGCCAGAAAGGCCCAGAGTCTGTCCTTTGTTGGTGACCTTCTCCATCTTGATCTTCCCAAGTAAGAGAAGGACAAGACTCTACTGGTAATGCATAGGTCAGGGAAGAAACAAAACTGCTGGACAAGGAAACCAGGAGGATTTATCTGCAAAAAAGTGGTACCTCAAAGGAGAGAGTAGTCCTCTGCCATTTTAAGAACTACATTTGAATAGTGAAAAAACAGTCTCATAAGAATAGTAAGCAAAAGTTGGGGAAAATTTCTTATTCATTGCTTTATTACTATTCTTTAGATACTTATATTCAGTGACATCAGGCAAAGTAGCCTGTTCTCACCTGCAGTGTTCTGAATAAATTTCTGTGTTCTGAAATTATTTCTGATGAAATAAGCAATCTCTTTATAAGGTAGGGAAGACTGGGAGAAAATTTTCGCTACTGGAGGAAATGGCAGAATTAGGGAAATTTGATGTGAAGCTTAGAAGTTTCCTGAGAGGCCATTGGGAGATTAAAGCAAATTGCTTTGGCCTACAATATTCACTTTATTAAATTCAGATGACTGGAGGAAGAATATATGGGGTTTGATACCCACATTCACCCAAAGAAATATCTTACGAAAGGGACAGCAGCCAGATTTAAAGGAAACAAAGTAAAAACAGCCATCCTATATATGTAAAATCTTTATGAGCCTGGCAAATGAAAAAAAAAGTCCAACACGTTTTCCCTTGCATTTGTTTAGTTGGAAGCAAATTCCCTAAGCATAGCTTGAAAATGTGAAATGGTTAAGAACTCCATTATCATTCATGCTTCAGCAACTTCATTATGTACACAGGACCAGTGTTCTACAGGCTAAAAGTGCAATCCTGATCCTTGCTGCATGCCATCTATAACGTAGCCTTGCTGAAATACCAATAACACTAACATCTGTCTTGTGCAATGTTAAAAGGGAGAAAAAAAGGGGGAAAGATTCCCATAGATAAAATGCACATGAGGATGACAAAAAAGGAATATACAGAAAGCTATGACAGACAAATTTTATTAATGGCTCGACCATATGCATCCGGGGCATAATTAACTATTCACAGGTGAAATTAGCAGATAGGAGTGTCTGTCGTGAGCAAATTGAATAGGCCCTGATTATATCAATAGTTTTCAACCAGTGTCCCCTGGTTATCAAACTATCAAATAAATTTGTCCACTCTCTCCTTCTCTGGGAGGAGGGGGTTAGGAGGAAGGGAGAACTTTAATTATCCGGCCACGGTGTATGGCAGGTCATTAATAAAACCTAGTTATCTGGCTGCAGGTTTTATAGTTTTACTGTTATCTATCTTTTATCTAAATAAACATTTGGAAAATGTCCTTAAAATTACTGGAGATACTTTGCCACTTCTCCACCAGATATTTGAAAATGAAACTTTGCTGGATTTTACTATACGATGCATGGCATCACCTCAAAGACTCCCACATTCTTCCTCCCACCTCTATAATGGAATTATAGAGTTTGGCGGTACATACATTGATGGATCTAACCAACCTGCAAATGCAGATAAGGGTAAAATCACTTGATGGGTTAGTTCTCCTTAATGTATATTTACTCAGCCTTTATGTTATGTATGCATTTTTTACTTTCATGCCACATATATCAATGACAAATGTAAGAATTGAAAAGCCAGTAATAACATAAAAGAACAGCATTTTTTTTGTCTGTGGTGCAATTGCCAGAGACGTTATCTTTGCATTTGAATAAAGAAGAGTAGGAAATTAACATTTTTGGGGTCCTGGTCCTGATTTTGTTATACGTACATTCAATTTCTAAACTCAAATGGACTTCTATGATACAATAGAGGTTTCCAATAACAAAAGCCTTACACTTCATTTACGCTGTATTTTTCCACAAGTAGTATAATGATTGTCATCAAGAAATGTAGATGTTTATTTTATATGCATTTATACAAGATTTGTATTGAAATGGCCCATGCAAAAATGTTTCTTTTGAGGAAAACCAACTCATAGGTACATTTTCCCATCTGACAATTTTCAGTATCTTCTCTTCTGTCCACAGGATATAATATATATTTTCTTGTTTTTAATATTACCTATTTTCTTTTCCTATTAACCTGCAGAAACATGAAGATTGTAGCATTCTATTTATTAGGACACATCTTTGTTATCCAGTAACTAAAGAGGGATATATATCCCAATTTATTCCAATTTGGGCTAAGAGCTTTTTTCGGTTGGGTTTGGCTTGGGGTTTTTTTGCATATACGATCTTTCATAGTTCTGGGAACATTTTTCTACAATTTAAGCTTTTAAGCTTAAAAAAGCTTTTGAGCTTTTAAGTTTTTTTTTTAAAAAATCTATATCAAATAGGAGGCTGGTGAAAGCAACTTAATTCCCATTTTCAAAAACTGTAAGCCTCAAGCACAGAATTATTAATTCTGATGAGTACTCTCCATGTGACCAGGAGCAAACTGACATAGGCCACACTGCTGGGTGGGAAATAAAAGGAAAGCTGTTGTACTGAAGTTCCTTTAGAAGTAAATTAGGATTACAGAAAACCCCTATGTTAATGTTCTATTAGATAGAAGGGGGGAAAAAAGTAGTGAGACCTTTTTATGATTTTACAATTACTCCACTGCAATCCCTTTCAATGCAATAGAATTACTCCTGATTTTAAAGAGTAAAAACATTGACAGAGGAGTGGAAAGTCTCTCTTCCTGATGAATCTTTGTAGCAGCAAAATCTTGTGATCATTGCAAGTCCAAATGGCCTTGATAAGAGCAGAAAAGAGGATCTACTTGAAGAAGTCAACCTCCTCTTTTGGAATAGAACTTGGAAGAGGGTTTATATTCTTTTTCCAGGTGACATTTAATGGTTTATATTTAACAGCTAAACTACAGACAAATAAAGGTTATAATTACATTGGAATTAATGTAGTTTTGTTGAAGTCAGAGAAATTATCAACTTAGCCCTTTGGGAGATTTTTATCTACATAGCTTAGAAACGCAGAAATTTGAAAAACTACCTGTCTGTCACAAAAGATATTGCAAAAAACAGTAAACTAACAATGCATTATTTGCAATTTCTAGAGAATAAGTTTCTCATCAGATGTAATAACCTAGTAATTCTTTGTTGGTGGAGGTGAGTTAATCATATTCCTTTAAAGAGATATAAATGCTAAACACATCTTTCAAAAGTGATTTTATAAGGGAATTCACCTTTATATAATTTTTTAAATTATAGTTGGCATTACTTTTATATTTTCTGTATTAACTGTATAATATAAGCAAAAATTTTCTTCCTTTGCAATTACAGTTGCTCCATTTTCCTTACATTGAGCTTTGGTGGTGATATAATTAAAAAGTGGTGCTTTGCACAGGCAGTATTGCACATGGTGAAAAATGGTAGCTATTTCCACACTTCACAGATCCAGCTGCTATGAGCATTAAAAATTACTTAAAACACAAATTTATCGCATCGTGATTACAATGGATTGCGTTGTTATATATTAATTGAACTGTAAATTGCTGTTTTAAATTAAAACACAGCTTATTAGGAATGGCAAGAGAATAATAAGGGATAAAGTAATGTTTCATGTAATTGCCAAAATAAAATAAAAAATCTGAAGGGACAGAGGAAAAAGTATGTTCCAGACAGCTACCTCTTGTGAAAAATTGGCCTGGAGCTATTGATGGACTGTATCTTTCAGTGTCTTCAGTGAGTAACAGCCTTTAATCTCAGAACTTAAGGAACTTTTGGCAGCAAAATAACAATATTAGCAATAATAATATACCTGGAGAGGAACTATCTGCAGATAAAACACCATTTTTACAAAGATGGTTTTTTCCCATGTAAGTTCTATCTCTATAAAAGAAAACCAGAATGACAGGATGGCAGATACAACTATGTGGGCAGTTAGAAAGATTGTAGGAAAGTGTGGAGAAAATACCAGCAGAGGCAAAGAAAACACTTTCAGGATGACATATCCTCTGCATGTGAAGTCATCCAAGCAGAGCATGACCAAAAAAAAAAAAGAAAAAGAAAAAAAGAGCTCCCAAAGAACAGCTAAGCTGGGGAAGGGGCAGGAGCAAACACCTTATGTGAACTGGCTGGGGGAGCTGGGGTTGTTAAACCTAGAGAAAAGGAGAAAAGGAGACTCAGTGCCTTATCCCTCCCTACAACTGCATGAAAAGTTGTAGCAAGGTGTGGGTCGGCTTCTTCTCCCAAGTAACAAGTGATAGAACAAGAGGAAATAGTCCCAAGTTACATCAGGCAAGGTTTAGACTGGACATTGGGAATTTTTTTTCAATGAAAGAATTCTCGAGCACTGGAAAAGGGCTGCCCAGGGAAGTGGTTGAGTCACCATCCCTGGAGGCATCGAAAAGACACATAGATGTGGTGCTTAGAGACATAGTACTGGTGGACCTAGCAGTACTGGGTTTACAGTGGGGGTCAGTGGGGGTCTTAAGGGTCTTTTACAAACTCAATGATTCTCTGATTCTAGATACATGCTGTAAACATGAGAAAAGGACAGACTCAAATCAGTAAAATTCAAGAACAGTGCCAAAAAAGTTCCTTTTTATTAGGAAGCATAAAAACACACAACTAGACTAAGCTTAAATATGACATATTCCTATACAAATCTAAGGAAAGTGAGGGAGATGAACCAGGATTGACAGATTTTAAACAACCTAGTAGAAGAAATGCCAGTAGGTTCTTGTAATTAGTTGGATGCAGATCAAATTAGCTTGTGAATGAGTGACTTTCTAGGTTTAAAATGTAGAGTTAATAAGGCAAAGTCATTATATATAAAATTAATTATCATATACCTAAGGAATTTAATTCCATGTCTTTTTAAAATCATATAGTATTGGGACTACATTACAAGTAACCTATCCGAATGGTCATTAAAGTTGATGTATTATAGAAGGTTAGGAAATTTTTAAAGAGAGAAAACCTAGAAATAATCAATGAGTTCATTTGCTCCTCTGTAAACTGGATTAATTGTGCAAGGGGCATGATGTCTTCTGAATTTTGGGCACAAAGAGATTACTGGTTTTTGACATGCTTAGTCAGAGAATGCAAAGACAAAAAAAGGTCATAGTGTAATAGTAACCATAATATATTCAAATTCAAAATCCCATAGAGCAACAAGCCTCAGATTTTCAAAAAATAAGACTTTTGAAAAGAAACTTAAGCTTCTAAAGAGAAAATTTACAAGAGACAGGTGTGCCCCATCCCTGGAAGTGTTCAAGGCCAGGTTGGATGAGGGTCTAAGCAACCTCATCAAGTGAGAGGTGTCCTTGGCAACAGCAGGGGCTTTGGAACTGGATGAACTTCAAGGC
Organism: Corvus brachyrhynchos; assembly: GCF_000691975.1. Taxonomy (NCBI): domain Eukaryota; kingdom Metazoa; phylum Chordata; class Aves; order Passeriformes; family Corvidae; genus Corvus; species Corvus brachyrhynchos. The sequence goes on along the minus strand of NW_008239054.1, from coordinate 4,675,385 downwards.
TGCTTCCAGCCCAAGCCATTTTATGGTTCTATGATTCTATGATTCTATATTTTCTTGATGATACCATATTAGAATTCTACTGTAAAAAGGAAAATATGAAACAACTTGAAAACCATTAACATAAAGATTCCAACTTTCCTCATGAAAAGGAACATCTTTCACTAGACCAGGTTGCTCAAGGCCTCATCCAATCTGACCCTGAACACTTTCAGGGATGTGGTATCCACAACTTCTCTAGGAAACCTATTTTACTGCCTCAAGACCCTCACCACAAAAAAATTTCTTCTTTATGGCCAATCTAAATCTACCCTCTTTCAGTTGAAAATCACTCCCCCTTGTCCTGTCACTACAAGCAGTGTCCTGTGGCCAGCAGACAGTGAGACGGGTATGGATGCCCTTGTGCTTGAAGAGCCAGTCATTCTCTGTGCATGTGGTTGCATATAAACCTGGCCCAATTTTGACAACTCCTGTAGAAAATCCCCAGATAAATGCCTCTCCCTGAGCTGCTGCTGCTACAGGAGGGCTGCACTATGAAAGCATGCCAACAACAAAAGCATGAGGAGTTTGGCTCTGTGGGCATGACTTGATCAAATGTCAGGCATGCCATGAGGTTTGCAGACATAAGTCGTAGAGCAACAGCCTTTAGATGATTTTTTTGTCTCCATTGTGTCTCAGCTGGAAGCAGGGCTGATGGGCGCAAAGCCTGCTTGGCAGGTAGCCACAAGTTGATGTGGTCATGGAACCTCCTCCAGACTGCCAGGACCTTGTTCATCCCAGATTCAGACTGCAAAAGACTTCCCAGTGTTATGTAGCTCATGTCCCCCAACACAGCTGTGTTTATCCCGTTTCAACAAGTGTAAAAAAATAAGACACTTAAGTGCAAGTAAACTCTTATTGCCTCCTTGAGAGTCTTTCTTCGCAGTGTTAGGAAGTTGAGTGTTGAATTGCAGAGAGAAGGCAAAGTGACATTGTGGCTTTGTAGGAGTAGATGTTCCCAATGCAGGCACTTGTGATTCAGTATCTTAGAGACACCGAGAATCAGTACTAAGGTTCCAGATGTGGCAAGTGCTCTCCTTCTACAGAGATACAGACCAGACTACACCTTCAATCATTGCAGGACTGCTATGAGTGATACCTTTCAGTATCAGAGTGTTTGCCACGGTACCTCACTTCTGTGATGATGAAGCCTACACAGAAGTGGGCTTGCTTCTCACAGGTTTGAGGCTATGATGATGGATGCTTATCTTGGCTGTGAGACAACTCAGTTGCCTCTTGGGCAGAGTTCTAGGAAGATACAGACTGCTACAAGGGATACAGAGCAATGACCTTCTCCCTCCAAGCCAAATAAAGCAATCCTGTTTTTTCTAAGAAGAGTTGTGGTGATTGCTTGTCCATTTCAGCACAGAAATATGGATCTAGATGGCTCTCGGCCACTGAACAGCACTTCTTAATACCAGGGTGGGATATTCTTTTTTATTATTGGCGGAATTTCATGATCCTCATTTAATGAGGTAGAAATGCTTTACAATGAGAACATTTTACCCTGGAGTCTTCTGGGTTTCAAAGAAGGTTATCTGACCATTCAATTCACAGCCAATGTCCTGCTAGTCATAAGCTTTAGGAAGACAGAATTAAAGTGGTTTAGTGACAGACTGTGTCCAGCTGTTTAAATATATTGCTCAGGATCCTGCTAGGACTCTTATATGAGTCTCTGAAGACTTGGTCTCTTGAAGATGGCTTTTTGAGTGGGCAGTACCTGAGGACAGCAGGGAAAATCCTTCATCTTGAGTCTTCTCACTGACTCCATATAAACAGTTTTTCCCAGGGCTGCTGCTGAGTTTCATTTGTGGCAGATGCTCAGTGCCCTCACGAGCTTCAAAGGTAGATCTAAGCTGCATGTGGAAAAAAGTCTCTCCACTGACTCAGGAAATGCTCGTTTATATAACCTCCCATGTCTTATTCATCATTATCTAAACCCTCCTAGAGCCCCACACTCTCTGCATGAGAGAGTCTGGCAGGATAATTACATTAACCTATGCAAAGACCCCTGACAGTGTGGGTTCACTCTGAGCTCAGCCTTCCATAGGGAGATCACTAAGAACAACTCAACACCAGTTGAGTTGGTACCAGGGGGTGCTTGCAAAACCAGTCATTCATACATGTTCCAAGCACTAAATTTTCACAAGGGTGTCTAGGTTTGATGCTGTATTTGATCAGTCAGGCTTCTGCTCACCTGCAGACTTTAAAATCCTGCTACAGATAAGGGAGAGACTATTTCAATTCCCTTTAGGGTGACTGTGTGTCTGTTGAAAAAGCAACTTTTTAAAGTATAAAACTTGAAAGAGATCAGTAACATCCTGCCCTCTGCCCCTCAAAAAAAACCCAAACCAAATCAAAATCTAGAAATAAAAGCTAGCTTTGAAAGGAAAATGATACCTGAGGTGTGGTTGTCTTTATGGATATTCATCAGCTATCCCCCTTCCCTCCCCTTCAGAGTCCTTATATACCAGTGGGAGTTGCATTTTCAGAGTTTATGAGTCTTCCTAAGCATAGGAAGCATTAGAACCATCATCCCTTACATTTTGTGCTATTTATTCAAGAAGAAAGTGCTTTAGATTTTATATAGTTTCACTGTTCCTCTTATTTGACAATGCTCTAGCCTTTCTCCCCATTTTATTTTCCATAAGAGCTGCTTTACTAAACCCGTTTGGCTCAAGTGTATTGTGTTATGCCATTTCACACAAAAAGCTTGAAAAAAAAGAAAGACATAGTTGTTTACTGTAATACAATAAGGTTACATGTAATGCTAAGCTGTATTTTTTACACTTTTTAGTATAGAGTAAATATTGGAGATTCTATCAAAAGGTGATGATACCAAAAATTCTGGTCAAGGGATGATTTTGAAAAGAGATTGTGTCTGTAAAAAAATTTAGTGGCAGCAATGCATTATGCAACATAGGAGGGATTTGTGCTCATGTTTATGGGATTTTTAAACATTTTTCTCCTCATCTTTTAAAAGTTAGGTCATCTTTGTTTAGTGCACCTTTCTCCAATCAGTTAGTATAAAGATCAAGCCAGATCACTCCTCTTCATGCTTGTAGTTCTTCTTGTCTAGTAATGTTTGGGTTTGCAACCAGAATCAAAGGATATACATTAAAGATGCTCCATCACAGACATTCCAAATAGATGAATGGTTTAAGGTTCCATATTTTTTCACCAGGATATATATCTAGCTCTGTAACCACACAAGTGCACAAAGTGATGGTTCTATAGCAGATTTTTAGAACTGAGCTACTTTTAAGGATAGTACTATTGTTGTCAGAATATGGTTTCATCATTTTAGGGGACTTAGAGTTAGCTGTAGTATTCAAAACCAGGATTCACAGCATTATGAGACGAACAGGGAAAGAATGAAAACAGATAATTGTTCAAGCAAAATATTTTTTAATACAAATTTAAATATGAATGCATTATATAGGGCCCTGGTGAGATCCTCCACAAATTTTATATGTATTTCTGGCCACTCATGGAGGAAAAAAAAAAAAGAAAATAATAGAGGGAACAAAAAGGAATAGTTTAACAGGAATAAGTGCAAAAAAGGTCAAGAAAGATGGCTAAGTGAGCAGGCAGCCTAGAGTACAAAAGGAAATATAAAAGAAGTCGTCTGGTTTAGCCTGAAAAAATGAAAGGCAAGAGGGGCTAAGATGGTACTGTATAAATTCAGCAGGTGAATATATGCCACAGAAGGAAATGAGCTATTTAAGAAAAAGATAATGTTAGCAAAGAACAAATTAGTGTAAACCAGTCATGAATAAAATTAGACTGGAAATTAGAAAAAGATTTCTAAGTACCAGAGAAGCAAGGTTCTGGAACAGCCCTCTAATAGAAGTTGTGGAGGGCAAAACACCTATATAATATTTTAAAAGAGTCTGAAATAAATGTTAATAGAGGTATCTTGTGTAGTTGTCTAGAGTGTGGAGGACTCTCTCAGTGACCTGTCAGTTTTCCGCTGGCTTTATCCCATGTGGCTAAATTATTTGCTGAAAGGTCAGGAGGAAATCTCTGCAGCTCTTGGTTCTCCTAGATCAAAGGTCAGCAGTGCCAGCTTGTGATTTTCCTTTTTCTTCCATCGTGGCTTTAGTTTTAAAGCTTCCCCTTTCACAGGCTGCAAATATATATGGAATCTTCCTTTCTTTCCAGGAGAGAAGAAAAACAAGATGGTTGTTTCTAGCCTTTCTGGATGCAGAAGAGAATTAAAATCCTACATGTATTAAAAGCTTAATAAAGCATGGGACCATGAAACACCTAATATTTTTAGCTAATCTTATAGTTTGGGGCTATAAACAATTTTTCATTTACATTCAAACCCAGCTTCCTCCCCTGAACTGTTGCTCTCTTCAGTACTTTATAGCATGCTATGAACTTGTCTTCCCCCACAACACAGAAAACCCTCTGTGCACCACTCAAACTGCAGCCCCAAGCAAGCTTTTCTCATCTGCTCCCACATAAAGGGACTGAGCTCTAGACTTATTTTTCTGGTACATGTGTCACCATGTGCATCCTTTAAGATAGTTCACTGACAGTTTAAACCAAAGGAAAAGAGGCTTTTGGAGTCAATCTTCGAGGAAGTTTAGAATCATAGAATGGTTTGGGGTCAGAAGGGACCTTAAGGATCATCTAGTTCCAACCCCCCCACACCATGGGCAGGAACACCTTCCACTAGACCATCCAGGCTGCACGAAGTTGAATTCCTAGTTTACTGCTGTGTAGGGAGGGAACTGACACTACTTCATCAGTGACTCTCTGGTGGCACGGTCTCTTATCTGTGGGCACCACACTGCAAAGGGTCAAACGTCACTGGAAGCCACTGGAAGCCTCATTGCGCGGGCGCTGCGCA
>NW_008239054.1:4659303-4670470 GCF_000691975.1 Corvus brachyrhynchos | reverse complement strand
TTCAGCCAGCTTTCAGCCACTCTCCTAAGCTCTGGCTATTAATGAGGTCAAATCCAGTGGAGTCATAAACACCTTTGTTCCCCTACCTTAGACAGGCAGCGTCTTTATAATGTATCTGTCATTATGTGTTTTTTACAAAGCTCTTCAACCATATGGATCTTCTTGGGTTATATTTTTTTCTTCTCAATAGTGAGGCAGAATTTGAGATAAGCCACATCAGTCAACTGCTTTTCTTCCTAGTATCCACCACACCCCCCATTCTCAGCAAGCTAGAAACACAGTGACTTGCTCTGTAGCAAATCTTCCATGGCTATGTGGTCTTGCTCATTTGAAAGGTTGACTATAATTTTGGGATAATGGTCACTGCTGGGGTGTAATATCTATACATCTACATAGCAGGACCCCACCATGTGTCTTGCCTAGTTACAGAGATTGCTCTCAGCTGTATTTTTCGCTCAGTTTTGTCACAGCACAGATGATGGACCCTCCATTGTTCCAGCATCCCAGCCTCTGGTGCTGGGATTTTCAGTAAACGCAGTATGCCTTACAGTTCCATGGTAAATTCTTCAACAGATTCACTCTTGGCATTCTGAAAAAAAATAACTATTTTCCATAAATAATGTTTCTAGAAATCAAGCATTTAACAGACTTTTATCAATTCCATGCTACAGCTTTGCCTCTCTAGTCACCTGGTTTCAAGCACAATCTCATCCCTGAAAATCAGGGAAGTGCAGCTTCATTCCTCTCCCAGTGTACTCAGGCAGCAAGGCTGGAAAAAAAGAAAATCAGCTACCTCTTGAACATGTTGAACTGTGTACCTTTGCAGTTCAAACGGGAATCTTTCCAGTTGCTTTCAAAGCTTTGTCATCTCTGTCATTCCCATGCCATGCTGTCATCCTTTTAAAGACACTTACTTAAAACTTACCTGCACAGTTCTGTCTGTGAAAGTAACATTTATTCAGGGAGAAGATGGTGAAAAACTGACTTGCATGGAAAAAGAATAGGTAAAAATAGAAATAACAGTGTTTTAAATATTATGGTATGAGAATAAATAATACTGTATTATTATAGGCCCTTATTAGAAAATCTAATGGTTATACCATCTATTAAGAAAATTTTCCCACTCATAATTAGAATGAAAAAACAGTAGAGTAAGGGGACTACTGGTACTTGTTCTGATTTGGCCAAATTTAGAAATATATCCTCTGAGAGAAGGCAGGTCACAACCATCCCTCCCCCCACCAGGTTCGGGAAAAATAAATTTTCCTTGAAGGAAAGTGAAGGAGATAAAAACTATTTATTTAACAAACACATGGGAAAAGGAAAATAATGCTAAATAATGAAATCTCTCACTGTGGAGAAAAACCTGGGAAAGTGTTAGAGTCCTCCCTTTGGTCTCCTCGGAGCTGGGGCTTGGCCCAGGGCCAGGCCCTCTGTGCCCGGTGGAAAGTCCTCCCGATGTGCTCTGATATTGAAGCAGTCCAGCAGAAAAGGGAGAAAATCCAAAATTCCAAGGAAGGAAAAAAAGTTCAACTCTCAGTCTTTCTCTGGAGAAAAAGAAGCTGAATACTGGCCAAAAACTGACCTGGGAGCAGCAAGCCGGGTGCTTCCTCACTCCCCTGCCGCAGCTGGAAACAAAGTGGCTATCTCTGTGTGACCTTGAACAAGCTGCAAACTGCTTTGAAAAAGTTTTGCTCAGTTTTTCCTTCCCCCTCTCAGGCTCAGTTAAAGGCATAGAAAGGCACAAAAATTAATTTCTGGGCATAGGGCAGTGATATGGGATACACATCATAAAGTCACCCCAAGAGAGTACTAAACTGGAATCCTTCAAAAACTGGAACTGACACTCAAACAACTGAATGAAAATGGAACCTCAACTCTGGTGACAAAAATAATGCAGGACAAAATAGATTGAAATATAAAGTTAACAGAAACTAGATTTAATTAATAATAAATTAATAACAAATATATAGAAATTTAAAATACTTCAAAACTTTTTCAAACACCCACAGCAGGGAGCTTACCAGAGAATCACCTTTCAATAAAAGCATTCAGAAAATGGAACAAGAAGGAAAAATACTCTTTGCTTCAGTGTTCATTGCAAAAAAAAAAAAAAAGTGTGACACTGTGACAACCTTTCTTTTCAGGGAACATGCAAGAGGAATACCCTTGCACTGATTGAACTTAGGAAAGGTTTTTGGCAAATCAATAAAATAACTAGTAAAAAGTTGTCAGTAGACAGTACTCACTGCAGAGGTCTAAGAAAATTTAAACATTAAGTTTGTGCTATCTGTAATGCAATAAACCATGCTTAAATTGGCCTCAATATCAGAGAAGTGAAAGCTGACAAACATGGCATCAGGTTTTAAAAAGGATCCCAGGGTGATCCAAGAAACAGCAGCCTGACATGTACAAGAAAAATTGCAAGGAATTCTAAAAAAGACTAGATTGCAGTACAAAGTGAAAGGCTCATCCCTTCCAAACACAAGCCATGGAGTCTGCATTTGGTGGAGTTCTTTGAAGGAGCAAAACTCCTGAGATTAGGTCTATCCCAAGGACACAGGGATTGAGATTTCCAAAAAGTTGTTGTCAAAGTCCTGCGCCAAAGGCTCTCAGAGAAACTAACTGGTCAGTTTTAATGGACTGGACCATTAGGAGAGGTAGCTCAGAGTCCTTACCAGCACAAAGAGCTTTGAATATTCCAAGCCCACACAGCTGCCTGGTCAGGTTGACATTTTTCCCCAGGTACCAAACAGAGACCCCAGCTGTTCCCTGTAAATGAACCCAAACTCTTCACCTTCCCTTCTCCAGAGCTTCCTCTTCCTCTGAAAGGGGGGCTTGACAGACCTTTGGAAAACAGAAGAGGACATAGGTGTCACAAAGATTAAAAAATGCTCTCTCCACTTCCTCCCATCTCTGGCACTGGCAAAAGAAGTTTCCTCCAGTGCCGCAGCTGCAGCACATCTCTGCTGCTGGTGTGATTTTGGATTTGTTCCCAAATGGGCAGTGCACAAGAGCAGGGTGCACATATTGGATGGGGGATGACTTTCAAGCAGGGATTTTTTTACTGTCCTAGCAAGTCTGCTGGCAAGACACTACCACCTCTGATGAGGATTAAAGCCAAAACCAAAACCTGAGCAGCTGTGATGATGGCAAGCCACAGGCCAAACTGAGAGCAGGTAGTGTGCAGGTGCTTGTACCTCTTGAGTAATTGCAACATGAGAGCAATTTTGCAATGACAAAAGCACACACTAGGTAATGAGGTAATGAGCTGCCTTCTGCAAGGAGCTACTGAATATATTTAGGACTGTAAAAGGCCTGTTTAAAATTTTCTTCTATAAACATTTATTGTGGCCAATTCTGCAAGGCAGATGAATCTTTCCCCTTATTGCCACATTTAAGCATACACGTTGAAAAGTGGTAGAGGGGAAATCCAGAAGAAAACACAAAACCGTGAAGGCTTGCCACCATTGCACATTTATTTCACCTCCAGAAGTACTGGAGTTGCAGGGTTGAGTACATACCAGCTGTAATGGAGAGGGAGTGAAGAGAGAGTGGTTTGCATCCGTCTGCTCAAAGCTGCTGGAACAAGGCTCCTTCTCCAGGGGTATGAGGCTTGATGAAGGATCTGCCCTTTCCAAGGAGGACTAGTCCTGATGACAGGTGCCTTGCCAAAGTGCTAAGGGCTATATACAGGAGCTATAACCAGGGAAAATCTTCCTTTCTCATCCCCTTTCTTTTTCTCATACTCATTTTGCACGTGCCTTGCAGTATTCTGTGGGCAGAAGGTGCTTCATCTGATGAAGACCCACCACATCTTCAGGACATAGCTAAAGCTAAGGGACCCAAAGGCCATTAACTTTCTCCTACTGGTCACATTTTTTCTATGTGTGCTTTCTGTTTGGTGAGGCAGTATCTGTTCCACTCCAGCTGGCTTTCCAATTTTTGCTTTCACAGGTGCTTTCTCATAGAGAGTTGTCTGAACTGATGGGTACCTGAACAGATAAAATTATTAAATGAGATTAAATCGTTTCAAGAGAAAGCATCCTCCTGATCTGCATGTGATACAAATCAGTCTTTCACAGTTTAATGTGTTAGAATGATAATACTGCAATGTAAATCATCCATATATTATTAGGAGAGAGGTAAAGACCATCCAGTCTTTCTATCCAGGGTTCGCGTTACTTATCAGTGCATTCCCACCCTGGAATGTGCATTCCTTCTTTATCAAGTATTCATACTTCTGCTGCAAATCAGCAGATGCCACATAAGGAAAAAAGCCCTGATGATTTGATAAAAGAAAAGATGTCTTGTACAAAGTGTAACAGTAACCTAAATGCTTCTACAGTATCATTTGCACCTGAGCAGCCACACCTCTGGTTAAATCAGCTCACTACTCTTTCTAATGTGTCTCTGAATTTGAGTTTTATCTCCTACAATCCCCTACAGCAATGCATTCTAAAACATAATTATGTGTTATGAAAAAAACCCTATCATTTATTTTAAATTCTTTCTGATAATTAATTTGGTTGCCACTGGGTTACTTAGGTGTAATAAACCAATAATTTTTCCCTGCTATTTTTTGTTATGCCTTCTGTTCTCCAAGCCTAGGAAGCCTAACTTATTTTTGTCTCCCTCCATGTGAAAGCTGTTCTAAACCACTGATTTGTCTTGTTACATTTCTCTGGAGTATTTCTGGGTCTCCTGGATCAGCTCCAGCATGTTTTTGTTGCCACCCTCCTGCTCTCAGGAACCCGAGCTCTTAAGAGCAAGAGGCAGATGACATACTCATCTCATATAATGATGGTCAAAAACTTTATTCTCTATCCATAATCCCAGAGGATTATAACAGCAACTTTAAAAAATACCAACAGGCTCAGCAAGTCTGGACCACATGGCTCCCAAGTGTTGCTGAAGGCAAAACTGAGGAACCTCTTGGGTCATTCTCAGCAGTAGCTGAAAGGCAGCTTCCTCCCAGCCCTCCAGCATTTCTAGTATGGTACTGCTGCTTAAAAATGGGAATCCGGGTAGATCAGTTTACAGGCCTGTAAGTCTGACCTTATCCAAAGGAAAATAAAGGAGTGATTAAAATGTTCCTTTGATAAAGATTTTTTAAAGGTATGCAGCTCTGAACAAATTTGCTCCAGCTCCCAGTGCCCTTCTTGTATGTCCTTGTTAAAAATTTTATCATTAATTTTTAAGCCTTAGTTGTTGCTATGTGCCATCTTTGTGAGTTCTGTTAGACCTCCATAGATGGATTAAAAGCATTGTTTAAAACTGTTTTGGTCGATGATGCTGCACAATGTCCTGTTCCAGGTATCTTTTCCTATTCAGAATTTGTCCAATTCAGGAACTAGGCATCAGCTGTGAGATCTGATCACAGACAAAAACATTTAACAGCGCTTGGGACATGGCTTTGGTTTGGACCCCTCTTTCATGTGACAACTGTCTTGGGAGTGGTGGTCTGCAGAAAACCATTTTAGGTGGGAGGATGGTGAGGAGCCTTCAGCCACCAGAGTTCCTGGCAAGACATCACTCAGCAGTTTGATTCCCAGAGAGGTGACGACAGCCTCCTGGGCTCTAGGCTCTCTCTAGCCAGGGATCTCTCAGCTGCTGTGGCTTTAGCAGCTACAGTATTCACACAAGGTAACTCACCAACCATTGGTTAAGCCCAGTGGCAGATACTAATAGCAGCAGCCTCTTTCCATTTCTCAAGTCCATTTTAAATTAATAAGAATGTTCCCCTTCTGTTTTTCATCCACAAAGAGACCCCCTTCGCATATTAATTTAATGTTAAATTGATGGATTAAATTATACCAAGCTCAAAATCAATTCTGCACATATTCATTAGAATGGACTAAATCCCTTAGTAAGGATAAAGCACAGAAAATGCATTTAGAGACACTGATAAGTCCAGGTCCATTATATGTCATTTTAAACAAAGAGCAAAAAAAAGCCCCTTTGGAGACTCTCTATCAGCTATTAAACAGAGACATTGCATGCACAGGGAGATTGATGATTAGCATTTCCATTCTCAGAACGGCTCTCCCTGGGCTGATGATAACAAGTAAATGCCTCTTCATGTCTTTGTCACAGTTCACAGAGAAGCAGATGCCTAGACTAAGCTTTGCTCCTTTGTCTTTCCTCTTGTGCAATCAGTTAACAAGTGCAAAGGCACAACAGTATCCACTGTTTGCTGGAATTCTTTGATCTCTGGTAGGATCAGGTGGCAATTTTACACATTTTTCTTTTTCTTTCTCATACTGGCCATTGCTTTTCCAAAAGCCTCCCTGATTGTAAGCTCATTACATTACTGACTAGCATGGGAGGTTTCTCATTTGAGAACATGGGTCAGACCATCTTTCACGTGGCTGCTGTCCAGGAGAACCCTTCTGGTCTACAATACCAAAGCCAAAGCTCTAGACTCTTTTTAGCTTTTGGCATTCCAACACTCAGGTTTAAACCTGAATCCAGATCTCATAGATGTCCTGGTTCTAAAGAGGAATTATCTAAATCCAAATTCTCTAAAACTGAGAATTTCAGAAACTTGTGCATATCTACATCTGCACCTAAGGTATGTTACCTACTTCTGCTTTGACAAGCTTGGCATTTCTCTTGAGACTTTGCCTCTTTCTGCAGTCAGCATCTACCATGGAAGAAATGGTGTTCTTTGAATGAGTATTAAGCTTGTTTGAGGAAAAAAACTTCATTTTCCAGATGCCTATTTTCTGGGCAGAACTATCTAGACTGCTTAGGAAGCAGGCAGGGCAGTTCTGCCTTTCTGCTGCTTGGCACCTAGAAGTTCTCTCTGTCAATGAAAGGAAGGGGAGGGGGAGGAGCAGCACCCAAGTGTCATCCGAGTCCTGAGCTGTGCATTTCCCAGACACAACCCCTAAGGACCACCCTGCCTTGGGATGAGCTGTGGCAGTGGAGAACAGAGCCTGTTAGAACAGACCTGTTAGGCACAAGTAAACCTCAAAAGCAGGCAGGACTATCTCATGAAGAGAAGAGGGAAAGGGGAAGAATGTAGAGTAATACCAAGAAATTGCCTAAGATAATTCTTTGGGGTTTCTTATGTCTTTCTGTTTTGGAGACAATTATATTAATTTTTCACTTTTTTATAAAATTTCAAGCTCAGATTCACAATATTTGATGTCATGAAACTGGCAAAACTTTAGTTCTAGTCCAACTCATTATTCTAGTCCCTGCAGCTTCTCCACAATAGGAAGCTTAAAATAACTACCAGTGTTGTAACATCTGCTCTCTATTAATATTTTTTTAGTTTAGTCTGCAATGACTTCTCGTTCAAAAGGTAAGAAAAGAGACTGTAACTATATACAAACAGACAATAATTATAATTACAGTATGACAACATTTCTAAAATCCTGTGTGATTTCAGAATGTCTGTAAAATCAATGGATTTGATCCCATTCCACAGATGCTGAAGTTCATCATTATCAGTCTTCCAGCTCATTCTGCATGAAAACAGATTTGATAGGAAGGGAAAAGGCATAGAGTGTTGTGTGCCTTATATCAAATAACAAAGTAGTTATAGATACCTTCGTTTTTATGCATGATATTTTAAATTCCTGTAAGAAAATGCACAACAACTTTTTGACTACTGGGTCACTTTCTGGAAAGTTGTGTGGTATGCCCAGAGCTGGACATTACATGAGGCAAAACATCAAAATTGCTAACACAATTTTATGCCTAATCCCTGCTGTGGGAAGTGAAATTGTGACAGATGGTTGCTGTACTCATTACTCCTTTATTCAGAATGAGTAATGATTCACCATTAAATCCCACTAAAAAGAATGTATCTATTCATGTAACAAGGTTTATTCAGTGTAACCAAAGAATCTCGTCTTTATTTTGTCAAGAGCTTTATATTTCAAATCCATAAAGTTGAGCTAATAGTCCTCATTTACCTTTGCACCCAAGGCTGCGGACAACTTGAATACAGAACATTTTCTTCCTGTGGTAAATGTAATTGCCTGTCTTTTGTATAGAAAGTAAGAACATATTAAGTATGATATTAGGCAGGGAGGATCTCTCTTCTAGGCCTGGCTCTAGTGTTAATTTGTAATGAAATAAGATGGAAGTCTCTAAGCTTGACCTCAGTGAAAGAAAACGGTGAAGTTCTGTCTCATAGCCAAAAATTACTTGTTCAAAATTACTATTTGTGATGTATAGTGTAACTATTCTTGTTCAAAAATACTATTTGTGATGAAGAAGGGAAGAATAAACTTAGTTCCATAAATAATCCAGTAGACTATGGGGTTTCATGGCATACTTGGCCTTATTGAATTGAAATGTTAATGAAGAAAAAAAGCATTCTTATTATTTTTATATTGAGAAAAAAACATATTTTATAATATGTAAAGCATATTTAGAACTTTCCAATTTTTATTTTGAGAATTGGTTAAAAACTAATCTACATATAATTCATACTGTGTTGCCATAATATTTATTATTTCTATTAATTATTTTTATCAATTGAAATATAGTGGAAAAGCAATTACTTTTGCTAGAGGGTTAAATTTTGATTTACAAGCAATAGCTACTTATGATTTTATGTCTTGCCATAAATATTTCAGTGTTTATTCTCAGTGAGTAAATATATAATCTTTTTCTAAACATACAGGCTTTGTTGCTACATTATAAGGGCTGTTAATCACTTGGAACTGGGGGTGGTTAAGCAATAACTGTTCAAAATGTTTGAGCTGAACAATTTTCTTTCCAGAAACCAACCAGAAGCAGACACATCAAATCTTAAATGGCACATTTCATTGGATACTTCAGCACCTGATGACAGGAGGAAGAACTAGAGGAGTAATATTCTTTGAACCCCAAAGATCTTTTCATTTGAAATTTAGTATCTACTTCATAAATAAGTAGATCAATGAGTCACAGAAATTAAAGAAACAATTCCCTTCTTCCCACAAACTTGGTGTTGAAGAGAATGTGTCAAGTTCTTTTATTCAGGTCCACAGAAAAAGTAGTATTTCATGAGCAGATATTTCTTCTGAAAGGAACAGCTTGTGCATTTTCAGTTTCGGAAATCAGATCAGTATTCAATACAATTGAGTGTATCTTCTATTTGAAAACAATACATTCTGGCTTGATTCACAAGAACCCTTGGATGTTGATTGCTGCAGCATTTAGCTTCCAGGCAGTTTTGCCTGGTGAGGCTCACAGCTGTGAACTAGGCAGAAGCAGGTACTATGAAGAAAACACAGTCAAACTAAAGAGTCTGGGATTTGCAGAAACCAGCATGCCACACCAGAAGCTAGAGAGCTGCTGAGGGAGGCAATGCTGATAGGAAGGCTGTAGGTTAAGACCTATTCCTTACAGGACTCTTGATGTTTATCTCCATTTGGTGTTCATAACCATGACCTTTCTCCTGGAATTAGGCACTGAGGCTTTCTTCCAAGCATTGAGGATGGTGTAGTCCTTTCTTTCCCAACAAAGAAGTGGCAGAGCTAATACTGCAGTATCTCCTTCTCTGCTCCATTTCTCCCCCCTCTGTCTGTCTATTTCAGTATACTTATGGTTAAATGCTCTTCCATGATCAGTCTAAGCCAGGCTCAAGCCTCTCTTCACTGGTATACATCCAAGTCCAGATTTCTTAGTTTATATGAGTAAGGCTAGCACATGAAATGAGCAGAGGATGTCTCACTTATAAATCTTGGTGGTATCCTGAGCAACACCAAGCAGCTTGGGAGTTCCATGGCTTGGTTACTTGTGCACATCACTCACAACATTTCTGGTGATACAGAATCTGCTATCCAGCCTAACAGGTAACATGATTTAATCCCCTACCTGTTTTTCACTCTGAGCTGAGTTAATCCCAGTTTCCTTTCATCTACTTAAAGCTAGATGCAGACATGAATATTTATGGATTTGTTTATGGATATTTGGCTAATGTAATAATTTGGTCATGCTTTAAAGCAGTAAGTCCCCAGTCACCTGTTAGTGAAAGCAGTGTTTATTCTTGTCTTCATGTTGTGGATTAGAGGAGGGTGGTTGGCTTGCCACACTCAGTGGTCAAATGCCATATCAATAAAACCCCAAATCTTTCTTGTAGGTATATATATATATATATATATATATATATACATCTTTTAAAATAACAAGTAATGCTTTCATGTATTTAATGGGTTTTGGTAGAGAGTTCAACATTGTCAATTTTGAACTCATGAGACAACTGTATCTGCATCCTCTGTTGAGGTGGATACCTCTACTTCTTAATGTACATAGAACACCTGCATCTTTCAAATACTTCTGAACAATTTAACACTGAAAGAAATAAGCATTTCTCTTCTAAAGTTTCTCTTTTTTAAGTTGTGCTTTTACTGCAGGCTTGTCATATTATGGAAGTTGTGTTGAATGATGATTTATTGATCAACAATTACGTCCAGCAATGCCTTGGGCACATGGTTACCTTGGAACATTGTCAGGAGTTCCACTGGAGTCAGCAAGACTGCCTGCAGTCAGTTGAGCTCTTTGCAAAATTGGTGTCCTAGGCATGATTTGAAAATGCTTATCTCCTTTCTCCTTTGGTCCTAATTTTTCCTCCTATAACTTCACTAATAATATTCATGAGAAATTGGTCCTATTTCACCAGTTATATGTAAACCAATCATAGAACTGGAGAACTGAAGAACTTAGCCCAACACATATTTTTTTCATCATAGTAGCAAGAGAGCTTCTAAAGAGTAAGTTTGAGTATCAGGTTATTCAGCAGGTCATCTAAATCAAGATTTGGGAACAAAATATTAAGATGCTGCTTTTGGAAAAAAAATAGTCTATTAAAATTAGTCTAACGAGCTTATCTCATGTCAACATTTTATACTATGAGGATTGTTGGGGTTTTAGGAGCTCTCTTGGTTTGTTTTTTTTTTTCTGTTAAAGGAATTTTCCCCATTCGTGTTGCTAGGGAAGCAAATGGCTGGGTACTTCAGAAAAACAAAAGAGCTGGCTACCCTTTTTGTTTCACCGGGTGTGTGGGCAGTTGGGTCTCCGGCGTTTGGACAGAGAGGAGTCTGTTTTCTTCAGCTGCTTTTCCTTGTGCTGGAAAGCCCCGGGATGCCAGGCCCGCCTTCCCTGCCCCGCTCAGAGCCGCGCTGTGGCCGCCCTGCCCCGCCGCTGATTGTGGCCGTTCCGC
>NW_008239054.1:4644284-4659090 GCF_000691975.1 Corvus brachyrhynchos | reverse complement strand
CCGGCTGGGAGCGGAGCGGCCCCCGAGGGGAAAGGGCCTGACAGCCGAGAAGGCTGGCACTGGGTTTGTGTTTGCTGTTACTGCCATGGTTATTGTTGCTTGTTTGACTGGTTATATATATATAATAGTAAAGAACTGTTATTCCTATTTCCCATATCTTTGCCTAAAAAGCCCCTTGATTTCAAAATTATAATAACTCGGAGGGAAGGGGGTTACTTCCTCCATTCCAAGGGAGGCTTCTGCCTTCCTTAGCAGACACCTGTCTTTCAAACCAAGACAAGGATACAGGAAAATGTGCAAAAAGGCCCTGCACTCTAATACGCTTAAGACCAGGACCCATCTGCTGTGATGATCATTGAATCCTATAGCAATGTTCATCTTGTTATTTGAAATGTCCATTTATGGATGTTTTCCCCTACACAAATATTTCAGTCATGGCTCAAATCTGGGAAACTCTAACTGTAAATATTTCCACCAATATTTAAATTTTGTGTTGCATTTTTCCAAGATTTATAAGTAACCTGATTCTATAAGCAGTGGGAACGGCAATACTCTTCAAGCACATTAGTCCTGAATTCCTTTCCTGACAGTTGTTTTATTGGTCCCAAGAGACAGTCTTTGAGATCCACACATTAGTTTTGCTGGTTCTTTTTCTGATATTCTAAGGTCTGTGGGAGGTAAACTGTGCAACACTGCTTAACACAGCCATAAGTGGCAGATTCATGATGCCAGTACAGAAAAGTTCAAATTAGCTGTTGAACGCTTGCTACCTCTACTACCTTCATCTTTCACTCATATATTTTCAGTAATGTCATGTTGTTTGGTATAGATCTCTCTCCTCCAACACACTCTGCAATGGTTTCTTTTTTATCGAAAAAAAAATTTTTAATTTTTTTTTTTTATGTGTCTCACATAAAACATATACTCTATCAAAGGAAAAGGTAGCAAATTCCAGGACTTCCTGCTTCCAGCCAGATGTCCTTACTGCTAGGGCATGAAATTCCTTCCTGCCATGCAACTTTACCTTCTAGCAGACACAATGCCCCAGCATCAATGGGAGTGGATGACTGCTCTACAGACATATGGGATGAAGGTCTGGGCATACTGCTGGCATGCAGGGGAATTAGACAAGGAGATCATTTCAATCCTAGTCTGGTGCAAAAAGCAGTCTTTTTTTTCCCCTTGGGACCATGCTTGCCCTTTGGTGCTTCAGTGGGTCACAAATCACTGTTTTTCGAAGGTACTCAGATCAATATAGGACCATTACATCCAAACACCACCCAGGTGCTCAGTGATACAAGGCAGCTGCCATATTTGCAGGACCACAGCAGGCTCCCTCACTTTCCTAGTCCCTGGAGCTGTCTCCTCATCTTGGAGGATGTGGCTGCACAGCAGACCTTGGATTGCCAAAAATGTTATCCATGCTGGGGCCAGGTTCCGAGAACCTGCCCTTCCTTCATCATGAGGCTTTCCTACTTGAGACATTCAGCTGTCCCATCAAGCTCTTTGCCTGAGGCTCCCTTTCTTCTGGCTTTCTCTTGAACAACTTCCAGCAGCCAAGGTGAAGAAGAAACAAGGGTTTCTGCCAAGCCATGCAGTAGCAGCCTCTTTCTCGTAGGACAGCTCAAGGATTAGTGGTGAAATAAGCTCTTTCCGCTTCCTAAAACCTTTCAGCTCCACATGTCGTGATGCTGAGACAAGCACTGCACCCACACGTGTCTGTGCTATGTGACAAGGTGAACATACCTGCTTGAGACAAAAGAGAGAGAAGGAAAATGGACTGATGGAGTCAGTGATGTAGCCCACTAGTTGTGGAGTCACATTTGGGGAAGAGGAGAGAGCTTCCATTCCTTGCTCAAGAGTTTATTCATGCCATTTACGCAAGGTACATGTATATTAGAAAGATGATTCAGTTACTGTGGCACAAATTAGAACCCAGTA
Source organism: Corvus brachyrhynchos (assembly GCF_000691975.1). Taxonomy (NCBI): domain Eukaryota; kingdom Metazoa; phylum Chordata; class Aves; order Passeriformes; family Corvidae; genus Corvus; species Corvus brachyrhynchos. Next base: position 4,657,149 of record NW_008239054.1, on the reverse strand, counting down.
CTCACTTTCATATATGAATGCCATATCATTCCTTTTCAGAGTCATATCTCTCCTGGCTCAGTTAAGTCCTGAAAATAGTCATAGAATTATAGAACAGCCCTGGTTGGAATGGGACCTTCAAAGCTCACCTAGTCCAACTTTTCAGAGGAAAGGGAACATAGAGGAGATTATCTAGCACCCTGACCAACTGCATCTTGAACACCTCCAACCATGGAGACTCAACCAAATCCCTCTGCTGAAGGCAAGTCACTTCAACAGGAACCAGATAACAATACAGGGCTGATAGGATGAGTGGGAGAACTAAATTCATGGAAGAGAGAGAAGGGCAAGTGAGGGTTCCTCTGAGCTTCTGGATGGAAGGGGATGCAGCAGTATCTCCCCTACCAGTCATACTCCCAAAGAAAGGAGTTACCTAGCTTGAAGTACAGTATCTGCTTTATTTTCTTGTTCTCAGTTTTTATATTTTGTTTATTTATAAAAGCAGAGTCCCACTTGCCCTTGCACTAGAGCACTTTCCTGGGGGAGAAGCTGTCACGCAGTGGGATGTGGCAGAGAGAAGAGGGGTAGGACTGACACAGGAGGCAGCGCAGCAGGGGCTGAAAGGCTGCTGAAGGAAGCAGGATGCCATCTAGGCATGTCCCAGAGGCAGCCCTTTCTAGGGACTGGAAGGGCCTGCTTGAAATTTTCTGCACTTCAGAAGGCTACCACATTTCCTGAAACAAAGACTGGAGGAAGAGATTGCTGCTGCAAGGACACACTGGAAATTCTTTCTCATCCTTGTATTTCTGTTCTGCTGTAACAAAGGAGTAGAGAGGAGGTCCCCATATGGTTGGTGTTAAAATTTAATTTGCCTCCTTGTGTAAAAAATCGGTAATACCTTGAACCATTGAGGCTTTCTAACATTTCCTGGCAATATTCAAATTCTTTGGCTATTACATAGACTTCTGGCAAGTACCTGAATATTTAGATTTTAACAGGGTTTGGGATCATTAGACCTTGCATTGAGAAGAGGCATGGAACCCATCTTCATTTGTGATGATTTGAGAAGCAAGATCTATTCATTTTCTGCTGTGTTTCTTTTCTCATTTCTATGCTGGTGATTTACATGATGGATTCATTAACCTTAAAATGTGTTTTAAACCAGCTTATATTAAAGTAAAGCATACAATATTTCTGAGACTGTGTTTAGTTTCAGATCTGTGATTTTTTTTATCTTCTGAAGCTCATTCACCTTTATTGGCCCACACTTTCAAGTCCATTTCTGCCTGATGCAACTACAAATTTCCAAAAGCAGGATAACCACCAATTGATTCTGACAGTTCATTTCCTGATTCAATCCTGACTGTTATTATACTGATTTGATGCATCACTTGTTGGCAGGAACATGATTCAGTATTCAATCATAAGGCAATGTTTTGAGGAAAAGTTCTCCACACATATATAAAATATAATTGTAGTACAATGTATTTAACTGCCCATTGCTTTTGCAAGCATATGTTGTCCTAGGATTTCTCCTAGGAAAACTACTTAGATATACTGAGTGATAATAACTGCCACTAAATCAGGACAGCGTTAACATCATTGTCACTTAATGTGGATTAATTTACCTAGTGCTAATGCATGTAAAAAATAATTAACCAGAAGTTCAATATGTATAAAACGTATGCTTTAGCCTTTACAACAGATCAGCTAAATAAAGATAAATTCTGTAAAGTTCACTCATTGTTCAGTAGACCTTAGTAAAGAGCAAAGGATTTCTGAGCTTCACTTTACAAGGAGAGCTCGTGAGTATCAGTCAAAAATTTTTTGTTCATCTTGGGAATGAAAACAGTTATGAGGTTTTGTAACATGCTTTATTTGCATAGACAAATTCCTTGTCTTTTATTTTACTATATATGAATATTTAATTGCAAGAGACTTTATGAGGAAATGAGGAAAAATAGTGCTCTGGGATGTTGGTTACAAAGATACAGAGTACCTCAGAGTGTGAAAATAGGAAGTATTATTTACGCAGTTCTGTTTCTGAAGAATAGTCTATACAATAACAATTTATTCAGCAATGCAGTGTCAAAGTTTATGCAGTCCATGCTGAATATTTTGGTATTCTCTGATTTTGAGGATCTTAATTCGTGGTAAGTCTTTTTTTCTAGCATAAAGATCAAACAGACTAGATACATGTACGAAGCTAGCTTATGTCTCCACAGTGTTGATATCGCATGTAGAAATTTTTGCAATGTTGATATTGCATGTACAAATCTTTGCCAGCTAATCTCTTCTTTGGCAGTTATGGGGCTGCATTTTCAGCTGGAGCATGCTACTCACTTTGCTTCAGTGTAAGATCAAGCCCTACATATTTTATTTAGGAAAAAAATTATGAAGTGAATTATGTTAATAAATGTTGAAGAGACTAGAGAAAGATGTATCACGGGTTGAAAAAGCAGATCTAATGAGGTTTGACAGGTTAACTTTCCTGGAATTTGCCTAGGGTATCCCCTCAAGAAGTAGATGATTTCAAAATCAGCATCCTTGAATGAGCTTTTGCATAAGCTTTACCTTTCTCCTCCTAAGTGTTACAGGGGGAAAAAAGTTAAGTGTCTGTAAAAGCAAATAAAGAGAAATTTTAAGGGAAGATAAAGAGATCCAACAGCACGTTCCCAGGGGAAATGTGAAAGGAGAGCACAAATGAATCTTTCTGTAGGCAAATGGAAGAGAAATTTTGTCTGGTTTAACTAGCAGTGGGTATAGCTGGTACTCATAAGAATAGCATGGTGCCAGCTTGTCTACAGCCATCAGTACATATATATTGCAGTCAGTATGAATGTGACAGCCAGGGAGTGCCCTGTGGTAGAAAGAAACCTAAGCCAGCTTCAAAGTAGTTATCTTAGTTCCAGCAGCCATCTATTGTGGCAGAACAGACATGGATGGAGTCTGCAAAACCAACATTGCAGGAAGGGAAAATTACCCTGAAACCTAAAATAACCATAGGAATTTAAATGGAAATAGTGCCTGCTGTTAAGGAGAACTGAACAATTCGAGGTAACTGTTGGTCTCAAGCTTCTGTGGACCCTAATAGCCTATAAATGTTTTGGTGCTGGCCACCAGCTATCAGCAGATGGATCTGGCTGAGAACTCCTACGTGAGAAATACTTAAAGATATTTGCAGAGATACTGGGCTGGCAAAAGTTGAACCATTTTCACATTTACTTGTTCTGCTTTGTAGCACTGCAGTATCAGTTAACTTGCAGTAGGCAAGTTAATCAGATGTGTCCCATCTCTCAATCATTTGCATCCATAGTAGGAAGTGAGTTAATATGCAGAATACTGTTAAAATAATTCATCAACCTGAAATCAAAAGCTCAAGCACAGCCTCAGAAATAATAAGATATACTTCAGTTTAATATAAATTGCACTTAGCTGCATTGAAAACTTCATAATCACCTAATTTAAAGCACAGCAACACAGGGGGAAAATCTTTCTAGACAGCTATTTAGACTGGTTTTCTCTGACATTAGCAGAGATGGAAACTGATGGAATGGATCTAAATGCCTCCTTCCAAGCCACTGACTCTAATGAACATCCCAAATCCACTTCCAACTAAGCACCTTCCAGTTATAATACTGAATTACATTTCAGTCATTTTTTATAAAAGATGAGAAATTTAATTGAGGCATTTTATCACTACAGTACAGTATCTTATAAAAGAAGTTATTAAAACCATAGTGCAGTCTGCTCCAGTAGAAGATTTTGAAAAATTAGAAACTTTGGAGCATCTGAAATCTGGAGAGCCCTTGAGAGCGAGTCCTCCTCCAGCACTCTGTCTGCTGCTCCTCAGACCAGCCTGCAATTGCTACTTGGGAATTCTGCTGTAGCATTAGGTTTGCAGATATGGGGGGTTTTAGCAAAAGGGAAGTTTAATTGCTTTCCAAGTTGCTCTTGTGTATGAGATATGATTTAAAATCTTTGTCATGAGTTTAGTTTAAGAGTGTCAACATCATTCTGAATCTCCACAGATTTTTTAGAAAGAATTCAGCAGTAATTTTCAAGTTCTACATTTGCCCAGCCAGCTTGCTGGCAATGTCTGATCATTTGTTTTAAATCCTGTCACACCACTTATAGAATGCTTTTCCCCCCTTTGCTTCAGGAAACAGTCACAAAAGTAACAATTAAAGAGCATTGATTGATAAAACTGGTTTGTGGCAAGTCAATTAGAGGCCCAAACAAGTAAATCTATTCCAGTCAGCTTCAGAACAGCACTCAGGCTAAATCACCAAGGTAGTCACTTCCAGGGGTATACACTGTGTGCAAAGTGTTATCTGACTGGCAAAGACTGCAGTGCTGTGAACCCTGCAGCCCCTCTAAAAATGAGCCCGTAAAAAATCCCCACACCTGTATTTACAGCCTGCAGTAAGACTAAAGCACAAATTAAATGCTCCTTCAAATATAATGGCTTTTCAGCAGGCTGTCTTGGTAGATCCTTTAGGGTCTGAGAAGACACAATGCCAACACCCCTTCCATTGCTCTTGATGAGAAATAATGGAGGCAGGAGTTATTTGACAACAAGCAGTCACTCTGTCCTGAAGAAAAACAGAATGGCAAAGGAAGAAATGGAGAGGGAAAGCTTTCCTGGCTGTCCAGCTTCCATATAGATGCTCCAAACCCAATTGCACCAAAATACTTCATATTGTTTGGAGTTTCCTTCCACGTTGGAAGGCTGGATTTGAGGGTGTGTGCAGTTTCTATTTTGTTTGGGGTTTCTATTTTGTTTGTGGAACAATCTACAGTCAAATTATCAAGCACATTATGCAACACAAAGGCCAGGATATTCTAGTTAATCTGCCACATAATTAGTGTCTTACTAACTGTTACATGGTGGTTCTATATCCCAAGCATCACTTACAAACATATGAAGAATGCTTTGGCCCCAAATCCATAAGACTGTCAGTAGCTGGGGTAGAACAAGCCAGTACTTGGGCTGTGACACTGGCAGTGTAACACAGGCTCACACTTTTATGAATGTATTGCAATGATAGGGCAAAAAGGCTGATCTGGGATATTTTCCTACACCAGGCAGATGTAACTAGATATATACATAAAGCTGAGCACACACATGTATTTCCCACCAATATATATTAGCAACATTCTGTTTAAGGATCAAAAAGAAAATAACTCTAGCAGTCACGTAAAACTTAATTGCCTATGTTCTGAAACACTGCGTGGGACAAATTACTTTTCAACTCTTTTAGTCCAGTAATGGTGTCTCACTTGAAATGGAAAAAAAAAAACCATTATCTTTCTTAGGAACATACCTATGAAAAATATCCAAATAAAGATTTGTACAAAAAGCAGTTATAGGAAATCTAAAAATTGTGGTTTGAATGATGGAAGATTCTTATAAAAGCTATTATTTTTACACTTCTTTTTCTGACATAGTTTTGTAATGTTCTGGTGAGTGATCTGAATTGCTGTGTTGAAAATATTACAAAAACTAAGTGCATTAGAAAATCTACAGCCTATTTTTTCTTTACTTTCTTTATTCCAGGAACTAATATTAAAATATAAAACGGGCTTTTTTGTCTTTTAAAAATTCAAACTTTAATTGTTACACATAAGCAGAATTCTTAAATTATTTTAAAAAAAATCAAATTAGCTAAGTTTAACTCTTAGTTTGTGCCAATTTCAGAAAATGAAGATTGTTGAATCAGGAGCATCCTTTAGCCACCTTCTCTGAGGTAGCTGCCTTTTTAAAAAAAGAGAAAAATTTAGTCTTTTTAGCTACAATGCATTTCTATTCTCTACTGGCATCCGTCTAACAGACAGAACTGGTCCTTCAGCAGTCCTGCCGTTTAACACAGTGTCTTGCCAGCTCCTCTTTCTGCATCAGGTTGGGAGCAGCGAAGTTATCGTCCCCATTTCTCAAAGCAAGAGCTCCACCATTTGTTGGCCAGCAGCAGTGCATCCTTCCACATGCTTCCGAGGCAGAGACAAGGAAACGGGAGCCCCGGGTTCCCTGACACGGTGGCGTTTCCGAGGGGATGCATATACTCGTTTGCTAGAGTTACCTTTGCAATAAACAGAGAGCTGTAGAATTTCTGCTCCCAAGACGCTCTCACTGCAGGGTAAAGTCTCATTTTTCACAGTGCTGCGGAATGGGAGGAGAAAAGGCCGAAGAAGGGGAGTAGGGCATTGTGGCTCGTGCATAGCTAAGAATCACATGCTTCCAGGGAGATTCAGCAGCTCCCTTGCCTGGCACCAAGTGACTGGAACCATGCTGGCATACAGGGAGAGGGCTGCTGGCACTACCGTGCCTGAGGTACCAGTGCCACGGTACATACATATACGAGTCAACAACGGGAATTTCCCAGTTTTAGGGCATTTTGAAGTTTCCTCTTTTCGGCTAGGGTAGATTTAATTTCTTCTCAGTAGCTGTTACAGTGCTATTTTTTGGGTTTGGAATGAGAATGGTGTTGATAACACACTGATGTTTTGGGTTTTTGCTAAGTCATGTTTATCCTAAATCAAGGACAAACTTCCTTGTTTTTTCCTTGTCTCATACTCTGCTGGTGAGGAGGTATATAAAAAACAAAAATAACCCTAACTGTGAGGGAGCATAGCTGGGACAGGTGACCTGAACTGACCCAATTTACTTTATTTTCAATTCTTAAATTGTTCTTATCTCAGCATACAAGTTTTACTTCAATTCTCCTCCCCGTTCCACCGGAGTGATGGGGAAGAAAGGGAGTGTTGAGCCAGTGGTTGCATGGTGTTTCATCTCCAGGTGGGTTTAAAACCATGGCAGTTCATTTTGGCATCCAATGTCTGCCCCAAAGGGTTGAGATAAGGACAGATCCAACCAGAGTGTGTTAAAAGAAATTGTTCTAAATATTCACTGTATTGGTTTAACAGCTGCTAGTTACAATTTGGAATTATCTGCTCTCGTACTCACAGCATTTTGTCTGTATTATACCAGTAATACCTTACTTGCAGTACGTGTTCTCTGTGGTATATTTTGTGCGATGGGCTTATGACGTGACAGTGTCACTGTTTGGGACACCAGTCTGGAGTATGTATTCAGTACTGCAGGCACCTTTGTGCTTTGGGAGTCATCTACTCAAAACAATTAATAATCACACCTTTGGTTTTTTCTCCTCAGAGGAACAACCTATGGGGGAGACACCTTGCTATTTTTTTCTCCTGTCCTTTTTTACTTCCTTGTCCTCCAGGTTGATTACTGTAGTCGAGAATTTTAGAGATTTTGAATATCCTTTGACTACCCTTGAAACCAAACACGTTGTCCTTGAAACCAGAACAAGTGTCCATATAGAACGAAAATTAAAGGCCAGCTAATGTTTCTGATTTTATTTTTACAAGCCCATTCAGACTTTAATAAAATGCCCAGATTGCAGAAACTGAAATCTATGAGGTTTTAAGTAGAGATGAGAGGAAATATGGAGTTGCACTGTCTCTGAGGAAGAGTGAACTCAGGACAGGATCATAGAATGGCTTGAGTTGGGAGGAACCTCAAAGATCACCTAGTTCTAACCTTTCTGCCATGAGCTTGGACACCTTTCCTTCGACCAGGTTGCTCCAAGTCCCATCCACCTTGGCCTTGAACGCTTCCAGGGTTGGGGCATCCACAACTCCACGTGTTCCAGTGGCTTACCACCCTCACAGTAAACAGCAAGTCTTCCTGGGGTAGTAAATGTGACTGGAAAATATCATGCAAAAATGAATAATATCATGCAAAAATGTCATGAAAAAAATCATGCAAATGCCAGATTAGGTAGATTTCCATAGTCCTGACAATATTATAATTACCAAACCACAGCTTTTGTAAATTAAATGGTTGGTTTTGATATGTAGGGAAGAATTTCACTTCAGAATAAAGGACCCAAAGTGCACTTTCTGCCTTTCCACAATGTTCCCAGGCCTTGTGCATCTGTATTTCAGGACCCTACTTTTATAACCTCATATTTTCATCAAAGAACAGGAACTGCTGCACTGATCTCCTCAGAGAGCTCCAGCACCAGGCACTGTAACCTCAGTCACTCAGAAATCCAGATATTTGACTGACTAACAAAACCGTGATGTTTACCAGGCCTGAGCCACACACCACCAGTCACAGGTTTTCTTTCCTGCCATAGCTTTTCCTGTTGTACACAAAACATATTCCCATCCATCTTATACACCATGTGCCTGTGTAGGCTGAACTTCTCGTGCTATGGCATGAACTTTGATGGGCTATGGAGCAAGGGGAAAAGAGACACAGACAGGCAGAGGGAGTATATCCCCACTCTGATCCATCCTGTCTGTTCTGGCTTTGCAGGAGTGACCCATGTACCTTCCTGAAGCCTTCTGCTGTCTGTTGTGTCCTTACTACTGTATGTTTGTGTATCAGTGTGTATGTGTTGGTCTGTCTGTGTGCACCGACATGTACCTGTGCATACAGCGCTGTGCATATTACTGTGTAAGGATGGATATTATAATCGACCTATAGATCATACCTTACATAAGGTATTGCATATTATATGCAACAAGGGATGTTACACAAGTCAATCTTCAACTAAAGTTCACAAGCAGCTTGAGACACGTTTGTTTTTAAAGCCTTAGATTTATTTACAAGGGTAAGGGGTCATCTGAGGCCCGGCAGCACTGGTGGCTGCTGCACCCAGGTTCCAACAGCCTGTGGTGTGAGTGAGACTATAGTGCCAAAGGACTCCCCGCTCTAGCCAGGATCGTGTCCTTGTCCAGGTGACAGTCTCCCTTGAGACATGAATAAATATTTAATGTACTCATTCTTCTTATGACATAATTGAAAGCATGTCTGAAGCCCCGTGCGTCAGAGATTCAAAAAGAGTATTTTTAAATTCAGAATAAAGCCAAAATAATTGCCCTGCTTTTGGAAATCTGTTCCTCCTTCAGTGAGAAGCTGAAGAAACTCCAAAGAATTGCAAAAGCTTTTACAAGAAAATTAATGAGAAAACTCCTACTGAGCTATCTGTTCCATAATTAAAAAAATGAGAAATGCTGTCTTTGGGCACTGAGTTATGAAACAAAATTAAAACATTCATAAAATCACAAAAGACTGTAATACATTACTAATTCAGAAACCTTAATAATACTCTACAAAGAAGACAAGTGTGATTAGCTTAAGAGTGCTTACAGGTTTCTAAATGTTTAAAATAATAGTAGTTCCTGTGGTAAGAATGGGAAAAAACCTTCATATTTTAAAGGGCATGCCAAGACTTTCTGGAATCCTGGAAAGACTTCTGGGTGCCAATGACTTTTGAATCTATGTGTGGACACCTAAATTGTTTTACCATTCTAGTGCAGGAAATGTATAGCAATATCTTCTTATACTTCTCACTTGGACCTTGGAGCATAGTATTCTGCATTTTTTATACATGACGAGGATTCGGAATTGTTCCTGCAAGACTGGCAGGTCACTTAAACTTGCATAATATAATATCAGAACAATGCATTTATTACCATAACTTACTAATAAATAAATCAGAATATTTCTAGAGTCAAATTTTGTACACTTTTTTTACCTCTTGGGAGAAGGAGAAGGATGGAATGTCACACTGTGTGACAAATGAAAATGACCTGAGCCCTTCTGCTTTTATGATCTGTCAATATCTTTCAGGTAATAAGATGCCCATAACTGAACACAGCATTGCAAGAGCATGTTTTGCATCCTAAAACCATATAAAGAAAGATTATTAGCTTCCTGCTCCAATAGAGGATGATAGGGTGCCTGGTGAATGCAACCCAAAACCACACTGACCTTTCTTTCACAGGCACAACATATTGGAAGTTCATGTCTAATTTGTTACTTAATATCCCTTGGGATTTTTAAAATTGGACTGGAAAAGGTAAAGGGGAAACTACGAATCTCACTTCAACAGATGGATGGAATTTTTATTTTAAAAGGTAGTTTCCATTCTGGTTTCTCTTATCTTTTATTGTTGTTTCAAAGCAACAATTTTACAAATATAAATCCACACTGAATAACTAATTATTCTATTTCCAGTGGATTACTTTATATGACCCAAATCCTGATTGCTTTGGTAATATGAGGTGAGCCTTAGAATTAAAGTTACTAGTTCAGTGCATTAAGTAACCAGGAGCTGGCTGAAGACTTGCAATAAATACAGAGGTAAGAAATAAGCAGTGAGTAAATCATATTTCAGAAATTACAATTTCTATTAAGTATGGAATTTTTTAAATTGCAAATTAATTAAAGAGACAAAATAATTAAAGAGGCTGTATTATGAATTTATAATTTATAAATTTAGCCAGCTGAAAGCTTTTTTTCAAATAAGTGTTCATCTCTATTAACTCCTCTTGCTGAACCCTGAGTGTTCAGGGACACGAGATGGTCCCCTCGTTTAATGTTAGGAGAGCCTGGTGCTCTAACTTTGTATCCCTAAAGGCAGTGTGTAATGCAGTTGGAATGCTAATGGATGACATGTTGCAGGAAAAAGGAAGCAGGTTATCATATTTGGGACATTGACAACTCAAAGTGTTGGGTGATACTAAACAACAATAGTCACTTGACTAACATGATAGCATTAGAAAAGCCAAGTCCTGACCTGTTACTAAGATATGTCATGCTCAGAAAGTGGATTAAGTTCAAAATGAAATGTCCTGAATACAAAAAGAAAACCACCCAAACAACAAGATTTAGGGTAGGTATTATAAATATGGAATGATAAACCAAGCTTATCTCTGCAGCTACCAGCACAGCTCTGCAACGGCCAGTCCATCTCCTTTCTTACTGGTGTCGTTGTCGATACCTTCCTCTCGGGAAACAGAAAATAAAAGACACAGTTCTACAAAGTACCTAAAACTGCAAGGTGTTGGTATTCAGCATTTATGTACAGACAAAGTAGGAGAGCAGAAACAGTTGTAAACCCCTGTGAGCAGCACCCAGCAGGGCAGGAGCACACTGGGACACAGACAGGGCAGCACAGAGCAGCTGGGAGATCTCAGTGCCCAGGATCTCAGAGCTGCCACCTCCCTTGGAGGAGCAATTCCCCACTGGAGGGACTGAAGAGAGCTTCCTGCCTATGGGAAGAAAATAGCTGCAGTGACTGATCTGCACCTTGTTGTACCTGGTGATTTAGACCTCTGTGACCATCTTCTGAAGATACCGGCAAGGTACAATCATCTCCTAGACACACCTTAGATTGTAACTGGCTTTTTAGTACTCTTCATCCATAAAGAAACTGCACAAGCATTTGAACATAAAAGGATATTTATTTAACAGAACAAAATTCCAGTTTGGGGGTTTTTTAGTATGATCTATTATTTTTGGTGAGATAATTCCTTGTCCCACAGAGTCAGACTAGGGTCATTGTGTGTGTGCGTGTGTGTGTGTGTGTGTGTTCCCTTTTTCTTGGTTTTGTTTTAATCTTCTAACTACATAATTAATATAAGGAAAGGAACAGGACACAGATAATATGAGCAAAGCTCTATCAGGAACCTGTGATTTCCAGGTCTGTGCACAGTAGCTTTCAGCTTGTCTCATATCGCCTTAAGCTTTCATGTTTGAAAAGCTAGGAACAAGAGTATTTGATCACACACTTCAGAAGAGCATTTTGAGGCTTAATCCATTGCATTGCCTATAATTTTGTGAAATCTAACAATATACATACAGAAGTTGTAATTGCTCTAGGCTGAAGTACTTCATATGTATAATATGGATACAACAGTTCCCTTTCCATGAGACAGTAGTCCAAATTTTTAGTTGTTCTACAACAAAAGGTTTTATTTCATCATGGAACACTCACACTCCTTTTATGCTACCTATGCTTTCATCAATCCAGACTTCAACCACACTAGCACCTTCTTCACATGTCTGTCACACGGAGCTGAAATGCACAGCAGCAATGACTAATTTGTACAATGACTAATTATCATTAGACCTCAGTAGTCATTACTGGGAAAATATTAAAACATATACTGTTTTCCCCATAAAGTGAAAGAACAATCAGTGCTAAGTCTGATACTAATTAACATAGTCATATGTTTAAAGAAGAAAATCAGCAATGACAAAACTGTGGTGAGAACTTGGCAGTGTGAGAGGTGATACTGAGGACCAGCCAGTCGCACAGCAATCCAGATTGCTTGGCAAGATCATAAAACTCAGCACTGGCAAGTTTTTCAAATTCCCTTCTAGCTTGTGCCACACACCCAAACCAAAATTAGGGATGCCTGTGTGACCCTCATAGAAGCTTGCATAGTCTGAATTTAAATACCTCCCAAAAGGGAGATTTACTGGCACGCTGAGGGACACTTTGCCAGGGTTTCACCATCCTTACAGCACAGAAGCTTTTTCTGGTGTCTAAGCTGAGTCTACTGATGGACAAATTGAATGTTGATTCTTCTGCAGTACTCCATGCATCTGCTGTCTATCTTCCCTGCAGTCACTTTTATCTTATTTAACATCTGCTGGCCAAGTTTAATGCTGCTTTCTTTACTTCAGACTACCCCTCTTTGTTCAGATTTCCCTCACAGAGGACTTTTTGAAGACCTATGATCATTTCCAGTTTCTTTCTCCAGTTTTTCATGGCCCTTATGATTTCAAACTGTGCCTGCCTTCATAGTCCTCTCCTCCTCATGCCCTCTTCCATGCCCATAGACATATTCTTTATCCCATTCTCTAGGTCACTTATAAAGATATTGAGCAGTTGTAGACACAAAGTGGACCTTGTCTGTTTTGACAGTGATATCAGTTGTAAAAAGTCTTTGAGCATACTTTTCCAAACAATTTCTAAACTGCAGTTTGTCCAGAATGTGCTTCCCTATCTCAGCTGTCAGTGTATGACATGAGGCAGCCACCAACTACTGCTCATCTGCGCGA
>NW_008239054.1:4620812-4644270 GCF_000691975.1 Corvus brachyrhynchos | reverse complement strand
ATCTAGCAAGTTGCCACAAATTCTTTCTGACAAATCTGTGCTGTTTGTAACTCATTTTATTGCTTTGATAGGGGTGTTCTCGGGTATTGGTACCAATGCTTTTTTTTCTGTCATTCATTGCCCTGGGCCAGGGCAGGGCTGTGGAGAGCTGGAGTCTGGCCTGGGCCCTGAGCAGGCTGGGAGAGCTGCAGGGGACAGTCAGGGCTGGCTGTGCCCTCGTGGCCCTGACGGTTTCCTTACTTTGTCTGAGATCAGGGAAAATCTTATCATTTAGCCACATCAGTCCCTTCTCCATGGTAAGAAACAGGACGAGACAAAATGAACTCAAATTACATCAGGGGAGGTTTAGATGGCATATTAGGAAAATTTCTTTGCTGAAAGACTTGTCAAGATCTGAAGCAGGCTGCCCAGGGAAGTGGTTAAGTCACCATGACTGGAAGTGTTCAAAAACCATTTGGATGTGGCACATTTTAAGTGATTTCATAATGCACCAAGTATGCTCCATCACTCCAGAGCAGCTAAGTATGGTAGCGAATAATTGTTTCTTTGGTGACTGCAGTAAACAGCCTTATGCCTAATAAATCTAAGATAAGAGAAGAAGTCACACTGCTCAGTTACAGCAAGAGATTAGCCCTGCACTCTAGAGGCACCACATCCTGCCCAGTTGCCCAGATTCAGCCCTGCTTCCCAGCTCACAGTCATGCTGAGCTCTGTCATTTGGTCATGATTTATTTACCCAGAGTGTTAAGTTGTCCTGGCATTTCCACAAGAACTTGTAATGGATATGTAGCTGGCAGAGGGCATGTGTACACAGCACAGCACAGAGCATTGTCAGAGATACCCATCTGGCTGGGAGGGAGCCAGCACACCTATGTGGAACAGCAGAGCTCTCTGCAAAAATACAAACCTGAAATCCCCAGCCACACTCAAGCACAGAAGCGAATTAGCTCAGCTCAGCACTACACATGCACAGCTTATATCCCCCAGCCAAGCAGGATCAGGGCCAGCAGAGAGATCTGTGTGTTGATCTCTGCTGTGCAAGGCTGGCATTCCCCGCAGAGGTGGCTGTGCTGCCTTCTCCTCCTGGTGGCAAAATGAGCTCTTCCCTCAGCTTCTTCTGTACAGCAAATGCAGAAACACCATCTGCTCTTTCCTCCCCTTCTTCTTGCTGAGCACTGGCTACAACTGAGATGACCTTTGTCAGAATATACTTATGATACTATTTATGTCTTGAATTGTTGACATACCTTGTCAAACAATGGATTTACGTCCTGCCTAGTTGATGTATGAAGTCCGAACCTGATTTAGAAGCCACGCCACTTTGCTACTGCATTCATTTAAGGGTCACTGAGCTGATTTATGACTTGAGACTTTGAATGATAAATCACAATTGTATTCTGCATTTCCTGTAACTTATTTGTAAACCATCACTTTTCACTTTCATTGTATTTGCTCTACTAACTTGCCTGTACAAATAGCAAAAAGGTGCCCTGTTTAACGGGCTAAAGCTCTAGGGAATACTTTGCAATGCTCGGGGCACCTTTAGCACCACCAGGCTCATCAGGCCAGGGAAAACTATTCCAGTCCTTGTGTGACCACACCACACACAATCCCATGGACCTTTCTGCAGCCTTACAAAGGTCAATGCCTAACTCAAACCAACAGCTTTGAGGCTGGTGTGGTCCGAACCACTGTTTCCATAGGTCTGTGCTTGTTGCTGACAACTCAAGCAGCCAGCATCCATTCATACAGGCTCAATACACCTACTCTCAGCTTTGGAATTGTCCAACAAAGAGGCTGTGAAACCAGGAGAGCATGGGCTGGCAGGGCAGCTTGGGCTGAGTACTGAGATAGAGTCCAGCAAAACAGGTCTCACAGGGGAAGGCTACCAAGCCCAGCTGGGCACAGAGGAAGAGTGTTAACGGCATCCCAAAAAGATGGCAAGGTGCTAAACGCAGGAGTTTTTCACAAGGAGTGGGTCAGATAACTAATACTGCCTCTGCAGCACACTTCAAACATTAAAGGTGTGAGTTGCATCTGCATGTTTTGGCTGTTCCTTCTGCTTATGAGTATCCCATGCTCTTAACAGAGATGGAATATGTAATAAAGTTGAAGAGAAAATAGAAAAAGGAGTGCTTACAGCCAACTCAGGTACAATTATCTTCCCTAAATTTTTATTTAAAACAGATATAGGGTTTAGCAGGTTACTGGAGGTGACTCTCTTCATGTTTGATAGTACAGTATCTCTTGGGAATTAGGATAGGAAACCCAGACATGCATTTGTACATTATTATTTGTATATTATTGCTATATATATTAACAGAGATTTCTTCTGCTGTTGTACCATGAGTCTCTACACTGGTCAGGTATTTTCTTTCAGGAAAAATAGCTTGTGTCACTAATTTGTGGCTTTGTCAACTGTAATTCAGAAAAATATGGGAGATTTTAACACCTGCAGATTACAAAACCAAGTTCAACTACAACAATTCATGTTCACAGAAAAGGAAACCTCTCTCACTGGTTCCAGTAACAACTGGGTATTTCTTCATACAAAGCAACAAAAATGTAAACATGGATGAGAACTGCCAAAGTCATAAGGTAGGTGCCTACGCCCTGTTTCCTTTGCTCCCTCTGTACTTGGCACAGCACATGGCCCTCAGCTGTCCTCTTACAGCAGGTAAGTGTTGTGACCCAGCCCTGGAGATTGGCCCAGCACAGTAAGCCAAGTCACAAAAAAAGCCTTTAAAGAAGAATATATATTCATCTCTTTATTTGGATCCTGTGACTAAACCAGATGTAGGGGCACTGACAAAAAAATAAGAAGGATCAAAGGCTTCTGTTCCAAAAAACAAAAGGATTTGCTGAGAGAACTTTACTGTTACCACTTTGTGACTGACATTTCCACTCCTGCTGAGTGTTTCTGTGAATGCTTGTGCGTTGAGCATTACAAGTTCAGAAATAAGATAGGTTGCATGAGACACACAATAGCATTCTCTATGACCCCATGATACACATAAAAAAATAAGAAAATTGTTTTAAGAGGACTGCAGGACCAAAGGAAAAGCTGCAGAGGTTACTCCAGGACCATAATGAAGCTCTTCAGCAGAAACCAACCAATGCATTTGAAAGTGGACAGAGGATGCAAAGGACTTCAATACACATAAAAACTGTGTATTGCATGTTGCACGAGGGAGACCTCACCTAAGGCAAACATCTGTTTAACATCTTTATGGATTATTTGAACTGGGGAATTCAGTAAGTTCACAGAGGAAACCAAGTTGGGTGGGAGTGCTGATCTGCTTGAAGGTAGAAGGTCTCTGCAGACAGATCTTAACAGAATGTGGGTGGGCTGAGGAAAATGGCATGAGGTTCAATAAGGAAAAATGCCAGGTCCTGCACTTCGGTCACAACAACCCTTTGCAGTTCTACAGGCTGCAGGAAGGGTGGCTTGAGAACTGCTCAGCAGAAAGGGACTTGGGGCTGCTGGTTCACAGCCAGCTGGATATGAGCCAGCTGGGTAACCAAGAAGGCCAGTGGCATCCTGGCCTGTATCAAGAATAGTGTGGCCAGAAAGACTAGGGGAGAGATTTTGCTCCTGTACTCAGCAGTGACGAGGACACACCTCGAGTACTGTGCCCAGTTTTGGCCCCCCACTTCAAAAAGGACACTGAAGTGCTGCACTGTGTTCAGAAAAGGGCAGTTGAGAGGGTGAAGGGTGAAAATGCATCTTATAAGGGAACTGAGCTGAGGGAAACAGGATTGTTTAGTCTGGAGAAAAGGAGGATCAGGGGGACCTCATTGCCCTCTGAAAAGAGGTTGTAGTGAGGTGGGGCCAAGGCTCTTCTGCCATGCCTCAAGGGGAAGGATGAGAGAAAATGGCCTTAAGTTGCACCAGCAGAGATTCAGATTAGATATTAAAAAAAATTTCACGGACAGAGTGGTTAGGCATTGGAGCAGGTTGCCCAGGAAGGTGATGGAATCACTGTCTTGGGCAGTGTCCAAAAGGCATCTGGATGTGGCATTTGGGGATATGATTTATGGTGGTCCTATGTTGGCAGCTGGACTAAATGATCTCGAAGATCTCTTCCAATGCTGATGATTCTGTGATTCTGTAATTGCCAAGGAGGAGATTTCCAGACTAGAGGAAGAAGATACAAAGCAGAAGCAGCACAGACTTGGGCAATTCCCTAGATTGCAGTAAACACAGTATTTGATAGTTCTGTTTCTGCAACAGTGTTTGGGGATGGGTCTTGCTTTGGGGATTTTTCTGGTGAGTTTTGATAAAAGGCTGAATGGTTTGAATGAGAAAAGGATTTAAAGGAAACTTTCCTCTCATTAATTTCTCAGCTACCACTTCAGATTTCTTTTATTTAGGTGCAGATGGCAGTACTTGTAGGTGAGGAATGGTACTGACATAAGAATAAGGGTGGTAAGAGGCTTGTGACTTACTGAAGCAGATGTTAAAGGTCTTTCAAGAGTAATTATTCTGTCAGAATAAATGTATTCTTTAATAATCACACTAACAAATGTTATTATCTACTCTCCATTTATACAAGCACTGTTATAGAAATCACAGTCTGAGAAGTTCCAACTAGAACTTAAGGAGTTGTTGTTCCCTGTGAGCATATACTTGCATGGATCTAAGATTTTTGAAAGAAACCATTATCCAACAGGTTGTTTGGTTACCAACAGTGCTGATATGGTGCTGGTGATTGAATAAATCAAACAGCAAACAGGTTGCAAAACAACATTTTCCTTCTTTGGGCAGCTACCTGCAAGGACTTTTTTTGGGTGTCACCCTGACACAGAGGGAAAAAATAGAATTCTTAGGTAATTTCCTCTGCCTCTAAAAATTCATCAGAGGAAAAATAGGGAACAGATGTTTAAAAACCAGTAAATTGCAGCCATTAATATTTTCAAAACCAATAATTTAAAATTACTCCTTGCATCCATTCAGGGCTACTTGCAGCTTCTATGACCTACAGGCAGAAGGTTAGCTCTTCTCTCAGATTTGTGACAAGCAGTAGAGGGAAAATGGATCATCTCTATGCTATGACAAAATTTTTTTCTGCTATATAGACATGCCCCTGAAATAAAACTGCTGGAGGTGTTCTGCTGAAGGTATTTAACTCTCAATATCCAGAGACGATGACTGCTTGCGTTACTGAATGCAGCTGCATGGAGTTAGGAGTTGGTCCCTAGAGCAGAGAAATGGACACACACACTGATAACACTCACAGTTCATTTCCTTGGGAAAACAAGGTTAGTGTCCTTGCTTGGAGATACTTCAGCCTCTTGTGTGACTCCAGCAGGATGCAAACTGTTGGCAGTTATACTCACACCAATCTTCAGCTTCCTTTTGAGTTGGTTTGGCTGCCAAAGCTGGAACATCTCAGTTAAAATATTCTTCATCACTGCTGGCTGACAAGATCACAGCAGCCCTCCCTGTCTAGTGGCTGTAGTTTGAGATGATAATTAAAGAAACCAAAGCACTAATATTTGCCATAGAAGTTGTATCATTACCCACAATGACACTTGTGCTTCCTGAGAATGCACCTGAACCTCTGCAAGTCAGAAAACACCCTGCAGACAGCACTGCCAGTCTGGGACTTTATGTTTTCAGTGTAAGAAATGGTCAAGCACTTAGCTTTTCCTTTTTCCATGTGCAAATCCTTTCCTCTGCCGATCCATACCTGTCCTCACCCATCTGTCCTACGCAGACGGGCAGTGTTACTTTGCAGTTTCACCCGGTGCAGTCTGCGGTTGTTTGCCATGCTCAGGAGTGGTGGTGGGACCAAACCAACCAGAACCTTGAGGTAGAACTGCTCCACATAGCTCTGAAGTGAGCAAAGCAGAAGATACCATCTGCCTCCAGCTTTTAAAGCAGGAGTTATTAGAACTCAGCATACAGTATTAATGCAGAGTAACTTGTCAGGCAGAGAAATCTTATTAAGTGAATGACGTAAATTCACAAACATTTGAACAGGTCTCTTGTTCCCTGAAGCTTTGTAGGGAAGGTCCCTCTCTCAGCGCTGCTTCCTGCCCCACCCTGCCCCTCTGCCCACCTGCTCTGGCTCTCTGCCGTCGGGGCAGAAGCCGTCTCCCCTCCCTGTTTAACAGAACATGGGAAGCACAGTCTGCCCCAAAGTGCTCCCTACTGCAACCACACAAGCCAAACAACTAATGCTCTGAGAAGCAATGTGCTCCTCATCTCTCAGTGACACCTTACTGTTAGCTGACATCCTTATAAATAAGACCTGTCTTCTCTGAAACATAAATATTCCCAAAGCTGGATTCATGGAGGACTGAAAGCAAAATTTCCAACCTTGAACCTCTTCTTCCAGCAGTCCTTTGACAGGGTCTCGCTTCAGCAAAAATTAATCTGCTTCACTGAAAGTCCAAGGTGCCAGGAGGAGGACAAGAAACCTCACTGGCAGACCTGGCCAGCCTGCACAGGCTGTGCCAAACTCCTGAAGAATCACATCTCCATGGGACTGCTCAGTACCATACACATTTTTTTTCCAATCAGATCAAATGCTGCTTGGTTTTGCTCTAAGCACAGCATCAGGATGCTTTTCTGACTTCCCAGTAGACCACTAAAGGACATGTTCAGCACACTAAATTCTTTCATATATCAGATGGCTTATCTGCAGGTATCTCCTTTTCAGCTTCCAATTTCTTGCTCAGTGCCAGACTTAGATAAGCCTTTCCACTCATCATTGTTGCTGTTGAAAGGTTAAGTCTTTAGCTCATATCAGCCTGCTGACTGCTTGCCATCTGACTTAACGTGGCCACTGACATGGGGGCTTTAAATCCTCAATGTGTCTGCAGCCTGTAAAACAGTGGTTAAGCTGACATATCAGTCTTCCAACAACCAAGAATTCATTGGGAGGAAATTCCACTGTTATTTAGTAGGTGTGCACATCTGTAATGACATGTTCTGCTTCAACAAGTAACAAATAATCCAGCTTTTTTTTATGTACAAATCAGAAGGGTTGTGACAGAGACTCTGTACCAAAGAATAAGGCGATAGTGATGAGTCATCCCAGAGACAAATAAACCAGATTTGCTATATTTTGAGCATGTGCAACTTCTCCTGAATGACTTCCATGTCATGTCCTGTGCAGGTCAGAAGTGCAAGAGAGCTGGAAAGAAATCCAAACAGTTACTGTAAATTGGGCATTTCCCGACTTGTGCACAGCAAGCCAGAACTATATTTCTAACCATTTTAGAAATATATATATATATGGCATGTGTATTTATTGATTTACCCTGAAAATCTGCTTTTCCCTGGGGAGTGCAAGCTAGGGAAAATTCTTTTGTACCACTTCATAACTCTGCCAAGTCTGAGTTCAGTTTGGTAAGACAAAAAGAAATCACCAAAGTTCATCACTTGAGCAGTGCAGAAGTTCTCAGCATGTATCTGTGCTCTGTGTGCATGAGTCTGTGGTGTCACAACTGCAGGAATTTAGGCAGTGCTTGGGCATTTTGTCTGTGTTGGGAGACTGAGGTGAGTAGGTGTGTGTGTTTATGTGTGGTGGCACCTGGCTGACATCTAGGTCTGTCTGGGAAGGGAGGGACTTTTTAATAAGCTTTTTGATTAGCAAAAACCTGAGTGATGATGTAGCTGTCACTTGTTTTACTCATTAGAGTAAAATGAGCTGTGGGTTGGGACCACAAAAAACACTCTAACAAGTAAAACAAGTGACACAGGTAAAATCGCCACAGTCTAGATGAAGAGATTTGGTTCTATCACCCAGCCACAAGGCTGCAGAGTCTGTTTTATAAGAAAATATAAGACACTTCAGGCAGTAAGACTCTAGCTGAAATACCTTGTTTTCTCTTTCAGGGTATGAAGGATCACATGTGTATTTGCAGATAGAAGGATCAGGTGTATCCTTCCAATACAAGTCCTTTCTGGGGTGGGGCAGTGTAGATTACAGAATACTCACGAACTGTTATTTCTGGATTTGGAAAAATAACCTTTCCCAAGTAAAACAGGTCTCACAAGACAGAAAGAAAGAAGGAGAAAAAAATGTAGCTTCAAAAGGTGGTGTACATGGTGCTGTAAAAGAAGAGGGAGAATGTGTGGATCTGAGGGGAACTTAGAAAATGACTCAAAAGAAAAGTCTTTTTCCTAGAAAAAGTAGACACCATACAGAATTTATCTGGAAAAAGAATGTGTTTCTACCACTGTTGTGGATAATCATCTGTCTTTGCTTATAACTTAAGTAGGGGAGAATGAACTGGCAACTAATAATGTATTCAGTGTCTGAAACTCCATCAAGCAACACAGAAATCCCAAGTTAAAATTTAATATTAACTTTCTTTCCCAAACATCTGAATAAATGTGCTTGATCTGAGTGTATGTAAGAGTGTATTTTCAAACAATTGGTTGGAGATCTGGGAAGCTTGGTTGCCATGCTCTTAATGCAGAGAATATAGCAGATTCATAAGAAAACCCTGGAGCAAAACAGTTAATAATATCGTGTAAACATTTTCCATACAGAGGTCACACATAACTGACACACAGAACTGCCGATTTGATAAAACACTTTTGTAGACTAAAACAACATAAGCCAGCCTGTCACTCATTTGAGCCTTAGCCTCAAGGCTTATTTAAGATATAGAAATGAAAACGAAGCGTGCTTTTCTGATACTCTCTCCTGTTTCTCTTCCACTGGTGCTGGAAGGACCAGTAGGAGTTCAGTGCATGTTGGAGGAAATTGTGGTACCTACTGGTGAATGACACTGCTATTTGTACTCCATGCCCTACATGACCCAATCAATTCTTTGTTGCAATAAACACCACTGCCTGACTAAAAAACTTAACCTCAGAAATACTGAACCCCAAACAAATGTCATTTGAACTAAATTGGATTTTTTTGTTTGTTTGTTCATTAAAATTGTTCATAAGATTCCATTTCCTGAGGCAAACCAAGGGCAATAGAAGCAGAGATACTGCTAAACATAATCCTTGATGACTTTATATTGAAACATCAGTACTCAGCTACAGCCATACATCTTAATTGTGCTGCTCTACTCAAACATTAAAATTAAAAATTACAACCAGGAATTCATAAATATAAAACTTTACTAAAAAAGCCTACCTTCTATGTTTATCTTTATTGTATTGCTACCTATCAGGCACTCTACACCAGCTCAGGATTTAGAAGTCAAGAGTTTGCACCTAAAATTAGAATTTTGATTGATTTGACAGCAGACTACTCCTGTCTCTTCATGTCTCTTGTAAAAAAGACCCGTTCCCAGAGGGAAATACCTGGTGCTATTGAAGTTGGCTCTCCAGATGAAGAGTTTCCTTGCTGTGACTGTTACAATCAGCTTCTCAGGATACTTTTTCTGATTCAACATTATGACAAAGGTAAGAATAAAATGTTACTAAACTTGAACATGCCAGAGACTGAAACGAGAGTATTTTTCTTAGTTCTTGCTTTCATCGGAATCTAAAAAGGTTGAGAACTCTCCCTTTGATATCATCTTGCAGACTAGTTGTCTAACCTACCTCAGTGAAGAAAGCCACAGAGCTGGCTGACTGATTTGTGTGAGAAATAAATGTTTTGTCAACCTACTCCAGCAGTCTGAGGGACCATGAGCCCAAAAGAGGATGTCAGGTGTGTTCTAGAAGCTAAAAAGTGCCAAAACCTTCCCAGGGAGAATAAAGCATATAAGGAAAACTGATAGAAAATTATAACTGTAGATGCATAGTGCAGGGAACCCATAATTCCATGGGACTAATTCTGGAATAGCAGCAGTATTCCCAGGCACACAAGAGGAATGTCTACACTGACACCACTAAGAAGGTAGCAATGCCTACACCAGAAAAAGACTCTTATAGGGTTGCTGTAAATTGAGTCAACTCCCTCTCCAGATGAACCCTCAGCAATATTTGTGTCAGTGGAGGAAATCCCATCATTGGACTGAAAGAAATATGCTGAACCTTTAATAATTAATGAAAATACTAGATTCCATTGAGGCAGATGAAATAGTCCCTGCACAGAGAAGGTTTGTGCCATAAGTGGCACGCACAAAGATTTTGGGTTTTTGTTGAAAACTTCTGGGCAAAGTGTCTTTGTATGGTATATTAGGAGACTGTTCATTCCAAATACATTTTCTTATTGGATTTTTCAATCTGTGCTAATTGCCTTGTCATCTGTTGCATTACAATCTGAAGACTTTCATAATTTATTTAATGAAAATTAAGAGCAAAGAGCAAGAGGGCTCCATTGTAGGGCTCAGCGGTTCTCAGAAAAACATCATTAAAAAGTCTCAAAAATTGAGAAAACTGGTGCTAATGTGTTTTGAAAAAGAGTACATTAGTTGATGACGCCAGTTACTGAAAGACAAAGGCTAGATATACAACTTGTCTTTATTGACATAATGTTTTATCTCAACACACACATTATATTGGTGTTATGGTCAAAGGACATTAGACTGGCAAGATCTGTAATCACCACTCTTTATTCGACCAACTCATATTTGGAAAGAAAAAAGTTATTTTTTTGGGCACAGAGGTTCTTGTGTACATAAAACCTTGTCTTTGTTTTCCTTTTCGTCGCTTGATAATGTTGAGGATACACATTATGATAAACACAACAATGCTGTTTCTTCAACTTTAGGCTCTTTGAAATCCATATGTGAAGAGTCTCAGGCAAAAAAATAAAGAAGGAGGAGGCCTTTTTTTTGCCATTCTCATCACTGTTACAAACATTGTGATAGACTCTGGGTTGTTAGTTCATTTTGAGCTTGGGGGTAAATTCAAATGACTGTCCTGAATCCACTTTGGAACAGGATTTGACATCATTGTGAAAATTTGTCATGACAGTGAATTAGCCTTCACTTTGGCACACATGATGAAATCATATTTGTGTTGTGCATACAGCAGTGCAATTTTGAGTGGGGACTTTCTTACTAAAAGATAAAATCCCACACTCACAAATTTTATATCTTGATGACTCCCTCTAGGGTCAACAAATCTGATTCCAGGAACTGATGACACTGTGACAAAAAGAACAGAGAAATTTGCCTTAGACTGCCAATGGAACACATGATTTTGTCCAGTTTCAATCTGCATTGAATTTCATTATATTTTTATTAGTACTAGTGTCAAGCATAGCTATAAAAGCAAGCTTTGTCACAGAAGATATCTGTTTAATAATGCACAAAATTTAAAGAAAAAAAATCACTACAGAAATCATTATTCACACTAGACTGGTTGTAAAGTCATTAACTGATGGTTGTCCAAACATAATTACTAATGAAGACTTGTTGATAAAAAGCATTTTCCTAATAAATTCTCTCAGGGATCAGCTGTCAGGATAGCATTCCTCAATATTCCCAGGTCAATTCTGAAGGAAAATACAGGCAGATTATAACTGCGCAGGGAGCTCAAAGATCAGTCAGCAGTGAAAAGGAGCAGTCATTTACACAGTGGGGACCATTGCTGGGTCAGATGGTGGGACAAGGAGAAAAGGGCTGTGTATAAACTGTGAATGTGTTTTCTGGCTCTGGGTTCCTATGTCTTTTAGTAGTGATCACATGTGGCTGCTTGGAGCTCTCCCAAGCAGAAGGCAAGGAGAGACTTCTTGGTTTCCTGCTTCAGCAGTCACTGTCATGGTCAGCCTGGAGGAATGGTGTAGGCAACAAGGGGAAGGGTGGCAGCTTTGAGAGTGGCCCTGGCTATGCACCAAAGGGATGGGCTGAAGGAAAAAGGCTGCTGCTGAGGATGTGAAAAAATGATGCCTTTTTTCTTCTTTATTGTCACTCCCATCTCAACCTCAAGGCCCAATATTTCTAAGAGGTCCAAAACTAGCAACACTTTTCCTTGTTGGTGGACTCAAATCTCAAAGAAAGGATGGATAAATAGGACAGAGACTGTTTCAAAACCCTCACAAAGGGAAGCAGAGGGGCAGGTGCTGATCTGTTCGCTCTTGTGAACAGTGACAGGACTCAAGGGAACAGCATGAAACTGAGTCAGGGGAGGTTTAGGCTGGATATCAGGAAGAAGGTTCTTCACCCAGAGGGTGGCTGGGCACTGGTACAGGCTCCCCAGGGGAGTGGTCACAGCACCAACCTGACAGAGTTCAAGAAGAGCTTGGACAATGCTCTCAGGCACAGGGTGTGACTCTTGGGGTGTCCTGTGCAGGGCTAAGAGTTGGACTCAGTGATCCTGATGGGTCCCTTCCAACTCAGCATATTTGTGATTTTAGTAAGATATCAGGACAGAGCTATCAGTAATGAAATTATTTTAAAACAGCAACACTCAAGTGCACCTTGAAAGAATAATGAGCCTTTTAAATCCTTAGCTGGTAATATTAGTGTATTGTGGTTATATTGCAGTGATTTAAAACATTAGAAATATATGCAATTATGCTATACAAAGTTAATTATATATTTCTAAAAGTTTAAAAAAACCCAAAAAACAAACAAGCCAAACCGAAGATCCCACACATAAAAAACCCAACCAAACATACAAAAAAAAAGCAACCAAACCAACACCCACCAAAATATTGCAATATTTTAAATAGGTGGGGGTTTAATGCAATTTTGTATGACGGTTTGGGAAAAAATTAAAGTGATTTTTACTCATGCAAATAATTAAACTCTACAATAGTTTTCCAGAGAAAGAAACCTGTAAACCAATAAAAGTTCAAAGTTAAAAGAAACCACCAGTATTTTAAGGCAGCAATGAAAATAGATACAGTATACTTTTTGGTTTGTTGTTGATAATCAGAAAAGATCTCCACTTTACACAAAATCGTTTGGTATCAGGGAATGGGGCTCTGAGGAGCAATTGAAATCAAGTATGCTTCACTAACAGCATCTAACAGTGTGCAAGCTGTAGTAGCTGCTGCAGTGAGAAGGATTAAGTAAGACAAAGGAACTCACTACATTACTGTGAGAAAGATTCCACTTTCTTTTAAGGCTGATGTAAATCTGCAGTGACTTCAGCACTTTTGTAAAGTCACTACGGCCACTAAAGGCCAATGTCCTTTATCAGAATTCACATCTCATGTATATTAAGCAAATGATCATTTTTCAGAATTACTAATATCAAAATAAGCAGTAATTACCTGCATACAAGAAGGTTTTGTGCATGTGACTGTTCGGTGTATTTTTTTTTCCCCATGTATAAATGAAAGCTGAAATCTACAGAAAGGTGGTCTTTTGCAGTTACTTATTTACATTTGTTATTAAATGTCTCCCAATGCAAGAAAACTATTTATTTCTGAGAAAACACAAGGTCAGATATCCAATGAAAATATGTTTGCTAACAGACCACATGGAACAGGATAAATATTTAATTATGTAATTTTGAAACTCCAAGAGAATCAGCAAAGCTGTAATTTGTCACGTCATTCTGGCTTTGAATACTTCATACTAAACTGTCTGATTATATAAATGCGTGTTGACTCTCACGTTAAAGGCATTTTTTCTTTTGAGCAAAAAAGGACAGTTTTCTCTCTAGATATCAGAGAGTAAAAATTTTTCTGTGGAACCAATACTGCTTTGCAAAACCCACCACTTTACAAAACACCACAGGAGACTCTAATGTGAACTAGTTTTGTTTGCCAAAAGACTAAAGTATTTCCATCTGCCTTCAGCCAGTCAGAAGTTATCCTAGGAATTGTTTTATAGGAGATTGAATTGGAAATGATAGAACTGTTTGCTAAGGAACATATAACCTATAATTGATTTTAGTCCCCTCAGTTTGAATAATACTTTCCTTTATCTAAAATGCATGAGCACATTTACATCTGTGGTTCATTTTGGCACAAAACTACATTAAAGCTTCTCTCTGAAAACGAGCTGAAGTCTGCCCACATTGTTTACTGTCTTATCCTCCTTCTTCAAATATTAAATCAGTACCACAATCAATTTCAAACTATTACGTTATAGACTTTAGTATTCTTGATGGATGGTAGTTAGGTCATCCTGCTCAAAAGTGACACACAAAACCAAAAAACAAATAGACATGATAAGTAAATATGTTGCGATATATTTATGCAAATATGCTGGTGGAAGATGTGCTCAGTTACCAACTTTCCTTAGGCCTTTTGAAATCTGTAATCATGGCTGACATATACAAGTCATAGAAAACTCTAATGAAGACTATAAACCAAATTATATGTTCTAGTTTCTGGATTCTTTTTAGCATTTTGGAATATTTACTGATCCAACATGTTTTTGAAATTTCACATTCGGCACATGAAAGATCTGACCTCACTATAATGAAGAACTGCTTTTTTAAAAAAAAATAGGAAATATCCTAGTAACTCTGTGTAACCCCATTGAGTTCCCAGCCTTATCCAAAAAAGAAGATGCAGGAAGTTCACTTGTAGAGAGAAGAATGATGTTACTGTGTGTCTTGTACTCCTTGCAGATTCTGTTTCTTATGTACTATGTTCGCACATGCAGAAGATGATTTGGGCTACTCTAACAAAGAAATGAAGAATTAATACAAGTCAATAGAATGGAGGGGGGAAGGAAAAAAAAACCAAAAAACCCCACAGAAATAAATTCACCAAAACCCAAACACATGACTTCAGTACTAAAGTTCTTAATAAAACACTACATGTCTTGACTGAAAGGTCCTGCTCAGAACTCTGACAGCCCAAAGACCGTCACAGAGCAGTGAGTCCCATACAGCCACAAGATGCATCTGCAGCATGCATGGAAGTACTGGACCTTGCAGAAAAGGTGACTTGTTTGTGCTGGTGCTGACAAAGACCAGGGAGATCTGTTACTTGTGAGCAAGAGATCTCAAATGGAAGTGAGAGAAGAAAACATTTTATAAGATATTCATAAAATGGACAGTAAAGAATCACAAGGACCACACTTCCTTCTAAACGAAGAAATGCAGTGAAAGTATTGCACTGTCAATTGTAATGCATGTGCAGGTGCTTCAAAAATATTCATGAACTGTGAAAAATGTCTCTAAGAACAGAGAGAGAGAGACTTTAAGACCTCATACACTTTAACATATCAAAGAGAAGACTGAGAGGAGATTACACAGTATAGCCATCTCTATGAGGGAAAAATACTAATACAGGTATTAAGTAGTTTTTGAAACCAGCAGCATAAAGTGCACCAACAACAAGGTTGAAAGCCAAAGTTTGACATTCCCATTATTAAACAGGCAGAGTATTTTAAAAGGGAAGGTAGTTTACCTCTGAAACATGGTTATAGAGGGAATAGCTGGTTATCCATCTCTCATGGTCTTCTAATTAACCATTCAAATTAACCGTATCTTGGGCTGCATCAAAAGTAGTGTGGCCAGCAGATGAAGGGAGGTGATTTATTCCCCTATTCCACTCTCCTGGGATCTCACCTGAAGTAGTGAGTACAGCTCTGGGGCCCTTAGCAAAGGCATGGACCTATTGGAACGAGTCCAGAGGAGGATCACGAAGATGACCAGAGGGCTGAAAAACCTCTGTTAGGAAGACAGGCTGAGAGAGTTGGGGATGTTCAGCCTGGAGAAGAGAAGGCTTTGGGGAGACCTTATGGAACCTTCCAGTACCTAAAACGGGGCCTGCAAGAAAGCTGGAGAGGGAGTTTTTATAAGGGCACGGAGTGATAGAACAAGAGGGAATGGCTTTAAACTGAAAGGTTAAAGATTGGACATTAGGAAAAAGTTCTTTACTGTGAGGGTTGTAATGCACTGGAGCAGATTGCCCAGAGATGCTGTGGATGCCCCATCCCTGGAAGTGTTCAGTGTCAGGCTGGAAGGGTCTTTGAGCAACCTGTTATGGTGGAAGGTGTCCCTGCCATGGCAGGGAGGTTGGAATTGAATGACCTTTAAGGCCCCTTCTAATCCAAACCCTTCTATGGTTCTATCCTGCACTGAATCACAAAGGAAGTACAGCTTTGTAATGAAGTAATTATAAAGAAAATGTTAACAGGTACAAAACAGGCTTCTTCTTGTAATATCACTCTGAGAAATGACTGGACCATTTCAGGTGAAAATCAAACATGCACAAACACAGAATCAGCTTGAAGGAGGCTCTTTAAAGGGGAAGTTTTGCAAAGCTGTAGACAAATTAAATTATGTCTTAATTATAAGCAGTAGTAAGAGCTCATTCTTTTCAAACAACCTTTGGGGCTGACTGGTCTTCTGTATAGGTTAGGCGAAAACAACCTTCATATCCTAGTACTAAGCAAAATTATTGACAGTATCTAATCACTGCTAAAGTGATTGCTTTCAAATATACACAAAATTAGTGCAGTTTCATAGCCATATTCAAACATATTTCTAATAGCCTTGATTAAAATTTAAAATAAAAAAAGAAGATTTTAGATTAAAAAAAAATTTTATTCTTCATGAGGACACCAACCTTTTAAAAATGCAACATAGCATTAAGAAAACTATCTGCTGTCTTTCTTAGGCCAAAAGCAATCTGAAAGATAATGCAATTATAGGGATTGACTAGATATTTTTAAATTGTGAAAATACATTTGGTTTTGAGACCTTGCAAGTTTTTGAAAATTTTTTTCAAAATTTTTCATCCGTTTAGTATAGGAGTAAAGTGCACTGTAGCCTTTACCTATATATTACTTAAAATACAGAAATAGTTCCTAACCAAAGCCAAACATACCCACATGCAGTTAGTAATGTGCACTCATACACACAGATAATATGCAAGTAACAGAGTTTGGCTTCATGTTTGCAAATTGCATTTTTTCTTCCCTTCCCTCCCCTAAAATTCAACTGTTGTAATGA
Organism: Corvus brachyrhynchos; assembly: GCF_000691975.1. Lineage (NCBI taxonomy): Eukaryota > Metazoa > Chordata > Aves > Passeriformes > Corvidae > Corvus > Corvus brachyrhynchos. The sequence goes on along the minus strand of NW_008239054.1, from coordinate 4,627,532 downwards.
AACCCTTATTAGATTTTCTACTTATTATTAACCTGGAGGCCCTCCAGCCTCCTCCCTACTCTCCTTCTTATTCGTTTTTAAACTTCTGACCCGATGCAATCTGCCTGCAGGGGCAAATACAGTTATCTCCTTCTAAATTAAAATTGTAACTCATTTGGTACAGTTTACAGAAGGCCTCAGCTTTGACACATGCAATTACTATGAACATAGGAGGAACATGATTGCTGAGAGCCACCAGAAATAGAGTTTAATCAGAAAACATGGAGTTGTTCCAAGAGATTTGTAATTTCACCACTTGCTATTCTTTTATGTTCCTGAGTGTTCAGATAATTAGATACACTATTTTTTTGCTTCCCAAGAGGCCAGTGAAAGCAAAATTCCTTCTTTTACATTAACAAGATGAAATTATAATACACAAAATCTATAACTTTTCTGTTGAAATGACAAATTCATACAACATTAATTTTAGTACTTACAAAATGTTACAAATAATTCGTTCTGTAGTATCAGTGTGTATCACACAATGTAGACTTAGGTGAATTAATCACCCATTCAGATGGATTGCCCAGTCTATCAGCCTTTACTCACATAAGAACCCCTAGGTAGCTCACTTTGCCTATCTTAAAAGGCAGGGGTTTTTTAAAAGTTCTTTAAAATAAAGGTTCGTATGTTGTGCCACTGTTAGGGAATGATTCTCTGGTGTAGTGGATCAGACTGCAGATCTGTTAAAAGAAATACAGATGTTAGGAAGCAGCTCCCCCTGATCTCCATGCCTCCAATTCATCTGTGAAAAAGGGACTTTTAGTGTATTTGAGGAACATAGAGAGGAATCAACAAAGAGACGTCACTCACTGTAATTAGAAAGGAAGATGCAGACTTCAACTACATGTTGCCTTGCATGATGGCACCACATTCTTTCAAGTATAGGGGTGTTCATGATTCAATTGCTTTTACAAATAAAAGCATCTGAACAGCAAATATAAATGAATATACAAGTGCAACATTGCAGGGTTTTGCAGTCCTTTTACCAGGGTCTGAACATATTCATCTTAATTATACTTTAATATCAAGTTCCCCAGCCTGATGGATGGGCCTCTGGGAGGACTGTAGGTCAGGTAGGGAGTAAGGTTACGGAAAAGGGCTACAAAAAATACTCTGGGTAAAGAAAATGCATGGCTGATGATGTGCTCTGTAGTACAAATGTGGTCCTGCAGCTCTGGCTGTTTTTTCAAGAGGCCACCTGCTTTCTATTTCTCCTTTTATGTTAGCCATTAATTTTGCTGCCACAGGCACAATTCATACTTACAAGGTTGGAGGCTCAGACAAAAGCAGCTGCTGTTTCAAATAGCACTACTCCTTTCCCAAGACAGCCAACTCAGCTGCAACAACATCAGTGACCTGGTTACACCAAATTCACCAAAAGAGAGACTTTCCCATCCTTAACATCCTCTTTTATGCTGCATACATTACAGCAAAGCAAACCCATAAGGCTGGAAGGAAACAAATTGCAGGTAAGGCAAATTTATGGAAAGAAAGAGTCTGGAAGAGCAACAGAGAAGCAAAGAAAAAGGAAAAAAAAAAAAAAGAAGAAGAAGAAGAAAAGGATTGTATAAATATTGGTGATGAGGTTGCCAGTCTGTCTCAAGCAAACTTCTTGATCTAGAAGCTTTTCCTGGTTTGTAAAAACATAATTTATATGATAGTAGCAGTTACCCAATTTATACAGAGATGGCAAAATAGAGACATGTGGTATCATCATGCTTGTTTAAGTCCGGGATGTCTGAGTCCAGCTCCAAAGGCAGATTTATTTTACTTGGCCCCAGGAACATGCTCTGAGCCATTGGCACACATTGCCCCTCTGGCAGCCTATGCACCCCCAGCCCTCTCCCCAGGACCCCACACTTGGCAGGATCTGTGGTAGAAGACAAAACACCAGCAGAGTTCTCTCAGGTCTTAAAAAGTTTTTGAGCTGAGACATGGCCCTAAGCAACCTGCGCCTTTTTGTTTCAAGCCCATTTGGTTTCATCTCAGCCCATTCTGAGAAAATCCAGCCCAGGGATCCCTGCGCCACATTTTCAAAACTGAAATGGAAGCATCCCAATACTGTTACAGGCACAGGTCTTGAATTGCATGGATGTTGATACAAGGAGGCAGGAGCCTGCAGCCAGGAGCAGGATCAGGGAAGAAAAAGAGGAGAGAAAAGGACCACAGTAGCCCTGAGCAATCTGCCTTATGCTGCAGTGAAAACACCCCCTGAAGCAGCTGGAATTTAATCATGCCCTTGTGCACCAAGGAGAGCTGGAGCTTGGGAGCAGTTCTGCAGTAACATGTGGGGACAGCAATGGCTCACAGTGAGTGGTTTTGCAATACCCTGAATGGAAAAGAGACTGACTGTTCCCTTTCTTGTCCAGTACAGCAGCAAGAGCCACAAAATTCATTTAGTAGCAGCCACACTCAAAACAAACAAAAGGAAGTGGCTCACCACATGGCAGATAGAGAGCTGAGAAACTCCTTGACCAAGAGGCTGCAGCTTCAAGTTTGATGGGTGTCAAACAGAGGCTGCAGGAGCACTTAAAAGGTCCTGAGTGCTGCAAAAAAGAGATCAAGAAATACCCTCAGCTGGGGAAGTTTTACAAGGGAAGTATTTCATACATTTGCTTTTATTGTTCCCAAGCCATAGGCTTTTCGGACACTGTCGGAGACAGGATAATGGATTAGTTAGCCCATGATCTGTACCAGTCCAGCCACTCCTCTACTCTTAAGATTGTTATATCCTACCAGCTTCCAGTTAGCAGCAGCTGGGCAATTTCCAGGGCTGCAGCTAGACTGCTGAGTTTGACAGACACATCAGGTTTATCCTCCAAAAGTATGCTTAATCCCATTTTTTTAAACCTGTTTCTGGTCTCCACATTATCTTGCAACATTCTAAATTCTAAATTCTGTTTATAAATTGTGTATAAAGGCACTTCATTTTTTTCCTTTTAATAGGTCACTTGGCACCTTCATTGAATGTGCTCTACTCACCACATTATGAGAAAATAGTAAAAAATCAGGGGATCTTTATCATATTCTTTTCCATACATTCACAAGGCTCTCTTCTAGCCTGAAGCAGTTCATCTACTCATTTATTTTTTATTCCTCAGAGCAAAATTATTCTCATAAAATGATAGAAAGTACATATTTTAAGAGGTAACTTTGAGAGTTTAATGCCAAAACTTACTACAGATAAAGTATAGGAATTGAAAGGATAACCATTTATTTCTACAGATAATTTGCAATTCCTATTATGGTCTTCTGTTGCGCCGATTATTCGTGGAAAATAGACTCTACCCTCGTACCAGATTCTTCTGCACCCCTCAGTTGTAGTTCAGATATTTACATGCACATGAACTGACTCTAAGGGAATTGGTGAGGACACTGAATACTGTAATACGAACATGAAAACACCAAATGTTTAGTATAGCAGTGGGGAATCCACAGCACTTAAAAAGAAAGGACTGTCTAAAGTGGTATTGTATCCTTACGATGGACATGAAAATTGATAGTAACAGTGGCTCGACACGAATGAGGATAGAATAAAAACAGTTGTGCAATTCATTTGATTTGTGATGTTAGACTTGCATTTCTCTCCTGTGCTTGTAGATAAAGACAAAGCAAGTGTAAATACTTCTAATGGAAAGACAAAATCCGTTGTCCTGTAAGAACAGGTTTATCTGCTGGACCAACATCGTTTCCGCTAGATGGTGCTCCTAGCTTTCGGAAAGCCATAAACAGATTAACCGGCTGCATTGAGAGGGAACAAGTTGTTTCATGGGCTGGTGAACGAGCAAACACGAAGTGGAGCCTTGCAGATCTCAATCCACGTTCCTAGATCCCTAGGCTGCAGTAATTCTGCTTTTTCCTCACACCCACTAAGTACTCACAAGCATATTTTCCATTTCATTCTCATGTTCCAGTCTTCTCATCACAGAGACTGCCCCAGTCTTCAGCAACAAAACTTCACAAAGCCTGTAAGGATGCATCTCAAACACTTTCTACAAAGCAGGTTTGTGCAGAAACCACATCTCTCAGAAAGCTGCTTTAGGAAAAAATATCTATATGCACGTATTATGCAAGTTCTTTACCGGATCATCTTCATTCTTACTGCTATTCTTTTTATCTCTTTCACTGTTTCCATAAGGGTTACCATCTTCTTCGTTTTTGACAGGTCAACACAGAAAAAAAGTCCTAAATAATGCTCTTCACAGACGCTCGCTTTTGCTATTCCATTGACAGATATTGCAGCGTAGATCCACATCACAAGAGGCATTAATTCTTTTGACTTCTTGGATAACTCCTACTGATACCTTCTCCCATACTCTCTTCCATCTGATAGCAGAGCAGCTTTTTCTTCAGCCCCTCTCATAACATCAAGATATGTAGAAGGATGTTGGAATACTGGAGATATTCCAGAGATGAGTTGCAGAAATGATCAAAGATAGGAAAAAGTATTTCCAAGTGAGAGAATCAAAAAGTTCAAATCTGTCCTCTTCAAAAGTGTTTAAGTACTATCACTTCCCAAGATGAGAAAAGAAAGTTAAGAACTAGTACAGAACCAAAAATAGACATAGTTCAGTCCAAGACAGCACTGGTGTGCAGCAGAGTTGGGTTCATGTGCATTGTGAGATGGAAGAAGCTAAAACTGAGCAGACTATGAAGTCTTCCCAAAGAGACTCTTTTTTTCTGCAAGAACTGCCTGTCTTTGACTCAAAACAGCTTCCTCTGGTGGAACAGCCCAATAGCTGGCAGCACCATCACAATTTTTGTGTCAGAAATGTACTGCCACCATCCACTAACGTGAGATTTCAGGAAGTAAGGTGTTCCTGTGACATCTGGAAGATCACCATTTACAATTGCTGTCACTGGAACACTGCTGATAAATCACTTGCTGTGACAGAACTCCACACTGCCATCATGAAGGAGCAGTACAGAGTGCTGCAATCCATTTGGAAATACCACATAGTCATGTGGGCTGCTGGTGAGATTCACGTAGCCAATACACTGAGTTTCCTCGTGGAAAGAATATTTCTCTGTTGTTCGCTAGAGTTACAGAGAAGTCTAGTTACTATAGTAAGACTGGTTTATCACTCTTAATAGAGAAAGACAGTTTGTTTTCCTCTCTAGGCTTCAAATCCCTTTAATAATTACTTTGTTAGAAGAGAGGAATCGCTGACTGTGGCCCTAGGCTGACCAACACTGAAATCTGTACTGACAGGCAAATGAGAAATCTGAGGCTGGGTCTGACTGATCCATTTAACCTATCCTGGGTGAGCAAGACATAGAGAAGAAAGGGAGCGACAGAGCTGCTGGAAGTTTGAACTGCAGATGTCCCTTGTATGAAACTCTGACGGAAGGGGAAGCCCACTTTGCCTTACCTCACTGAGCCTTAACTCCATGCTACAGACTGCACACCTGTGCACCTAGTAAAAGAGTTCCTTAAAGGGAATTGTCATGGACACTGAGTGCTCAGAATATTACCCAAAATAAAAATAGCTCCATGTCCTCTCCCAGATTTTCAGCCCTCACTACTGAGGATCTCCTCCTTTGCCTGTCTTTTCCCCTGCCCCATGCCCTGGTGCTACCTCACAGAAACAGTCAGGCTGCATTCTCGTGTCCCAAAGAACTGAAAAGGTACTGAAACCACTGCTGCCATGGTGTATTTCTGGTTGCAGAGATGGCAAAAAAACACCTTTCAGTGCAGCGAACAGGGCTGTCCTACGTTCGCCTCTTTTCATTCATTAGGGTTTTGAAAAAACATTGGTCTCTATTCCAGAGCAGAAGTCCTTGGACTCACTCTGTTACTTACAAAGCCATCAGGCTCTCTGATGTGTCCTCTTCCACCAGACCTATGCCTGTTGGATTGATTCACTCTGGTTTGAGGAGCCTGTGGTGAAAACACAAAGCAAGCCTATCATGCTTTCCTGAATTTGAAAGTGCTCTCAAGGGCCAGGCAGCCTCCTCCCATGACTACCAGGTCAATGCAGATGGGTTTGCAGCTTCTTTAATGACTGCTGCCAGCTAACTGGAATTGGCAGTTAATTGAAACCCATCAAAGAAGGACAGATATGCATAGCTGCTATCCTTTCTGTAATCTGCTCCTTTCAGGAGTTTCCACACGCAGATGTAGGATTCTGCTCCTTCCTTCATTGCTACAGAATAACCCTGCCCCAACTTAAATGATAATAGATGAAGAACAATTTTGATTTAGTTATCAAAAGCTGCACACTCCATGACTTAAGATTAAACATAGCGGAATATAAAGACCGGCTAAGAAAATCTACCAATAAAACAAATGCCAACTGCACAATTTGTCAATGCCTCTTTACTGCAAAATACAGTGAAGCTGACCCTCTTTGGGTTTTTTGTATGAGGAAAGAGCCTTAAGCAGCAGTCTCAAGTGAAGAAGAGCAATATGCCAGTGTAACAGAGGTTTGGGGGTTTCACAGAAGAGCACAAGACATTGGGGGTTGATCAGCCTGTATCTTTTGAAAGAAGATATGAAACTACAGTTTTTGTACGTGGTCTGTGGCAACAAATTACCTGCATGCAACCAGTTCCTATATGGTAAATGATGTGAGACCAAGAACTGAAAGTATGGTGTATGCATCTGTGTGCATGAATATATAAAAATTATTATTATTATATTTTGTATATTTTTATAACTATGATGCAGTCACAAAG
>NW_008239054.1:4611962-4620634 GCF_000691975.1 Corvus brachyrhynchos | reverse complement strand
CTGAACCAGGAGGATGCTGAGCTATATTACTCGCAAGTCATAGAATAAGCCAATGACTAAAAATTTGACATTCAGCACAAGGGAGAGAGCCAAACTAAGAGGGTGCTCATCACACGCTGTGGACTCTGGCATGGTTCAATTGTGAAAAGCAGTATAAAAGATTCTCTTCATCGTGTCAGACATCAGAAGGTAGTGAGTTAATGGTTCAAAAGAGACACAGATAGGGGAATAAACTTTTCTCAAGCTTTCTGAATAATCCCAAAGAGTGGTTAAAAAGGAGAAGAAAAAATGGTTTACACTATAGCAGCCGTGTATCTGAAGAAAAAGATGTTTCCTGAGAAACCTCCTTTTAAGTCATTGCCATTCGCCGACTTTCACAAACACTTCAAGTGACAAAAACAGTCTCTCCCATGCTACAGATAGTGAACTTGAGATTTTTAGGGCAGATGAGCCTTCATATTTCAGCTTGGCTACCGGTTACACTTTGGTTTATGTCTCTGATGCTGACTGGAATCATTGCCCAAGTCCCTGGCTGCTGGTAGATTGTCTGTGCAGTCCATTAGTTTAACTCACTAGTGAAAGAGGTAAAGTCCACCATACTTCTGGAGCAATGGCCATTCAAGCAGAACACCACATGACCACATAAACTGATCTCTGCAACTTCTGCCCCAAATCCCAGACAGTGACTTTTGCATGAATTTCTCTTTCCATTAGGAAAGACTGAAAATATTTACTACAACAGCTAATGCAAGAAATGTAAGCATCTGAAAGGAAACCTCTGAATATTTAATTATTTTTTTCACTAGCCTTTTCCCAAATCTGCTCTTCTCCAAATTAATTTGAATCTTGATGCTTTTAGCTTCTACTTCCAGTCTCTGGATCTTGTTATGATGTTGTTTTCTGCAGGGTTAGAGTCATCTACCACTGGCAATCTCCTAAAGTGCCTGTAATTATGAATCCTACAGGGTACATCAGACTCCAATTTTCTCACCAGCTGGTTTGGTTTTTTTTCCCAGACCACAGAATATTCTTTTGTTTTCAGGCTGAAACCTCACTTACAGACTAGTGTCATTTATGAGGATGTGATCCTCTGGTAACAATCTCACCCATGCTGCAAAGGACTGACCCATGCTCAATCCAAACGGGAGAGCCATGTTAATGCATGCTAGTGACATGAGCTGAAGCCTGAACATTGTGTAGGGGGGAATCAGCTGATTGCGGGCTGATGATCTCCTTGCCCTCTTAATAAATTCATCATCTCTGAATACTGTTTCCCTTCTCTCTGGCTCACTGTGATGTGAGCCAGAGAATTAGAGCACATGCATCAAAGGACACAGATAGGGTTGCTCTGCTGAGGGGCTACAGCCACCACGCAGACCACGCAACTACCTCTGCCTCCTGGGGACAGCAAGTGAGTAGCTCTGTACTGCTAGCAAGGCACAGGGGCAATAATCTTCCCTGCTCCTTTGCAAAACCTCTGCTGGCTGACCTGTGATTACTGCTGGTTGTGGGGGAGCTGTGCGATGCCACACAGATGAGCTTAAAGCTCTTGTAAGACGTTTTGTTTAACAGGGGCTGCTCTGCAAACCATCACTATGACTATTCTTCTCTGCCACTGAGTAGATTTTCTAAGATACCCATCCTTACCAGAGTTCTGGGAAAACTATCTGATCCAGCCAGCAATAGCACACTATGAATGAATCAAAAGTTACTAGTAGGGAGCTCCTGCAAACTGAAAACTGGATACTTACACACTTACTTACCACTTTACACAGCAGACATAAAAAATCAATTACCTTTTGGCAAAAGCCAATGAAAAGTGTTAAAATCCAAGTACAAGATTAGTATAGAACAGGACTGTGCAATTTACAACTGAATCATTTCAAATTAATGATTTCAAATTTCAAATGACTACTGAACTACTTATAACTACTTGACAGGGTTTAAAACTTTCACATCAAATTAACACACTCTGTTTAGCCAACCTTATTGTTTGTCATCATGGCTCACCGTTGTAAAATATTTCCTTTGAAATGTTACTAACACAAAATGTTCTATTCAAAGAATCGTCTTTTTATTGGCAAGATGATCTTGAATTTAAGAAAAGCTGTAGGAAAGTTAGGTACAATCAGTCATATTAACTAACCACTCTATTCACCAGCACCAAGAAATCATTCATAGCATGAAGAACAGCTAAGTAATTCTGAGCTCATGGAAGAGCCCATCTAAATTTAACTGCCATATCACGTTAACGAGAGATAACGCCCTGCGTCCACAAACAGATGGTGCTAGCCCACATTAATAAACTCACTGGAGAACTTAATATGCTTAGATTTAGATAGGTTATTCCACTGGATGACGCAGTCCATGACGCATCCTGAAGCAAAGTATCTGTATTTGGCAGTTCTTTATCATCTTACTTGGTTCTCCTGGCAACACTGCCTGCTGTCCCTGTGTCCTGTCCTGCCTCTGGGCTATCCTGACTCACAGACATACAGGTGCAGCCCTTCATGGTTCTTATTTGTGGAAGCCAAAAACACTCACTGTGGCACAGCCATATTTTTCATTTTCACACAACCCCTGGATTTTACTGACCCCGTGGAAGACCTGTGCATCCATCTGTATTTGGAGAGCAGTTGTATCCCTGCTCTCCCCACCAACATCCATGCACACACACACACTTACTTAATCTGCTTCTTTCCCCAGCAGAGTGTGGGGAGTATACAGATCCGAAAGATATGGATGCCTGTTTCTGCCTTGCCCTGTCCCATCTGAGGGCTGCAGCTGCCAGGGAGCTGGCAGGGGCAGGGGCATGAGCTGGGCATAAGGCCACTGGCACCGCTGGGACTCCCATATGGTCTTCTTTTGGCTTCAGGCTGTGATTTTCCCTCCCTAAAATCTGCCTCCCAAGGCAACAGATTGAATCTGGACATTTTTGCCCAGGGATCTTTTGGCATCTCATCCTATTTGCACTTCCAAAAGCATAACATGTTTGAATATTATGCTTTGCATATTTAGCCAGTGTTACTAGCTTATAGTAAATAAATATTTAAAATATATTAAGTATTATACTACTTCAGGAAAATTAAATTAAGCAATTAATGTGATTGGAAAACAGTATTGGATGCAATTGGATCCTGATATTAATTTCATGAAGACTGCTTCTGGTGAAATCATTTATATGAATTTGATTCATCTTATCGGCAATCTCTATGACTATTTTGTTATGTGAATAATGAAAAATAAAATAAACCCTAAAATAAATCTTTGGATACCATTTTACTGCTCTTCTGAATAATGTTAATGTAGCACTCCTTAAATAAAGATTGCCTAATACAAAACCTCTGTAAATATGTACAGTAACTTAGAAATGAGAAATCATAGGAAGTGGGTGGAAGAGAACAAGTGCAAACTACAGTTCAAATGTGTTGGAATTCAAAAGGCATTTTCATAAGATATTGCAATATTTGCACAAAGATAAAAGTGGAGTATTCAGAAAGCTTTAGATGTTCTTATCTACTTTATATAGTGTGATCTGGGAGACGGGAAATATTTACTCAGTGTCCTAGCTTGCAGAAATTATGATGACAGTCATGGAGCTTTAGCTGCTGTATACCTGGGCATGGGATTTACACGGGGGCAGAGAAATACTCCTTCTTTTGAGCACAAGTACATCTGTAGAATTTGATGAGCATGCAAACCACAGATGTACCTGATAAGGCACAGATAAGTCAAGGATTTCATTCCTACCTTCCAAGATTATCTTATGTCAGGGACAGTTTCATCTCCTGAGGACTGCACTTTTCTGCCAGAACTAGAAACATAAAGTGGTTTTAGCCAAGACACTCAGAGAGAAGAGGGCATGAGAAATTAACACATATATAGAGGGCTACAATCATAGTAAAGCACTGAAAATATTTGCTACTTTATTTTGTACCTAGTTCCTTTTATCTGTGCTGTATTTTCAACTTCCTACACCTTGTGTGTGCAGCTATTTACAAGGATGTGGTTTTTCAAGTAAGAACTGAGAGAAGTTCAGTCTAGACCTAAACCGTAAGAACCAAATATTTTTAAATGTCTGTGAGATATTATCAGAACCAGTATGGACTCTTTTTTTCTGTGTTTCAGTTTAGGAAAAATAAGAGAGAAATAAAATACATGGGACAAATTGGGATACTATTGATCAAGTGATCAAGTACGAGGCAGATCTCAAACTGCAGAGCAATTTGTTCCACAGTCTTAAATCACCCTTTGAATGAGTTGAACAAGGCTCCTGCTGACCAAAAATTTTTTTCCTCAGTGGGGAAAGGATGAAATCAGCACACACTGCACCTTAAATTCACCCACTCTCAGAAGGCTGGGTATTTCCAGTAGTGTGCAGGGGCAGGGTTTGTGCACCAAGTGTGGACAGCTCAGCATCCAGCAGTCTGTGACACCTAAAACACCAGCCTGCTCCTGCCCCACTACTGAGAGGCCATCATCAGGGGGAACTAAAGAGTTTCTTTGCAAAGCTGAAGCCAAGGTCATGTGTGAACCATAATACTGTGAATCCTGAGGTGAAACATAGGTATTAAGTGAAAAATTATTTCTTGAAAACCCTGAGTTATGTTATGCTATGTTTCCTAATAATTCCTTAATGAGGGAGGTCTCTTTCTGTTTTTTAACTATCAAAGCAAGAAACTGCTCTTCTTCCCATAGACCTGCCATTAGCTCCAGCCATTCCTTTCCAGATTCAAGAAAGTCCAACAGATTCTGCATTTCTTCACAAATCAGAAGAAAAATGTTAGTGCATTTTCATTGCAAAAATCTGGACTACTTCTAGTAATTCAACATGAATTTACATGCCTTTTCCCTTCACAAAATACATTTTTTTTTCAAATATTTTAAAATCCTTTCCAAGTACAAACACAGAATAGATTTGTGATTAAAGTCATGGAGAAAAACTAAGAAAGAAAAAGGAAAAAGCCCCCTACAGAACATGTGAAATCAACTGTAGAAAAATTGTTTTGAGGGTGGAAGTGTACCAGAATCATGCTTGAATAGGTATCAGCTGATTCTACCAAATGGCCATCAAGGTCAAGGACCATCATAAAAATCAAAGCAAGAACTTCTCCTAGGCAGTAATTTTTTTTAAAATTTTGAAATAAAGCTCAGGGCTACGGTCAATATATTTGCTTTTTATGAATATTTATTTGATTTATTTTCGAGAAAACCACTCCAGTTTAGCTGTTAAATATTGAATACTCCTTTTCCTACTTCAAGGCTCAGAGAAGCAGATTTCATAATATTTGTATGCTTTTTATGCATGAGTCCTCTTATTTATACAGCTCCCTATAAATCATATAAATGAATGACAGAAAGGACCAATTAGAGCTTTTTCAGAGTAGAATGGCACTTAGATGTTTGTGCAGTCTCGTTTTAGTGGTTTCAGGTTCCACAGTTTCCCCGAGGAGATTATTTGAGAGCTTACTGCAATTTATTCTCATGATAGTCAGCTTCAACATTTCCTTTTCCAGTTGTATCATAATACACTTACATCCAACATAATGTATCACACATTTTCTCCTCTTGTGATGCAAGGTAGATTCCATAAATCTTGCAATAAATTCCTTATGTCCTTATAAGTTCTTATTAGCTGAGTTACTTAGCACACACCAGACTTGACAGCAACATCACAGTTATGCCTCTTTAGTGATTTGCACAAAAAAGTAGCAATCAAACCCCAACACAGTAGACATACTTTATTCAAGTTCCAAATTAATTCACAAAAATGATCCAAGTTTTTTAAATAATTCTATGATTCTGTGTATTACAAGTATAAAATACTGCCCCTTTTTTATGCATGCTTGCAGAGTCTTAACCCCATCTTCCTAGGGTCATATAATAAAGCTCCAGGAGCAAGTTTTATCATGTGTCTCTGGAAGGATTCAAATAAATTTTCCAGTTCACTACACAGTAAGCAGTACTATCGTGTCAGTGTGGCTGACTCTGCCCTGCCATGTAGGCTGGTCCCTTCACCCCTCTCTTTATTACATGCCAAACTGGTTTGCTTTCAGATTCCTAGCCTGCCTTTTCCATTCAAGTCCTGCCATGGGATTGCCCCTGTTTCGGGGCTCACGCTCAGTTCCTTCACTGCGCAAATTTTATTACACAGGAAACAGGACTTACATTCATCTTTTTACAATTTCAGCTTAAAGGGACTACAGAGATACAGGAAACACATTCCTGCAAGTTTAAGACCACTAGGCTGTACATTTTTTAAGTTATCTGTCTTAAGTTATACTGATCACAGCAGAATTTTGAAGACAACAAATGTGAACCAAAAACCAGGAAAGCACCCCTTAACGTCCTAGTAGTTCATGTATGTACATACAGCCTCTAAAACAAGCTAGAAGATGGTTATCAAATTACAATTCATGGAATATTATCCCTACTGAACAAATGAGTTCTATAAAACTACAAAGTCTCCTGGAAACTCTGTCAGGTGTTACAGATGTGCTAATTAGAAAATAATTGACTAAACCCATGAAAGCAGTAATAAAAAGTTAGAATACTCCTCACGCACTCAGTAATGCAGAAAAGTGCTTAACAGCAAAGGTTTGAGAGCCAAAGGACCAGGCACGTGCCTAGTTCTTCACTGGTTTTTACAACTGAGGAAGATGCTACAGATACCAAAAGCTCTGGTGCAAATAATAATAATAATAATAATAACAGTAGATTCTTTTTGGAAGCTGGCTTTAGAAAGCAAATAAAGCACAACCAGCAGAAATAAAGAAGCCTGCTTACATCTCACAGCTGAACCTGTACCCTCATTGTACCTTGTGTCCTACACCTACTAGATGGAGAAGGAGGGCGTGCGCTGGAGCGCTGAGGGGCCATGGGCTGGGTAGCCAGTGGCCACCACCTCCTCCTTGCTGACCTGACAGGACAGCTTATACTGGCTGATGAGCCTGGAAGATCCCTGAAGGGAGCTGCAATGAGGGGAGCTCCTCCCTGGCTACGTGGCATGCGGGCCTTGTTAGAGAGAGCCTCTCCTTCACTCTGCAAGAACTCTGTCAGTCATTACAGAAATCAGCCCCATTTGGCTGAACTAGCAACTGGCTTGAGGTCACTGGAGAGGGAAAAAAGGTGAGCGCAGCCAAATCATTTGGAATGCAGCTAGAATACTTTAAAAGGGACCATTGGATCACATACTCTGACCACAGGCCAGTAAGTTTTACTACCAGTCCCAAAATGAACTAAGGAGCTTGTTTGTGATTAAAATCATTACATTTGCATTATATTATATCAGCTCCTGACCACTGTTTTTTTAATGTTCTTTTCTACCATCTTAAAAAGCTTTAGTATGCCAAATCTTGCAGATATTTTTGACCAATTGATAATGCATTCAAAACATACTGTTATAAGAGACTTCCTCCAGTACTATAATGTTCTGGCAGTCTTTTCTGCACCACTTGATCTTTAATGTCAAGAGCCACACACACCTATTTGTACTATCTGTTCTCATTAATACACACTGTAATGCTGGTAGTATATCCAACAGTCAGACTGGACACACTGCACCTTATCCGTAACAGTTTGCCTGACATGATTTTTAGACAACTTTTTCTAAGACATAAACTCTCATTCCAGAGGCATGGCTTGTATTCCTGGAAAATTTGGCAGTAAATTTGGCTTGCATATTTGGCTGTTTGAAAGTGTTAATTTTACTAAGCAGTCCAGATGACATTGCAGTTGCTCTCACAGTAGTTTACTAAGTTACCATTTAGCACGTCCACAGATTTTATTAACAGTGAGTTTATTTTGGATCTCTGGCAAAACTCTTGAAAATGCTGAGGCTGCAGAAGCTTGCACACCCCAAACCCATGAACACGAGCCTCTGAAAACTCTTCTGGTATTTCAGAAGTCAAGAACTATTTCTCTGTTTAACCCATTGACTGTTCAACAGCAGTAGCCACTGGAAGTACATATGGTATTAACCAAAGGACTCAGAGACGATTTTGCAGTTCTAAGCCTAATAGATTAAAAACAGAAGCATGATGTTTCTGAAGTTACTTTTATCAATTTACCTGTAAATGTCACTAAATAATGCTATAATTGTTTTATAAGTCAAGTGAGGTGATTAAGGATATCTTACTTATTTCTTCATCAAACCTTTTTTGTACCTTCTTCCACTGTTTTGCCTGTGGTTTATGTTAAAGCAGTCAAGAACAGGTCATCCAGCTTGGTATTTTGAAAATGGACAGAACACGAATGTTTTTCTTTACTTCTTACTAAATTACTTTCTATTTAAAGATTTATTAAACCCCAAACTTAGCTACTTCCTCAGCCAACTCTGTCAAGATCCCATGGCGCAAATTAGCCAGACTTCATTAAAAACTGTCTAGGTTTGCTTGGAACAGAGGTTTCCCCATGGACCTCACCAATTCCAGACACGTGATGCCAGCACAACACCTGGCTTCTCCCAGGTACGGCGGCGATGCTCACCCAGCACCACCGACGCGCGCTCCGTTACCGCTGCGGCAACCCAACACCCATCTCCGGCCCTGAGCGACTCCCCTCGCCCCTTCTCGTTCCCCTTTTTTTCCAAATTCCTCTCCGCTACCGCACGGCCCGCGGAACCCCCGTTCCGGGCTCCGAGCGAGGTGCCAGCACCTGCGCGGCGGTGCCGG
>NW_008239054.1:4594655-4611283 GCF_000691975.1 Corvus brachyrhynchos | reverse complement strand
GGGGGATGGGGGCGGCCGTGATGCTGTAGCGCCCGGCGCTCGCAGGGCGTGCGCCTCAACTTGTGCTCCAACTTCTTCTTCAAGGGAAAAAAAAAAAGCTGTTGGTGGGGGGTTTTTTTGTTTTGTTTGGGGTATTTTTAATAGGTTGTGTAGGCATTTTGAGATTTGGGAGTTTTTTCGTTTTTCTGGGTTTTGGGGTTTCTTTTTGTTTTGTTGTTTTATTGTGTTGTTTTTTTTTTAAATGGGTGGCGGGGGAGCAGCCCTGCGGAGCCACTCTTTAGCAGCGTCAAGGTAGGAATTAACCTGGGCCGAGACATCCCGTGCAGCCGAAGTTTGGCCCCTGGGTAAATAGTCCCTGCGGCGTAATTTCGGTATTGTGCAGGTAGCGGTAAGACTACAGGAAGCAGTATTAAAATGCAAATTTGCAGTTGCGTGGCTTTTTATTTCATTGTTTGGTTTTGGTTTTCTTTTCTTCCCCCTCCGTGCCTCTGCGTCTCCTCGCACAGTGAGCAGTAAGTGGTTGGGTATTCAGAGAGCATGGCCCTTGTCTTAGGCTTTCGGTAAGATCTGGGTCGCTTGCTGGAGGAAGAAATACCGTCAGAGCCTCACCTAATGAGAGGCTGGCCATTTCTGCCACTTCCATCACATCACTTCAGCTTTTTGAAGCTGTTGTTTTGGAAGCCTAACAGTCTTCGGTACCTGTTAATACTGGGAATTATGATCCACTAATACTGAGCCTCTTGGGTCAAGGCGCTTTAGATCCAGCTTTGATTTAATTGCATTCTGAGTGAAATTCGTTGTTGCACTGCCCTGTTGCTGTCCAGATACTTAACACAAGATATGTATGGCCTGACTTAAAAAACATCGGAATGTGCTGCCTGATACATATTTGGCAGCTCAAAAGTTCATAGTAGACTCCATCAGAAAAGGTTTCTACTTTTTAATTAAGTTGCCCGCTATGTATTCAGTGGTTTTTGATAAATCGTTGCTTGAGCCAGAAGAGGGAGAAAAGGTTTGTGTCATTTGCCTAATTTAGTTCATATCTAGGGCTTCCTCAATAAGTTGCATAGTTGCAAAGTTTTCCTTTCCATGTACTTTGTTCCTGAAGTCATGGTTAATATGCGATTAATGAGGTAGAAGTCTTCCAGGGAGCAGAGAGAAGCAAAGATAGCACATGTTCACATGGACTAGGATTGTCTCCAGTTATAACAATTAATGTTGCTTTCTGCTAGGTTATTTATAAGAAATTTTTAAAATACTGGTAGGAGAGCAGACTCTGTTTAACAGTTTTTGCAGTATTGAGTCTCATAGGAGCTACTAGCCTTGCTGATCTGATGTTAGTCCTGACAGACCTTGAGGTGCTTCATCAGGGAAGTGACTGGCAGTAGAACACACCTGCCTTCTGTGTGTGTAGAACACACCTGCCCTGTACATAGGTGTGAGATGTGACCTTTTCCAATGGATTTCGAGGATTTGTTGTTTTCAGTGAAGATGAGGACACGTGTTTAAACTTCTGTAGTTTGTCACAGCGCACAGGCCAAAGGAACAGCCCCCTCACCAAAGACTGTGTCTCAGACTCACTTTTTAAGCGAGCGGTCTTTCACTGATACACAGTGGTACAGAGTTCTTTAACCCAACCTCCCATCAGTTTTACTGTTGCAGTTTTATGTGGGGAAAAGCCCATAAGCTGGCATATGGAACTATGGAAGATTTTTTTCCTTTGCCTTAGTCATACTTTTCTAGCCTCTTCACTGATGAGAAGTTGTGCTTGAGACAGAAGCAGTTAAAGCAGAGCTGTGGAACTGCTCCTCTTGAGAAGAAATCCCTCCAGGTGAATTACAGAAGTGTGCATTCTCTTCCCTACAGCCCTGGACAGCTGCAGAGGGCTCTGTGTGAGCTATTGCAGCTGAACTCACTTTCTTGTTCAGCTGTAGGCACATATTGTGTCACAGGCTTTTCTGTCTGTCCTGTGAATCTAACGGGGGGGTTTTTGGGATTGCACAGTCTATTGAGGAAGGTTAGGAATGTAGGTACAAGAGGTAGGGAGCCCAGGGGATTGGGAGACAAGACTGCTTTGTCCAGTGGTCTGTTGTCTGTTGCTGATGGTCTGCCAGATAGCTGCATTATCTTCACTACAACCTCGTCCTGCAGTCTGCGAGAGGCTAGATTAGCTTTTTTATTCATTAATGCAGCTCAGAGGCCTTTTAGCATGTTCCAGCCTGAGACTGGGGAGTGAAAGAAAGGTAGAAAGTACAGAGGGTAAAACAAACACAAGGAGGAAGAACAACAGCAAAAAGAAATACATTTGGCTGTCAAGGAACTGTTCACTGACATTACAAAAACTGGGAGATTACAGGAGAGTAAAAGTAGTAAGCCTGCTTCAGACCTGAGTCTCATCAGTAGAAATGATGGCTCTTTTACTCTGATCTGAGGGTGACTGTAGGAGTCATTCTTGGAGCTACCTGTTTCATTTCAGTACTATAATAAAAATATTCTTTCTGTGAGAAAGACAGACATGATTTTATTAACCATGGATTTTGTTCATACTAATGTTTTACCTGTCATGTAAGTTCAAGCTCTTGATTCTTGTTACCACTTCAGAACAGGTAGAAGCATTACTGGAGCTGTCTCTAAGCATCTGCAGCTTTTTTCCCTGCTACTTCAAAACACAATACAATGCCATTTTCTTTTCTTCCAGTGTTTCTGGCCCTTTTATTTCACCAGTACTGGTGTTCATTTGGTGCCTTGGTGAGCTGATTTGGCTCATTAAGCCAGCATATCATTGTGTTTTTTCTGTGTTCTGATTATTTTCTTTTGCTGGGATGGTTGGGTTTTTTCTCACTAATGAGCTATATTGGCTCACTGCTAGCTCACATAGTGCTAGAGCTGACTCAAGGGGAGGATTGAGGAGAGAGTGAACAGGACCACTCTTTCACAGCAGTGATCTGTTAGATTGGCTTAGCTGCACAGGAAAATTTCTCCTCCTGTATTTATCTCCATGAATGTGTCTGTTGGGGGACTTGCAGAGTGGGAAGGTGGGTAAGAGAATTGTTGAGGAATTAATTCCTAGCTCCTTCACTGCCGTCTTTGGTGAGTTGAGCTATAGGGATGATAATAGTGAGGAAGTACAAGTGTGGGGCAAGATGTAATCTTTATCTGATTTGTGTGAGAGAAAAATCAAAACCTCTACCATGTCAAATACTATTTTCTTTTCTCAGTATGTGACCACTACTTTGTAACAAGTCCTGGAAACTTTGTTGTGAATAAACTGTTTTCAGTGATGTTTCTCACTGTATTGCTAATTTCCAGGTTGCATTTTTTCAGCTCCCCTGTGCATGAGAGCTATGATAGTGGATTTCAAGACAAGAAGCAGACCTAGAGAAGTAGAAACAAAGGTACTCTGTGATTCTCTTGTTCAGTGCTTAGATAAGTAGGATGATATATTTTGGAGAACTTGGAATTTGAGTTCATATTTTATACCTTCATTGTGAGGCCATACTTAAATCTGAATGCAGTCTCCCTAAACAAGGAGAACATATGATACCTATTTAGTTTAAGTGACTTGCCTTTCACCCGATTTAAGACCTTCTGATGGAAGAATGGAGATCAGTGTCCCAGGGCAGCCTTCCATTACAAGCTGTCCATGGGTCTTTCACAGTATACAGTGCAGCTTCTGAGAAACTAAGTTGGACGCTGTAGGCCAGCAAGTGTTAAATAAGCTGCAGTCACTTGAGATTTCTTTGGTCATGAGCTGAACCCCTCAAGTACAACTCTGGGTGGGCCTTTAGGGGTTTTTAAATGTATCTCAAAGCACAGGTGTTTACATCTGACTTATTGCCAAACAGAATTTTTAATTTTAATAGAAGACATGTCTCTGTGAACATCCCAAATACATAGGAATGTGATCACTGAAATAGTGTCTACATAAGGTCAGAGCCAGAGTGTGTGTGTCTCCTGCGTTCTGACCTCTGACAGTGGCCAGTGGGGACAGGATCTTCTCCTTTTTCTGTCTGACACTGACGCTATTGCTGTACATAGGTTTTACAGGATAGAAGCTTTCTTACCTGCGAAGATGTCTGAACATCTTCCCAGGTAAGATATAGACTGAACTACTTTTCAAATGTCAGTGTCTTTCTTGATTCCTAACTTTCTTCAGGAGGTAGACATACTTTTCTCTCCTACCAAATTTCTTGTGTGAACAGGTGACCTACTACCTGCTAATAAGGGGCTGGTGTCACAGCCAGACCCTGTACATCTGGTGCATTTGCTTCTTGCTGGCCATTACCATGCCTGCTGTCTCTGGAAGATCAAGAGGGCTTTTCAGCACATTTATGGCATCTTTCATGAAATTAAGGATGCAACTTCTGCTTCCATTCTGTGACTAAAATTATGGCACCAAAATGATCTTTGGTACAAAGGATTGGTACAGAGAGTCAAGGGATGGGATACCTCACTACCAATCACCCGCCGTTCAGCTTTGCCCTGGAGTAGGAGAAGACTTGGAGGAGTGGGAGGGAGGGATGGAGGAGTCATGAATTCCAAAGGTCTGTGTCCTCACCTGCATTTTGTTTCCCTTATTTCTTAGTGGCTGGTCCTTCTCATTTTACAAACTGAGAAGGCTGCTGCTCTCATCTCCAGAATGCTCCTCTGTTTGCTGCCAGACGTGGTGGTCTTGTCAGTGGATGCAGAGTTGTGTGAGTTGGTGTAACTTTGGTGCTCATCTGACCATTGTAGTGTGGGAAGTTTTACTGGTTCATTTGGGAAACTAGCCTTTCTAAGGGAAAAAAATACCCCTTTTTCTGTCACTTCTGCAAACTGAAGGAGTCTACACAGGGACTGAAATCTTGTTCTGGAGAGTGAGATCATGGTTGTTACAAGATGATGGTGCCAGTCTGAACCATCACTGTAAAATCCAACTGCAGTGGGCTGGTAGTTTAGGGCTTGAAAGTGGTGTCTTGGGCTTTTCTCTTGCTGTGTGTTCCCTGTACCTACCCTAGATTTACAGATTTGTGCACCTACAGAGTGAGATGGTTGTTGAGCTGTTTTGGGAAGTGAGAGGAAGTGGAAACTGAGCTGCATGATGACTAGATCTGCATCAGGGAAGAGAAGAATATGAATTAAGCTTTCCACAGCAGCCTGGAGATGCGTCAGATTAAGCACAACATGAGACAGCACCTTATGCCTCGTTACTCATCCTTGCCCAGCTATTGTGGTGTTGAAAAGTGTGCTTTTTTTAATCTTATCTGGCATATCTGGAATTGAATTGTATTCTGCTGTTTCTACTATTAGATATTTTTAAGTTAAGAACTGGTATCAGTTTCTAGGAATCACTGACCTTTTCAGTCTGAGATTGTGTTAGAATAATGCTTTTTTTATTATTATTTTGCAGATTGCCTTCATGACCTTGACTCTGTTTCCTATCCGACTCTTTTTTGCTGCTTTTATGATGTTGCTGGCCTGGCCTTTTGCCTTCATTGCTTCAATGGGATCTGATGAGCAGGAGCTTGAAAAGCCCCTCTCCTGGTGGCGAAAGTGAGTCACTGATGTGGTGAAATACTAAGAGAATCATTATACAGTTCAGCAGTTTCAAATAGAGGAGATGGGAAATACCTTTTACCTGTCTGAGATCTGCTTCTCTCTTCAAAAGAAAAATATAAAAACTGTTAAACACTTTCCTCAGGTGGGAAACTAGAAGTGCCTCAACTCTTTGATTTACCAGGTGATCCAAGAATTATATTGGTAATCTCTGGCTTCTTACCTTTATTGAGGATGTAGCATGAAGCCTTGTTGTGGCATCTTCAATTGCATTTATTCCTGTAATGTCAACTTTTGGTTATGAAGATTGACTCTATGGAATGTGCCCAGATTTCATATTCTAAACTGTTGTTTTAAACTGCTTCACCCCATTGTTTTCTGCCCCACGATGAACTGACAAAATTTGTGTTGATTCCCTGGGGGCTTGCCCCATACTTTGGTGCTTATTAAAAGTCTGTGGTTGCTTTGATATTGCAATGCTAATTAAGGTAGAATGTAAGATAGTGTCCTCCCATCCATGAAGACTGCCATTTGAGGAGCAGGAAAGGAGGAGTGTATCACCTCTTCTGTAGACAAATTTAAAATTAGGAGCTGGCACTAGCATGAAGGAAGCTGATTGTGTTTTTCATTACATGAGGGAAGGAGGTTGAGAACCACAGAGGCTTGTCACTTTACATTTCATTTGGAGTGATATCAATACAATAACTAATGGAATAATTGGCTGCCTTCAGTTTTGCATACAGTCATTTTGAATCTTTTTAGATTCTCCCTTCCCCATGTAATCCAATTTTCAGTGTTACCCTGCTCTTCAGCCTCCAATCCCTGTAAGTGTTACCATTTGTGGTGTTTGATTTTTGTACTCTGTTGGTTCAAAGTTTCTTTTTTCATGACTGTGACAGTTTAAAAAACCAGACAAAAACCGAAAATCTTTCCCACCCCAGCAAAAAAAAAAAAAAAAAAAAAAAAAATCCACAAGAAACAAAAATCCAAACCACTTTAGGAGGAGATGGGCAAAAGGGAAGAAAGTAAAATATTTCCAGAGCTCCCATATGTATTATGTAGGCATTACTGTATTTGAGAATCTCTGCCCTACATTTCTCCCCTGTTTTGTTTGGGTAAACTTGAAACCAAGAACTATGGTAAATGCATTCTAGCAATATCCTAATAGCATATTTCAGGAGTCAATTTATTAGAGCTTTTTAAGGTTTTACTAGAAAACCTTTTTAGACATTGTGTAGAAGAAACTTAACAGTCATAGTCTGAGTAAAAATTAATGATGAACTAAATGCCAATCTTGGAGACTAAAATGAATTAATGTTCAGGTATAAAATGAAATTAAACAGCATCTTACCTTGAAAGTGGTTTTAAATCAGCTAAGAAAGAGAAAAACAAAGTGTGTGCAGTGTTCCAGCTCTGTTTTAAGCATCATATCCTATCTGAACTTTTGTCATGCATGTAATGTTTTTCTTTTCATTATTTTAAGGTGTTCCTGTGGCAACATAACTGTTTTCCCAACTCTTTACAGGATAGTGGATATTTTGCTGAAAGCAATAATGAGGATGATGTGGCTTGCTGGTGGATTCCACTGGATAAATGTAAAAGGCAGACGGGCGTTGCCAGCAGAAGCAGCAATATTAACAGTGGCTCCCCATTCTTCCTACTTTGATGCCATTCCAGTAACTATGACCTTCGCCTCCATTGTGATGAAAGCAGAAAGCAAAGACATTCCTGTTTGGGGAAGTAAGTTGGTAGATACTTACTTTTTAAAGACCAATTAAAAATTATTGCTTAGGAAGTTCACTGGGTGGGTATGAGAAGGACTGAAACACAAGGGGAGTTTTGCTATAATATATGGTGGTGCCCTCCCAGAAATGTGTTTTAGGAATGTTGTGTGCTCTGAATGCTACCCTGCCTTGAGGGAGTGCTGCTAATCCTTCACACATCAATAAGTTTGTTTCAGGCAGAGTGTGAGAGATGAGCAAGAACAGATTGTTGTGCACTTG
Organism: Corvus brachyrhynchos; assembly: GCF_000691975.1. Taxonomy (NCBI): domain Eukaryota; kingdom Metazoa; phylum Chordata; class Aves; order Passeriformes; family Corvidae; genus Corvus; species Corvus brachyrhynchos. The sequence continues at coordinate 4,603,745 of NW_008239054.1, read as the reverse complement.
GGTTTAGTCATGAGAAAAGCAGATGCCTGAGTCAGTAGTGCTTGAATACTGTCTTTGGAATTATTAATGTAAGTTCTCCCAAATGTTTGAGAGACACCTGTAATTTTTGGTGCAGTTGTGACAGGAAAAAAATTGTGTAAGTCTGTGTGGAAGCATTTTGGAGGAACTCACTATCTTGTGTCTAGTGACCAGCAAAGTTCAAAGAATACTGCCATGTCTCATTGTGTAGATTTTTATGGGTAATATAAAAGTGACAAAAGATTTTACTTTGGCCATGGGTAAGACTCTTCAATTTAAAAGTATAAACAAAAGCTTTGAGTTCCTTTGCACCTAAATGGAATCAGGCTGTTGGTGTTGACATCCTTCTAAAATTTAGTTAGACAATATGTTTTTAAGGTGATATTCATACACCAGAAGCTGAGACATGGCCACAAAGGGTGAGTGGTTAGATATGGAAGTTTCGTTTAAGGAATCTTCATGTAAGGGTCTGCCTGTATGAGGTAAAGCTCAGGCCAGATCTGTAGTTGTATCTTAATTTCCTTGAGTATCTTACTAATGGAGTTTGGAAATTTGTGGCAGTGAAAAAAAATGTAAAAATGAATAGATGCTTTGAACAAAAAGAAAAAGGGCGCAGACAGGTAGGTGTTTTTGAAAACAACTGTATGCAAACAAGCATAGTGTGAAAACAAAAAGAAACTCAACTCCCTTGTTCAGTACTGAAAGAGGATACTGTTGTGAGACAGTATGTTGGCAGTCCTGTACAGCATAGGTGTATCCAGGCCAGCTTGGGCCTTAGGAGCAGTCCAGGCATAGAAGCAGAGGCTGATGTATCTTCTTTCTCAGGTGACTCAGTTGGCTGTTTAATAATTGTTGGCTCAGCAAAATAAAAGGAGTCTGTGTGGAACTCCCTTTGACTTGAAGGTGGTCTGTCTGGAGCACCCAGATTAAATGAGGTAGCTCCAGTCCATGATGTGTTACTGCAATTTGATGAAATGGCAGGATGGCATTTGACAGAATGCTACAAGGGCTACTTGACTATCCCACACAGTAGATTCAGTGGGAACCAGAACAATCTCTAGGGATGTGGAGGTTGTAGTTCCAGGGAATGTAACACAAGTAATGCGTATTGAGTAGTTCAAAGTATTTTCTAAGTACGTAATTTAATTTTGAGGTGACTTTTACAGGATTCCATCGAAACTCTAGACTTCCTACAATACATTTTAAAAATTATTCACTTCATTTAGTTCACATGTGAGTATAACCAGTTACAGAAAAAGAGAACATGTAGTGATTTGATGGAGTATTACTGGAATGTACAGTGCAGTCAAATAAATGAATGTTTTGTCTAGTGTGGCTGCATTCACTTTATGCTTGCAGCCACAAAAGTTGTGTTGTCACTTGTGAAGGGTTCACAAAAATGCCACAGAAGTGAGGCATACCAAAGGTCGTAACTGCAATTCAGAGTTCAAAAATCTTTTTTGTTTTTAAGGGTGGACTTCCATATGAGCACCATTAATTACAGCAGTTTGTGTTATTTAAGTAAATGGACCTTAACAGAGAGGTAGTAATCACTGTATTGATTAGTTTGACTTAAAAATTAGTGGGAACTTTCCAGTAAAGTTGTGATTTATTTATCTCTTCTACTTCTTTGAAAGAAGTTTTCCCTGAAGCAGATAGTTCTATCCTTTCCTTCTTTGATCTAGCATTTTAATCCCTATGTTTTTTACACCTCTCTACATGCACACACATAAAAATATATTTCATATTATTGGACCACTGATATTTCTCTTATGCTTATGGGATAATGTGCTCATGTTTTTATTGGATTGCCTGGTGAATTGTCAACACTCTAGACATTCATCCAGAATTTATCCCAGAGAGGTCAGAATTGTGTTGTGTTCTTCAGTTTTGTAAGTCTTGCAAACTTGTTATACCATCTTCTGTAAGGTTTTGGAGCCAGTCACTGATAATCCTAACTTTTTTATCTCTTGAGTCTTTTGTTAATGGTTGTTCTGAATCTTCTGGGAAGCTTTAAGTAAAGTACTTTCATTTAACTATCTGAGCAGACTTGAAAATGTGAAAAATGAAGTGGCAGAGGAAATTTAAAGATAATTTCTAAGGATGAGGACTTTGGGTGAAAAGTACATCCTCATCCAATATATTGAAGTATGATATAAATAAATTCGCTTTTGGATGTAATGACAGTGTTTATTGGGACATTGTACATTATATACCAGAGGGATCAGGTGCTTTAGCAGGCACAAAATGATCTGATTGCTAAATGGTTACCAAGATTGGTTCTGCAAGTATTTTAATGGGTTTCTGGAACAGCTGCCTATGTTATTGTACCTTTAGTTTGCCAGTCATGGAATATTAAGCTTCTGATCCACTTGAAAGTCCAGATGATTAAAAGCCTGGTTTTTATGGGATTGAAAGTATTCCACAACTGTATGTTTGTGTACAAGTGTTTTATTGCTTTCTAACTTGAAGGCAGCACTGCTGGTTTGCAAAGGCAGCTCTCCTGGTTTGCAAAGTCCCATTTCAGAAGCAGGCTTAAGTCTTGTGATTCTTACAGACATCTTCATCCTTTTTAGGAAAACAAAGAAAACCAGATTTTAAAATGCTCTTTGGTTATGAACTCTTCAGTCAGTGGTCAGTAGTGAGGAAAATTATCCACTTGGCACACACACAAGGTTAACAAACTCTGGGGAGGAACTGCTTGCCCAAATATAAAGGATATTTCAGCAATCATCCAGAAAAAAAAAAATCAGTATCTGGAAAGTAGAGAATGCCAAACAGATGGAATATGTCATGATGCTGAAGGAAGATGTATGTTTCTACACAATGACTTTCCAGGGTTTTGGTAGACTGGAGATGTGAACTTTGCTGGACCCCTCAAGTCTTAGAGCAGGAAAATGACACGTAGGAGTCTGTTATACCTTACATGGGCTGAAGAAGTCAGATCAATTTATCAATACAGATCCATACACTTTCCCATTTTGTCTGTTGAATCCCACTTCGAGTCAGGACAAAGTTTGTGCATAAATTCTGGATAGTTACACTTCACTGTCTTATTTTTGACTGTTGAAGCACCCTGGATAAAAGTAAATTTTCATTGCTGAAATGGTGGGTCCTGTTGCAGAAATGCTTCAGTAAGAAGGAAAAGGGATTTATCAGTAAATATGAATTGATGTGGACTTTGTTGGACCGCTTTTATGATTTGAACATTTTCAGTCTGAACTTTTAGAAACTAAATTTAATTGAAAAGCTAATTTAAACTTTAAGCAACTTCTCAACATCTCTAACACCACTCTCTGAAAAGGAGAGGGAGTTGGTACCTGTGAAATGTACAGGATGATATGTTACCTTAGGTTTATAAAGGGCAAGGAGGTAATTTGTGTTTGGCAGAACACAACAGACCTATAAAGGGAGGATCATACAGTGCTATAAAACTATGAATTCTGTTGTAGGTGGTTTTTTCCACATCTAGTAAACTCGTGAGTTTTTGTTCAAGCTTGTTTTTTTAAAGTGCATTATTGGCCTTTCTCAAGTATCATGACTAAAAGATGAGAATAAGTAACTCAGGGGAAAGTATTTATGCTTAGGTAGCTGGGTATGTTTTCATCTCAAAACTTAAAAGGTGCCAAATTACCCACCAGCTCTGTTGTGCAACCTAATATTTTAGTTCTGCATCCCAAGTGCCCCCCCACCAAAGCACAAGAGGAAGAGAACTGTGGTGGACCCATAGTTCTTCAGTGAGAATCTCGCAGTTCTGAGATTCACTAAAACAGTCCTTAAACTCCTTGTGGAAAAACCTGCTCTAAGGTGAAGGCATCACAGGTTTCTTCTCTTTTATACACTGTAAATCAGCAGCTTAAACGCTGAGGTCACCAGGATGAATGCCAATGTCTTACGCTACGTTGGCATTGTAGCCTGCCTTGAGTACACACTTGAGCTCCCCATTTCTGAGAAGCATCTTGAAGTTGTTGCCAAGCTTATCCATTTCATCTTCTCCTTTAAAACCCTGTGTTTCAAAATTCAATGTTTCCTTCAGACTCTGGGCCCCCAGATGGTCCTGCAAGATTTTGGTCCTCACAGAAGCTCTCTCGGAGAGACCTAAGATACTTGCATTGTCACCCGTGTATTATAGGTGTGTGTTTATCATTTGGCTTGGAGTCCTGGAAAATTCTGTAAAAATTATTTCTCATTTAAACTGCTGCTGGAATGCCTAAACCACCATTACTAGTTAATATAATTTATTGAAGTTCGAAGTTACTTGTTAATATCATTTATTGAAGTTACAAAGTGCAGTATATAGGAAACCTTCAAACCAATGCTGCTGCCTGCTTTAAATACTTTCTAGACTGGCAGCAGAAAGCTAAAACATAGACCCATGCCCTCATACAGCTACTGCACGTTTGAGAGCAAACAGCAATCTCTGAGATACAAGCAAAGTCTCTGTCTCTCAAGAAGTCCTTAAGGAAATAGTTCCCATTTTGAAAGACCAACCCAAATACCACAGAATTTACTTCTGTTAAAGCTAAAGAGGACACTGATTATTTCCAACTACTGACCTTTCTTTGTCCTACGGGCTGCATTGTTTCCTGCCCTTGTCTTTGGAAATAGAGAGGAGAACTTTCCCATTAATACTGCCTCTGTCCCATGAATACTTGGTATGCCTTCTGTCAGGTGGTCCATCTGCTAAGCTTTTAGTCAAACTTGGAGAAGTTGTTCTTGGCATACATTTATCTTCAGTGGTTGGTTCAGACTTGAGTCAAATAAGTATATATTTCTGTGTATGGTTGTTGCTCTAGTAAGTTACTATCACCAGTTTTACAAATCTCTTGTAGAGTATCATGGCTATAATAACACTTCTTCTGTAAGAACAGTGTAATTCCAAGTGGAAAAGTTCCTAATTTTGGTTGAATTGAGTTTTGTGCATTGGTACATCTTTGTGTATTTGGTGTGTGTGTTCTTAAGTTTTTCCATTTTTAAGGTCTATATCCAAATACACAGGAAGTAATTGTAATCTGGAACCTTAATGGTTTTTTCCCCCTATAACTTTCAGAACAATTTTGAACCTCTTGCAGATTTCTTTTCCTCTTTTCTCTACAGGAAAGAGCAGTTTTCATAGTAGATGTTACTTCGTTAGAAAAGTTGTGAGTTCAGAACCTTGTAGGTACATTTGAGTAAGGCAGCTCTTGAAAACTCAGCCCAAGATGGCACTTTTCAGCCTTTAGGGTTTTGTACCCCTAAATACAAAATGCACAAGATCGCAACTGCAGTCAGCAAAATAATTGCATTTTTTCCATACTAGAAAAAAAGTGAGGAGTAAATGCTGTAAATAGATACCCCACTGCAGGCTGCTTGTACAGCTTACCTCCATGTTAAATAGGCAAGCAGAGCCAGTTGTGCTGCCTCTGTAGGATTCCTTTAGAGTGTCAGGGGAGTGTAGTGATGGGGGTTTGTGTTGTTTGAGAGAGAGGCCAAGTGAAACCCTCAGCTTCAGCATTCTCTACTTTTGCGGCTGTTACTTTGTTTGTTGCTGATTCTACAGTGGGGAAAATGTAACTGCCCACTCAAAAATGTGTGTATGGATACATCTTAGAAGAATTGTATGTAGTGCCACGTTGCTATTCCATAGCTTTTTGTGTTCTCTGGTGCCTTGTAGAGCCAGTGGTGATGTTGCCAGTATAAATGGTTTGCTACAATACTTTCTGCTGTTGTGTGTTATACAGCACTTTGTGTCTTGAATCAAAACAAGGTTTCCTCACGCACATTTGCCTGCAAATAGAGAGGTGAAATAATTTTTTTCCCCGCTGCTGTCCTAAGAAGTTTAGTGGCACCCAACTGTATGTGTTCAGCTTATTGGGGAAAAAGAAGTGGGTTTTGTTTATGCATTGAGCTGGTGCTGAAATTGATTGCGTGGGAGTTACGGTTCTGAAATCAGTTGGAGCTGCCACCCTGCAATTAATTAAAGCAATACTGAGTTTTTGCAGGCTCTCTTTAGGAAAAAAAACTGTTTTGAGCAATTTTCAGTTGGTTAGAGTATTTGTGGCATTCTGGCTGCCCTGCAAGGCAGAGGTTTTAGTGATATACTGGCAGCACTATTTAAATTGCAGGCACCTGCCTCAGAAGGTGGAGTACAGCATGTCAGCTGTCCTCAGGATTCCTTGTATGATCTGAAATTGGGAATGAGAGTGACTAGATGAAATAGGACTGACACTGCTAGAGAATAAGCTGAAATAATGATGCTCGGAAGATCAGTTTTGTGAATTGAGGGATTGTCTGTCATTGCCCACTAGATTTGATATTTCAAGGCTGGCTTTAATGGAGTGAGATGAGCTGGGCAAGCACATTTTTCAGAATCTGACCACCTGAGCTGTGGTCTTCACTACCTGGTTACAGCCAGTCTTGGACAGTTAAATCACTGAGCAGAGAAGGGTATGATTATGTTCTGTTTATTGAACATGGTGCAGAGTTCTGCTTGTTTCCTTTAGTTGCTCAGTATGCCAGCTCTCTGGAGCCTTTTATGTATTTGCTCCTGGCCTGACTTTGCCCCAGTCCTGCCTGTTCCTTGCATCCCATACTACCTTAGGTACTGTCTCCTTGTGTTTCAGCTTGCCTTCTGACCACAGTCTCATCTTGGCTGCCTATTTGGTATGTTTCTCAGCTTCTCCTTACAGACCTTTGGCCCTGCTCCTGACTTTCTTGCCCAGACAGACTTGGTGCAGCCTTTGAATTTTCAGATTTCTGTGTATTTACTGAACATGAATATATGTGGTGAGAGTAAAGGTCTGTGTAGCCTTGTGCTCTGTTTTCGGAAGTGGTTAAGAAAAGACTATAGAGTTAGACTTTTCTTGGTGTGTATTTTCAGCTTTTTGCTGATGACTGAGAGTTTCAATTTCACTTAAATTGTTGGGCTTAACCACTAGGGGCCTGATAGTTGGTGTTTCACAGGAGCTTCAGTTGTTTAATATTAAAAAAATAATTCTGTCAGCTTTTTAGTCCAATGTCTAAGGAAGTAAGGCTTAATATAACCGCCCTAATAGGCTAATTCAACAGGCAGGACAAATCCATAGGAAGCTAAGATTTCAGTTGCCTGTCTTTCAGCATACCATAATTATTTTTCTTTGCACAGGGGTATGTTGCTGCTTGTGGTGCTGGTCATTTGTAAGGTAACTTGCCTTGTGTTCCTCTGGAACTTAGTGCCATTGCAGTAGCTTGCTTTTGGGAAGGTTGTAACAGTAAAGCTCCCAGGTTCACACTACTTGCCTGTATAGTTTTCAGCTACAGATGACATCAGTGTAGTCTGATGTTTTCTGTCACACTGCCTGAAGAAAAATCTGTCTGCTTTGTCTGCTTGCTTAATTTCATGCGTTATAAATAAGACCCTGCTTGCAGCATGTCCTCAGAAAAGACCCTTGGAGTTCTGGAATTATCTTACTCATTCCTTGGCCTGAAGTAACCTGAATTCTGTCATTTGGGCCTAATGTAAAAGAAACTTCCAAGTGAAGGCTGGGGATGTTGGATCTTTTGCTTTCCTTTGCTTTATAATGTTTTTGCTATGGAATAGTAATTTGCAACAGTAGGGCAAACTCAGAAGTAGCATCACTTAAAAGAAAACAATTATGATATCAAGTGTGATTTCCCTTGTTTTTATTGCTTGTTCTGTGTTTGTCAGGGTTTTCCCCTATTCTTTGTGTGTTAGTATTTTTGTGATTTGTTTTGGGGCTTTTTTGTTTGTTTTTACCTTCCCTTGACAGTAACCCCAGCTGGCCAAAGATTGCTCCCCTGACAAGCGTTTTTCTGTAGATATTGTCTGAGAGCAGGGCGTGTAGGAAAAAGTACAAGAGTAAGGTAACTTCTCTGTTACACTGTCTCCTGAGCTTTGGCAACTTGTGGGATAAAAGTAATATTTCAGAGGCTGGCCGAATGTTTGGGAACTTGCTGTAAGGTTTGACAGATTAGTTTCTCAGAACCTTCAGAACTGAAGGATTTTGGTGAGTTGCTGGCTAAACTTTAAGTAGGATAACACCAGAACCAGCAGCTTTTGCTGAGTACAGGACTGTAATTCCTTACACTGTTTTTTCTTCACACTTTAAGCACTGGCTGATCCATTAATGTAGCAAGTCTATCCTTGACAAAAGCAGATTATACAATTGGTGTCAGTGAACTCCTCTCACAGTGTCTGGAAAAATGGAAACTGTGTTTGGGGCAAGTAGGAGAGCTAATGTTTAGTCACTCTTGAACCTTCAGGTAAGATTACACGATAGAAAAATTATTAAAAGGTATTTGAAGACAACCTGCTTAAATAAAGGCTTGAAGCATACATTTGAAGGTGCTTCTCTTTTAGTGCTTTTGGACACTGCAAAAGAACTGTATGGGCTTCTTATTGTTTTGAAAGTTGTCTTCGCTGTCCTTGTGACAGACATGCATGGAGATTATCTTGTGGATTGACTTCTGATTTTTGCTCATGTTCATTTTGTCTGGCTATGTACAAGGGTTTTCCCACTGAGGCAGGAAGAGGATGTCTGAGATCTAATTAATCTGGTATGAGGAACTGGCAAACAAGTGACAACTGAGAAAAAGAGCATGCTTTTTCTGTTGATACTGATTCTTCACAAAAAATAACATCAGTGTATATAATGTCTTTCGTGGTGTACCTTTAGTGGAGCTGAACAGTCATAGAAGACAAGAGCTCTAAAGACAGTTTTACCCACAGGATGTCTTTTGGAAGCACTTACGTAGCAGGGAGATTCCTGCTTTTTTTTTTGTGATTAGGTATAGATTTTGTGATTTTTGTGGAAGGAGAAAATGGCCTATAGATAGCCACAGCTGCATTGTTAAAGAATACTGTGCATAATATGTACCATCATGTTTTACATTATCTGTGTTGTATGTAATGATCTATTAAAAACTGAAAAAGTGCAAAGTGCCAAAACTGTGAAAATTTTTTTCCTCACAGAAACTTACAAAAATATTTCAATAAAACTGCAATAATTCAGCTGAGTATTTGACTTTGCAGTGTAATATAGTAAAGTGGTTATGTTCTTCTAACAGAATTTTTGTCCAGAGGACTAATAGGGG